>NC_133785.1:9928700-9963761 GCF_003597395.2 Chelonoidis abingdonii
GCGTCCATTTGATTCTTTGGCTTTCCATTACGCTTGTCACACAGCACTGTGCTGTGGATTCTGTATCATAGCCTGGAGATTTTTTCAAATGCTTTGTCATTTCATCTTCTGTAACGGAGCTCTGATAGAACAGATTTGTCTCCCCATACAGCGATCAGATCCAGTATCTCCCGTACAGTCCATGCTGGAGCTCTTTTTGGATTTGGGACTGCATCGCCACCCGTGCTGATCAGAGCTCCACGCTGGGCAAACAGGAAATGAAATTCAAAAGTTTGTGGGGCTTTTCCTGTTTACCTGGCCACTGTATCCGAGTTCAGATTTCTGTCCAGAGCGGTCACAGTGGAGCACTGTGGGATACCGCTCGGAGGCCAATACCGTCGATTTGCAACCACACTAACCCTAATCCAATATGGTAATACCGATTTTAGCGCTACTCCCTTCGTTGGGGAGGAGTACAGAAACCGATTTAAAGAGCCCTCTCTATCAATATAGAGGGCCTCGTTGTGTGGATGGTACAGCGTTAAATCGGTTTAACGCTGCTAAAATCAGTTTAAACGCATAGTGTAGACCAGGCCTCAGAGAACTGCTCTCTATTCATTGTATATAGTTTTTCTGTAGTTCTTAGAACGTAGTTGTCTGTCTGTTAGTTATTTAGGTTTCTGTTGGTCTTTCTCACCTCTGGGGACTTCTCTCTGGCCCGGGACTATGCCCTGGCCAGCCGGTTTTAAATACTGTGCTTTCTGCCTGCGCTCCTTCTCTGTGAGAGATGAGAACCAATGCTGTCTCTGCTGTCTTGTGAGACTCATATCTCCGCCTGCTGCTCCATCTGTCGCACATTCCCACCTCGTACCTGGGAAACCGGAAAACTTTGCTTCCACGAATTCCTATGGAGAAGGCAGTGCGCCCATGTGCACAATTGGATCAGGTGACCACAGAGCCGATGCCTGGCACTGGTGGCCAGCAGGACCTGGGGCCCTTCCTGCCTGGCACTGATGGCATTGTCCCATCCAGCTAAAGCCTATTGTGCACACTAGAGGCGCAATCATGGGCATAAAGGCAGCTCCCTGACGGGGACCACCTCCAAGTGCAATGTTGCCTTCCCAAGCCGTGCCAGGTCGGGTGAGAAGTCGCATACCAATCCAGACACTCCTGCTCCAAGGAAGTATCGCACGGAGCACAAGTCCAGGCACCGCACCCCAACAGCACCTCCACCAGCCCCAGTGACTGATCCGCCACCGTCATCTCCGGCTCCTACTCTACCAGGACCATCCAAACTCACGTGCCCGGCCCAGTGCACTCTGGGCTGTCTGTCCCCTCTTATGCCCACGGCTGAACTCATGCTGCCGTTTGCTGGCTCATCTCTATGCCCTGGTCCTTCAGGCACCTTTCGTCTACTGTCTGCCATGGACGAGCTGCTCCTGCTCCAGCCTGCTGCTCCACTCCATCTTTCTCCGCTGGACCTTTCAGACAAACTCTCGGATTGTCTGGCCTTCACCTCCATACGCTATTGGTACTGCCAGCTCTGACAGCCCCACCCGTACCGGACCTGTCTTTGGACTCTGTGACTGGTCCTCAAAACTGGACACCGCCTTCTCACCTGCCCAGTCGTACAGCCCAGAACACGGGCATGAACCATACCGTCAGCTGTCTGCGTCACCAGCTGATCCGTGGTTCCGTTACCCATGGGCACTGCCAGTGCCTGATGACTCCCCATGCCTGGCCCTACTGGACTGCATGGAACCCCTACTGCGGCCCAGGCATGCCACCCTGCCTGCATCACCACTCTTCTCCAGAGCCCACTGCTCCTCCCTTTGTGTACAAAAAGCCTCTGATTGTTTCCACGCCAGAAGTACCATTTCCCCCTCCAGTCAATATGGGCACCTCTTCGTTCCCTGACGATGCTCCGATCATGTGCAGTACCAGGACTTGCTTCAACGCATATCTGCAGCCCTCAACCTGCCTGTTGAGTATGTCCAGGATCCACAAAACCAATTATTGGACATCCTGCAACTCCTGGCCCCTCCCGCACTGCTCTCTCTGTTCACAATGCCCACATGCAGCCAGCCCAAGCCACTTGGCACACCCTGGCCTCTTGTGCCCCTACCCTGAAACGGGCAGAGCGCCGCTACTTCATGTCAGCAAAGGGCGTGGACTTTCTTTTCACCCTCCCCCACCCCAATTTGCTGGTGGTACAAGCTATGACCGAACACACACGCAAACAGCATTTCCGTTCCACTCGACCAGGCCACCAAAAAGTTGGACCTGCTGGGCCGCAAAGTCTACTCTGCAGGCCATGAATTCCATATTGTGAGTTACCAAACCAGCCTGGCCAAGTATGACTTCCTTTTGTACTCTATGTTGGTGGACTTTCAGGCCTTTCTCCCCACCCCTGAAAAACAGCAGGACTTCCAACACCTTGTGGGCGAGGATAGGCTGGTGGCTAAAGTAGCTTTCCAGGCTGTGGTGGATGCCACCGACGCCATGTCCTGCTCCCTGGCATCTGGGTTCGTCCCCTACCGGGACTCTTGGCTCCAGTCCAGCGGCTTCCTGAAGGAGATTCAGGCCATCCTGGAGGCCCTTCCCTTTGAGAAAAATAAATTGTTCAGTGACAAGATGGAGGGGTCTCTGCATTCTCTCAAAGACTGTCACACCGGTTGCCGGGCCTCTGTACCCCGTCCTCTGCTTGCTGGCAGCAAGGGTTGTCCTTCTGAGCCATCCCCATGCCACAGACCAGCCTTATCCGCAGCGCCTGCCTGACTCTGCCCACTATTGCCCATGTTCACAATCACCACTTTGCATTCCCGTCCATTCCTCTGCTCCCTCAAGTCCTGCACGAGGTGCAGCACGACTGCACGACCCTTCTCCTTATTGCCTCCGCCTGGCCTCACCAGTACTGGGACACGGATCACCTCCATCTCTCTGCTCGTCCTCTGATCCGTCTCTCAGATCTCCTTACGCAAGCGAACGGCTAACTGCGACATCCCAACCCAGGCCCTCTCCATCTCACGGCCTGCTATTTGGATGGGTTTGTGCATACACCATGTATGCTCCTCCCCGATCCGCGACATCCTTACTCATAGCTGATGCTCATCCTCTTAAGCATGTTACTGAGCCAACGTTTTACCGGCTGGGCGCAACACCGCCTGCATGCCATCTCCATTCCCATCATCCTGGATTACCTGGATTACCTCCCTTCTCCCTGTCAGTCAGGCCTCGCCCACTCCTCCATCCACATCCACCTGGCTGCGCTTAGTGCCGTCCTTCCTTCTGTGGATGGGTTTTCCATCTTCACTCACCCGACTATCTCCCACTTCCTTTTCAGCCTTCTCAATGCCTTCCACACTGTCCAGAAGCCTACTCCTTCCTGGGACCTTCACCTTGTGCTTTTCGCCCTCACTAAGCCGCCCTTTGAACCACTTGCCACCTGCTCCCTTGCCCATCTTTCCATGAAGGTGATCTTTTTGATAGTGGTCACCTCCGCACAGCGCATTAGTGAACTGGCGGCCATGATGTCTTTCACTGTGTTCCACGAGGACAGGGTCTCCGTGTGCCTCCATCCCAAATTTCTCCCCAAGGTGTCCTTGCCATTCGACCTCAACTGGTGCATATACCTCCCGACTTTCTACACCAAACCACACGCCTTCCTTCAAGAACGTGTGCTCCACACTCTTGATGTTTGGCGGGGATTGGCCTTTTATCTTCACAAATATTTCCATCGCTGGGAAGCTTCTTGCTAGAATCTTACTGAATCTCCTGCTCCCTCTTGCAGAGGAAGTACTTCTAGAGTCCCAGTGCGGCTTCAGACCATCACGAGGCACCACTGATGTGATTTTCACAGCCAGGCAGATCCAGGAAAAATATCAAGAACACCATCAGGAGTTGTATATGGCCTTTATCAATCTAACCAAAGCCTTTGACTCTGTCAGCGGTGAGGCTCTGGAAAATCATGTCAAAGTTTGACTACCCAAGCAAATTTATCACCATTGTAAGACTCCTCCAAGACCAGATGACTTCCTCCATTCTGTGCAGCTCCTCTACCTCTGAGCCCTTTGTCATCTGAACTAGTGTAAAACAAGCTTGTGTACCGGCACCCTCCCTTTTCTCCTTTTTCTTAGCAGCTATGAAAACACTATCCCAAGACCATCTACCACAGGGGACTGGTATCCAATAACAGACTGACAGCTACCTCTTCAACCTTTCTCGTCTCCGTGCCAAAACTAACCAATATCAGCAACAATAGCTGAACTCCAGTATGCGGACGATTGTGCTGTAGTTGCACACTCAAAGGAGGATCTGCAAACAGCCCTCAATTGCTTCTCTGAAGCTTATAAAAGCCTAGGGCTATCTCTGAATATTGGCAAAACAAAATTTCTCCACCAGCCAGTCACCAGTCAATCATCAGACCCAGCAAGGAAGATCTACAGCGACAAAGAAGAACTGGAAAATGTAGAATATGTTGCCTATCTTGGAAGCCGTCTCTCAGAGAGGGCAGACATAGACGTCGAGACTCAGCACAGAATTCACTGTGCCAGCCTTGCCTTTGGCAGACTTTCTTCTTTGGGTGTTCAACAATCACATCATCAGAACACATACTAGTGTTCTGATGTTGTGATTGTTGAACACCCAGCAAGACTTTTAGTTTATAAAGTGGTGGTAGTGCCAAGTCTCCTCTACAAGACTTGGGTGACCTACAGAAAACACTTGAAAAACCTGGAACACTAGCACTTTCTTTGGAAGATCCTCAACATAAAGTTCGAGGATCATCTCACTAATGTCAGTGTCCTCACAGAGGCCAACATCTTCAGTGTTGAGGACCTGATTATCCAGCACCAACTGATGTGGAGCAGGCACTGTGTGCGCATGCCTGATGTACGCTTACCAAAACAACTGCTGTCCGCCCGACTCACCAAAGGAGAAGGGAAATGGGGAGGCCAAAAGAAACACTTTAAAGACACCCTCAAGATAAATATCAAGAGATGTGGCATTGACACCACACGCTGCGGGAGAGCAGCCCAGGATAGGGATAACTGGTGAAGACTTGTCAGAGAGGGAACGTCCACTTTTGAGGAAAATGGCCTTGCCTTGGTTGCAGAAAAATGCCAGAAAAGAAAGAAAGGAAAGACATCTGTCACACAGCAATTGCGGGCCAACCCTGTCTTCCAACACCACCTGCAGCATCTGCTAATGAGCCTGTGACTCAAGGACCAGACTCGTCAGTCACCAAAGGACCCATGAAAAATAAAACCTGTGAAAGAGATCATCCTCGCCCTCGAGGGATTGCCTACAACACTGAGCAGATGTTTTGAGAGAACTCTCCAGAATGATTCTAAGAGCTTTTTCTTGAGTGGTAACATCTAATTTAGACCCCATCAGTTTGTAGGTACAGTTGAGATGATGTTTTCCAATGTGCATTACTTTGCATTTATCAACATTGAATTTCATCTGCCATTTTATTGCCCAGTCACCCAGTTTTGTGAGATCCCTTTGTAGCTCTTCACAGTCTGCTCTTGACTTAACTATCTTGAGTAATTTTGTATCATCTGCAAATTTTGCCACTTCACTGTTTACCCCTTTTTCCAGATCATTTATGAATATGTTGAGTAGGACTGGTCCCAGTACAGGCCCCACTGGGGGGACACCCTATTTATCTCTCTCCATTCTGAAAACTGACCATATTATTCCTACTCTTTGTTTCCTGATCTTTTAACCAGTTACTGATATCCATGAGAGGACCTTCCTCAGTCTATCCATGACAGCTTACTTTGCTTAAGAGCCTTTGGTGAGGGACTTTGTCAAAGGCTTTCTGAAAAATTTAAGGAGACTATATCCACTGGATCCCCCTTGTCCACATGCTTGTTGATCCCCCTCAAAAGAATTCTAGTAGAATGGTGAGGCAATGATGTCCTTTTCAAAACCATGTTGACTCTTCCCCATCAAATCTGTTGTTCACTGTGTGTCTGATAATTCTTGTTCTTGCATTTGAGTTCCTTACAGAAACTCTTGGGTGAAACATGCCATCTGGTCCTGGTGACACATTATGTGTAGTTTCTCTTTGGGTCTTTCCAAAACTTCCGTCTAATGAGACCTCACGGACAGTTCCCAGTTTGTCACCTAAAAAGATGGCTTCACATTTGGGGAATGTCCCTCGCAATCCTCAGCCGTAGAAACCGATGCAAAGAATTTGCATTTATTTTCTTAGCATGGCCTGTTGTCCTTGAGTGCCCTTTAGCATTTGACGTCCAGTGCCCCACTGGTTGTTTAGAGGCTTTCCTGCTTTTGTGTACTTCATGGTTTTTTTGCAATCAGTATCAGAAGGGGTAGCCGTGTTAGTCTGGATCTGTAAAGCAAGCAGAGAATCACTGTGGCAACCATTATAGACTAACAGACGTTTTGGAGCGTGGAGCTTTTCGTGGTTTAATACCCACTTCGTCTGACACGAAGTGGGTATTCACCCACGAAAGCTCACGCTCCAAAACAATCTGTTAGTCCTATAAGGGTGCCACAGGATTCCTCTGCTTTTTTGCTTGTTCCTTTTTGAGTCTTTGGCTAGCCTGTTCTCTACCAAGTTCTTCTTTTATCCTTTCTAATGATATATTTTTACCAATGCATTTTCCAGAGTTTATGCTCTTTTCTATTTCTCTCACGAGGATTAATTTCACTTTTTAAAGGATTGCTTTTTTGCTCTCTCACTGCTTCTTGTGACGTTGTTTGTTTAGGCACAGTGGGCTCTTCTTTGGTTCTCTCACTATGATTATTTAATTTGGGGTATACATCGTAAGTTGAGCCTTTATTTATGGGTGGTCTTTAACAATGTTCATGCAGCTTGCAGTGCAGGGATTTCACTTTTCTGCTGTACCTTTTAATTTCTGTTTAACTAAACTCCTAATTTTTGTGTAGTTCCCCTTTCTGAAATTAAATGACATGTTTCACCTCCTTAATTCCCTGCCATCACAGAGGCCCGTTGATCTCTCCTGTTCTCTCTCTGGGCTAAAATGCTTTGCTCTAGATCTGGCGGTTGAGTTTAGTGTGCGGGTGCTGAGTGGGATTGGTGGCCTGTGAGACAGAAGGGCAGGGCCGGCTTCATGAACGGTGTGGCCCGATTTGAATACCCGGCCGCAGTCCGGGACTTTGGCGGGACTTCGGTGGCAGGGGTCTGCTCCGGGTCTTCCGCGGCACCGAAGGACCCCCTGCCGATGAAATGCTGCCAAAGACCCGGAGCAGATCCCCCTGTGCTGCTGGGTGAGTAAAAAAAAAATTAAAAAATTAAAAAGACGCCTAAGGCGCGGGACCCGATTCTGGGGAATCAGGAGAATCGGCTTAAAGCTGGCCCTGCAGAATGGGTCTGACTAGATGATAGGGAGGTCATAAACTCTATGACACCGCCCCGCCCCGCGGCCCATACTGACCCAATCTCATCTCATCTCATGCAGGTTCAAGGAGATCTCTGCCAAAAGCAAGGAGGACCTGGTGTCCCAGGGCTTCACAGAGTTCACAATCGAGGATTTCCACAACACGGTGAGTGACGTCCCCCCCGCCCCTGCCCCTTATAGGTTGGGGGCAGATGCCATCAGATGAGATGGGATGGTTGGAGCAGATTGAGACTCATGAAACCTGAGTTTGATTCTTGGATTTCCTGCAGGCTGCCCGGGTGGCTTCATGTAAACCACCCCCTCACGCCCCCATTAGGCCCTTGGTTTCCTAAGCCGAGGACACCAGCTCGACTGCGTATGTGTCAGAGTCCAGCCTGTTTATTCTGACTCTCGGAGAGCTCGTGGCGGTGGGTTGGGCAGTGGAGCAAGGGGGCTGCCTCTGACACCCTCCCTCACGTGCCCTTCCAGTTCATGGACCTGATAGAGCAAGTGGAAAAGCAGATCACGGTCTCCGAGCTCCTGGCCTCCTTCAACGACCAGAGCACCTCCGACTATCTGGTGGTGTACCTGAGACTGCTGACCTCCGGCTACCTACAGCGTGAGAGCAAGTTCTTTGAGCACTTCATCGAGGGAGGCCGCAGCATCAAGGAGTTCTGCCAGCAGGTAGGGGCAGCAGGTTCCAACCCTAGAGTTTGCCCTCCCTGCCCTCTCAAAATCCTGTGCCGACACCACACTGAGCACGAGGAATTTGAGGGTGGGAGATCCATGGCATGATTTTGCACTGGAGTGCCCATGTTCCTCCCAAACTGTCTTGGAGTGGGAACTACAGCCCAACTCCTCCCTGTGTCGAGGAGATCTCTGGGTAGCGGGGCCGAGACCTGGACGACTTGTGGTCTGAGGGGGATTGGTGGGAGGTGCTGAAACCCAGCTGTCTCATGGTCTCAATAGCATCCACAGTTGGTTCCTGGGGCAGGGAGAGGGACGGGACAGGGCAGGACTAGCCTGCTCTGCCCTTGGGAGGTGGGTTGAGATCCAATAAATGTGTGATCTGAGTAGGATTCCCAGCTAGTTCCCTGGAGGGAACAGAAGGGTGTCCCCTGTCCAATGAAAGAGGTCACTGAGACCAAACTGACTTGTGATCTCAGTTGGATCCCTAGGTAATTCCCTAGGGAGGAATCCCCTGTGTGGTGGAAGGGGGTACGGAGCCCTGGCCATCTGGCATCTCGATAGGTAGCTGGAGGCAGGGAAAGCTTTGCGACAAAACAAACTTGTAATCTGCATAGGAGCTGGAGGAGGAGGAGGGGAGGCCTGTTGAGCCCCAACTGAGAGGATGTTGGTAGCATCTGTAGGCAAGTCCCCAGGTAGGGTGGGGCGGGCTCCCTAACCCTCTGTGTCCCACTCGATCCCTTCCAGGAGGTGGAACCCATGTGCAAAGAGAGCGACCACATCCACATCATCGCTCTGGCTCAGGCCCTGAATGTGTCTATCCTGGTGGAGTATATGGACCGGGGCGAGGGTGGAGGCACTAACCCCCATGTCTTCCCAGAGGGCTCAGAGCCCAAGGTGTATCTACTGTACAGACCGGGACACTACGACATCCTGTATAAATAGGTGCCGGCCAGCTGCCTCCGCTCCCTCCCCCCAGGCGTCCCGTGGGCCCCCCCTCCCCGCACCAGCAGTCTCTGTGGTTGTAAATGGTAATCTCGCGTGCTGCTCTCTTTGTTTTCTGTTGTTACACTTGCCCTGCTGTGTTTTATTAAAGGGATGCTGGTGAATGGAGCCTGCTTGTCTGGTGGATTTGTTCAGATCGCAAAGGGGCAGTTAGCTGTTGTCCCCTGGCCTGTCTGCCCCACTCACCTTGGATTAGAGCACACCATTGGGCCTGGCCAGGCCGGTGCCCCCTTTCCCCCTGACCCTGCCTGTGGTCCCGTGTAATGTCCATCATGAGGAGGGAAAGTACCTGAGAAGGCTGCTGTGGGACCTCGGCAGGGTGCACCCTGAACATAACTGTGGCTGCTGTTCACTCTCGTCCTCTGTGAACACAGCCTGGATGGTTTTACCTCTCATCTGATACCTTGGCGCCGTGAGCCCCAAAGGCTGAGAAGTAAGATGGTGTTGCATCTGAAAAGGCCACTTGAAAACTGTCTTGAGGTTGCAAAGTGGAGTGCATGGAAGTTAGGAAACACCTGCCTGTACTATTGTTGTCTTCATCCTCCTGGGTCGGTGAGTGCCCAGGATGAAGGGAGCTTGCTGGGTGGGTAGCGATTCAGTATTTGTTTCGTTCTGTCGTCCTCGAGTCCTGGCCCTCTGTGTTATTTGCTGCCCTGCCCCAGAGGCAGAATTCAGAAGAAGTTCTGTGTCCTCCAATGCAGGAAGCACCCTGTGTGGTGGTGGTGTGTATTTGGAGAGATGGGTCAACTGCCAGGGGTTCAGAGTATCCCGTTGTGCTTGCCTCTGGAAGGTCAGGCAGAGGCACCTTGCTCAGCACGGCAGAGGCAGAGATAGAGCCTCTGTTGGCTGCATGAGTACACTGCCTCGATTTCAATTGCCTCAGTGGAAGGCACCAATTGGAATCAGTATTTCAAGGTGGACTTCATTTCTTAAAGAAGACAGCCTTAGCATGGGTCAATTTACAACTCAGCAGAGGTGGTGCAGTCAGGGGCTAGGCTATCCTGAGAGTTATTACAGGGCCTGCTATTGTCTTAATTCAGGGTTTGGCTACACTTGCAAGTGTGCAGCGCTGGGAGTTACAGCTGTCTTCATACAGCTGTGTAGGGAAAGCGCTGGAGTGTGGCCACACTGACAGCTACCAGCGCTGGAGTGTGGCCACATTTGCAGCATTTGCAGTGGTGTTGGGAGTGGTGCATTATGGGCAGCTATCCCACAGAACACCTCGTCCCATTTTGGCGCCGTGGGTTGTGGGAAGGGGGCAGAGGGTGCGGGTCATTCTGCTTCCTGTGCCAACGCCCCATGATGCATCGCTACACATCTCAGCAATCCCTGTTTTTTCCATCCACGTTTGGCACCATCTTGACTCTCTCAATGGTTTCTGTGCAGCGCGATTTCTGTGGGAAATGGAGCCCGAACTGCTGAGGAGTGTGCTGACGAGGGTCGCCAGCGCATCACGTTTGGCAGTTGAGCTATTCCTTAAGCCCCAAAGTGATGAGGAGTCCGATGATGATAGCGAGTCACCTGACGCATACGACACGACCTTGCTTGTGGCATTCACGGAAATGCTCAGCGCCGTGGAACGCCGCTTTTGGGCTCAGGAAACAAGCACTTAGTGGTGGGATCACATCGTCATGGAAGTCTGGGATGACAAGCAGTGGCTGCAGAACTTTCGGATGAGAAAAGCCACTTTCATGGGACTGTGTGCTGAGCTCACCCCCACCCTGTGGCGCAAGGACACGAGATTGAGAGCTTCCCTGCCAGTGGAGAAGCAGGAGGCTATTGCAGTCTGGAAGCTGGCAACTCCAGACAGCTACCGATCGGTCGGGAACCAGTTTGGAGTGAGAAGGTCGACCATTGGAATCGTGTTGATGCAAGTTTGCAGGGCCATTAATCGCATCCTGCTAAGAAGAACCGTGACTCTGAGGAACGTGCAGGACATTGTGGATGGCTTTGCACAAATGGGTTTCCCTAACTGTGGAGGGGCGATAGATGGGACGCATATTCCTATTCTGGCACCACCCCACCTAGCATCCGAGTACGTTAATCGGAAGGGGTATTTCTCTATGGTTCTCCAGGCGCTTGTGGATCACCGTGGGCGTTTCATTGACATTAACACAGGCTGGCCTGGAAAGGTGCATGATGCACGCATCTTTCGGAACACTGGCCTGTTCAGGAAGCTGCAGGCCGGGATTTTTTCCCAGACCGGAAGATCACAGTAGGGGACGTTGAAATGCCCATTGTGATCCTTGGAGACCCCGCTTACCCTGTTAATGCCTTGGCTCATGAAACCGTATACAGGGAAGCTTGACAGGAGCAAGGACCGGTTCAACTACAGGCTGAGCCGGTGCCGAATGACTGTGGAGTGTGCTTTTGGCCGTTTAAAAGGGCGCTGGAGATCTCTGTATGGGAAGCTAGACTTGGGGGAAAGCAGCATCCCTGCGGTTATATCCGCGTGCTGTACCCTCCATAATATTTGTGAAGGGAAGGGTGAAACATTCAGTCAGCATGGACCTCTGAGGTTCAATGCCTGGAGGCTGAATTTGCACAGCCAGAGAGCAGGGCTACTAGAGAGGCCCAGCACAGGGCTTCAAGGATTAGGGATGCCTTGAGGGAGGAATTTGAGGCTGAAAACCAACAGTAATGTTTGGTGCCTTGCACGGGAGTGAAGTGCAGTGGTTACAATGTTAGTAGGAATCTGTTTTCCTAAGCTGATTTGCAGTGCCTGTTTCTTTCCTGGGCTAAGGTATCTTTGACTTTCTGCAATAATAAAGACTGTTTTCAAAGCCAAGAATTCATTTTTGAAAAGAAAATAACTTTATTGACAGACACACAACATTTTGGGAACCTAAAAGGGCAGGGGGGTGGGGGGGAACTGTACAGTCACAGGTTTGAATATGTCCTGTCTGGAGTGCTGTGCAATGACTGCTGCACTTCAGGATGCCTATACTGCATGGTGATGGGGGTTGAGTGCAGAGGGTAAGGGTCGTAGTTCTCAGGGCTGGTTGGTGAACGTACAGGTGTTGGAGGCAGCTGGTGGTGGTAAGAACCTGGATGCTGGGGAAGGGGTTTGAGCTGACATTGGGGCACAAGGGAAAGAGCTTTGGGACGGGGTGGGGGGGGGGGGTGGCACGGTAGTGCTCTGCCTGCATGGCTACGAGCGCACTGGATAGAGTCCGCTTGGCGCGCCAGGATGCTTATCAGCTGCTTTGTTTTTTCTCTGGCCGCTGCGTTTTTCTGGCGGATCCTGCTTTCCCTTTCCCTCCAGTCCTGCACTTTTTGATTCTCTGTGGCAGAGTGATCCATAACTGCTTGCAGCAGGTCGTCTTTGCTTTTTCGCGGCTTCTTCCGCAGGCTTTGGAGTCTTTTGAGCTGTTGATAACATGGGCAGCTGAGATCTCAAGGTTGCTTGTGGAAAGGCAAAAAAGGCAACACTTGACAGAGGCAACATTGTTTATATCAGACAGTTATTCCCACCCAGTGAAGGAGTTTACAGTCTTCACTTTAGCATAATTTTTCCATATCAAAGAGAGCGCGTATAACCCACAGGAGCCCCGAAATGGTGAGTAAGGGGGACTAATTGCTTTGACAGAGTTTGAACTGATGAGCAGAGTGGCTGAACAGGCATTCTGGGGTATCTCCGAATACCTCTTGAGGCTAATAACAGCGCTTTTGATGGCCACTATGGCGGAGCAGCGCTGCATGAGCAGCGCTGCAGTCGTTATTCCCCTGGCCGAGGTGGAGTACAGCCAGCGCTGTAGCCAGGGAGATACAGTGCTGTATGTGCCTTGCAAATGTGGACAGTGAGTCAGTTGCAGCGCTGTAAAGCCACCACCAATGCTGCAACTCTCCAGTGTAGCCAACTCTCCAGTGTAGCATGGGATGTTTGAAAACAGCAAAGGCTCCTTTGCTCAGGCTTTGTGTCAAGCTGCCTGAGAATGGTCAGGGAAATGCACCAAGTCCTTAAGACAGGCCCAGCTAAGAGCTGAAGCTTGTCCTCCAAGTGTTGGAGTAAGGCTCCTGCAGAGTTAGTTCCATGTGTTGTCCTTTCAATAAGGATTGCATTGATTGGTCAGCCCAGGGGCGGGGGCTGAACAGCTTGTTGCTCCCCCTGATGGATTCTAGCAAGAGTTAGCTTTCCCACACTGGAGCCCTGCCTCCTGCCAGCAGTTGGAGGCTTTGCCCTAGTACTGTACACCGGTGAGAGAGCCCCTCTAACAACCAGTCACTGCTTTGTCAATAAATTAATAAAGAACCACCTTGGGGTTGTTAAGCTGAGGTGCCACTGCAGCAATCCGTGACAGTTCATCATGAACATACATAATATACCACACTATGCTTCAGATAGAGACTGCTCCTAATAGAGATTGGCACCATGCAGGCAGTGGAACCACTTCTGGCACCTCGGATCCAGCTGAGCAGCAGGGAAATGCTCTGGAACCTTTATCCTGACACCAAAGCTGGGCCTTTGGCCTTGAGCTGCTCTGAAGCAAAGTTCATCTCATGGGAGGGGCGCGGCATGAGGGGGAGAGAGAGACAGCTAAAAATGACTCCCAGCTATATTCCTTGCATTAAGACAGTCACCTCCATGCCCTCTCTGTATACCTTTAGGAGGCCCCATCCCAGCAGTTTCAGGGAATGAAACTGGCTTCTGACCATTGAGGCCTATTAATTGCGGGGAGGAAGCAGGCTTGTGGCAGGCTCTGTACAAAGGGGACATTATCCACCCTTTTATTAGCTTTCTAAGGTTGAGCTCCTAGAGCACGTCCCACACACCACCCAGCAAGAGAGGGACCTTGCGCCCAGCTGCAGGGGCTGTGCAGTGCTACCCTGAGTCAAGTAGAACAGGCTCCTGCTACAGTTCTCCAGCCAGGAGCAGAGCTGATGGGCTGGGTTGGTCACACAGGCACATCTGGGTTGGTGGGATGCCCAGCTCGCACATGACCTACCCCCAGCCAGTCCAGCTCCTGGAGTGTAGCGCACGGCCATGCCTCATAGATTAGAGGGCTCCCTTGTGGAGCCAAGTGGGCCTTTGCCCAGCAGAAACCCCTCTTTGTTTCAGCCATAGCTTCCCGGGGAGGAGGTGGGTTAGGTTCAGGTCATGTCTCACTTTTGAGATGTTTCCAAGAACATTTCAGAGTTGTCAAATGCTCAGACAAATCTACTGGCTGTTATGGAAACTACTAGGGTGGGTGCAACTTTTCAGTTGTGCCATCAGTGGCTATAACTGATTTAGGGAAGAGACCATGGGGGGGCAGGGAACTGGGACTATGACAATGGCTGTACCTGTTTGATAACACAGAAGAAAGTAAGCTCGACTGCTTATGGATCAACAGCCTAACAGATAAAGCATCTGCTACAGCTCACCTCATCGCACTGGGGAACAGGATGGCTGCCTCATTGCATACCTGTCTACAGTCTGTAGGGCAAAAACCTATGTGATCATGGGCGACTTCACTTTGAGTGACATCTGTAACGCATGCTGGAGTTCACGCTGCCAGCACTAAGACATCCTTGGTAGCTCTAAACTGTAGGGGACAATTTCCTAAAGCTTTAAAAAAATAAAAAAAGGGGGGAGGGTGTTGCAGTCAACATAGGGCAGAATTCTTTATTAGACCTTGTCCTAACAGAGTGGAAGTGCTCATCAAACTAAAAATTAACGGTAGCTTAGCTACCAGTGCTCATGACTTGATCACATTTATAATGTGCACATGCACAGCATGCCAGTTTCACTAAGCTGAGAACAATTTTAATCAAATCAGCTGGAAGGAAAAATTTAAATCGGAAAAATATTAATGAGTAAAAACCTCACAAGATACCCAAAGTCCCAATACCACACTTCTGGAAGACAGCTGTGCTGGTCAAGAGCATTTAAGAGGGGAATTGAAGACAATAAATAGATTATAACACGTGGAAGAAGAGGGAAATTGACAGTAATGAATGCAAGTCAGAAGTTAGGCAGTGTAGGAAGTTGATCAGGGAAGCCAAGAGCCAAGGAGAAGCTATGGCTGGCAGTATTAAGGAAGCTTTTTTAAGCTATCTACACTTTCCATGCTATGGAGGCTGTTAGACAGAAGCTATTAAAGTCAGACATTTAAACAAAACAAAAAACAGCCAATCCAGCTAACTTGCATCCAAGAGTTTAACAGAGCTGGTGAGGAGCTCACTGCACTGTTTAGCCTTGAAAGTTCCAGAAGAAAGCTAATGTGCCGGATTAAAAAAAGGGGTAAATAGTATGATGGGGTTAATTATAGGCCTGCCATCAACCCTGGACAAGATAACGGAGCAGCTGATGGGGACTTGACTTGTTTTATTCTTGATTGATCAACATAGATTCCTGGAAAATAGCTCCTGCCACATTCCCAAGGAGTTTGGTTGATCAAGGTAATAGCACTGAGGTAGGAGATGTCTTTAATGCATTTGATTATTAAAAACCCAAACCCTCTAGAGTTACAGCACGTTACATGAATTAAGGACTAGCTAACCGATAGGTCTCACCACGTAATGGTAATTAAAGGGGAGTCTGTTTCCAGTGGGGTCCTGCAGGAATTAGTTCTTGGCCTTATGCTCTTTAACATTTTTGTCTGTGACCTGGAGGAAAACAAATAGGCACTGATAAAGTCAGCTGATGGCAAAGATTAGGGGAGAGGTAAATAATGAAGGGGACAGGTAACCTATTCAGAGCAATTTCGATAGTTTAATAAACTGCCTACAGCCAAACTATTTTCATTAAAATGCACTCTACATCTAGGATTGGAGAACGTAGGCCATACATCCACAAGGGAGGCCTCGCTCCTGGAAAGCAGCAACTGACAGAGCTGTGGGTCGTGGATAATCAGCTGAATGCAAGCTCGGTGCGATGCTGTAGCCAAAAAGAGCTAATATGAACCTGCTCAAGATTCCCCAGTTTCTGCATCCCAGGGAGATCATTTTACCTCTGCTTTTGGCAATGGTGCAACTGCTGCTGGACTACTACAGTGTGTTCTGCGGCCTACAACTGAAGAAGGATGGTGAGAAATTGGAGGAGTTCTGAGAAGAGCCGGGAGAATGATTGCAGGATTGCAAAACATGCCTTATAGTGAGAGACTCTATTTAGCTCTCCAAAGGGAAGATTAAGGGGTGACTTGAACACAGTCTGTAAGAAGCTACCTGGGAAACAAATCGTTAACAATGGGCACTCCAGTCTAGCGGAGGAAGGTCTAACAATCCAATGGCTGGAGGTTGAAGCTAGACAGACTGGAAATAGCGCACACTTTCTTAGCATGCACCTTAGTAATTAACCCTCGGGACACCTTACCGGGGTCAGTGGATTCTCCCTTACTGACAGTTTTGATTTGCACTTTAAGCTAGTTGGACAAAATTTTTAAAGAGGGCAAAATTGACCTACTTCAGCAACCTGAACTGACTGAAGTTTGTGAAAGTCTGGACGTTTAACTCTGTCCTCCTCCACCTGGGGAACATTTCAGTCTCTTGTAAGTGCCCACAGGGCAGAAGGTGATTCCCCGCCCAGAGGACAGCTCAGTCTCTACAGCTGTTCTAGGAGGAAGGGAGCCTCACCTCAGCGCCCAGATGGTGACAGAAACACCCTCGGGACCCGGGGATAGAGTTGGGTGAATAAGGTTTTTTTGTTTGTTTTTTAAAGTTTACCAGCAACTCCAAACACACCACACACATTTGTTTCAGCTTGAACCAAAACCAACATTTCTCAGCTACACAAAAAGGTTGGAAAAAATGGGATCAGACAGAAGTCCTGCATTTTAACACAAGCCAAAGGTTTTCCATTTGGGGCATTTGTTAAAGAGTCCAGCAGGATACCTACCTGGGGCAGGAGGAGATTGCAAGGGCCTCTCTTCTAAGTGAGCCCTGGCATGAGTCCTCACCTGGGAGAGCCCATGTCAGTTCTCTCCCAGCTCGATGTGGAAAGGGATTTGAACACGAGTCTCCCACAGTGCAGCAGCTGTCCCAGTCACTGGTCTCTGGGCCTATTGAAGCTGATCCCCTTTGGCTAAAATACTTCAGTGACTGAGCAGAGACTGGGGCATCTGCCACTCCCTGGGGAAGTGCCCGAAGCCACCAGGCTACGGGTCAGACGGCAGTTCCTCCCCCCTCCCCCCCCCAGCCAAGCCTAGACATTTGGCACATCTATCTTCCCCAGATTTGGGCAGGTATCTCAGAATCAAAGCAGGTGCTGAGCTGGGTCAAAATGCTTCTGGTTGCCATTACTGTGTTTCTATGCCTTCAGGTTGGCCAAAGCTGGGGAGGGAACTCGGCACCAGTTTGACAATGGTTTCAGGTCGGCCAAACTGCATTTTTCAGCAAATCAGCTCTTGGCTGAAGAGATGTCCCCCAGCTTTACCTGTGGGTCGGGCAGGGCCGGCTTTAGGAAGTGCGGGGCCCAATTCGAACAGTTTTGACGAGGCCCCAGCAGGGATGACTAAAAAAACAAAAAAAACTTGTGGGGCTTGTACTCACCTGACGGCGCTCTGAGTCTTTGGCGGCGGGTCCTTCACTCACTCCAGATCTTCGGCTGCACTGAAGGACCCGCCGCCGAAGTGCCGCCGAAGACCTGGAGTGAGCGAAGTACCCACCACTGAAGACCCGGACTGCCGTTGGGTGAGTAAAAATTAAAAAGGCACCTCGACCCAGGGAAGGGATTCTCACTCGGTGCGGGGCCCAATTCTGGGGGAATTGGTGGAATAGGCCTAAAGCCGGCCCTGGGTCTGGGTGGCCGAGCCACCAGGGCCCCAGCCCTACAGATGTCTGTGGTCCACCAAAATTCCTCCCCCTCCCCCCAAATTAGAACCCCAGAGTCCCAATGTTGGCCCCACACAAATGGGGCATAGGAGTTCCCATCCCACCCCCCCTACTTTTGCCATTGTGGAACCCAAGAGTCCTAACACCCACCCCAGCTCCACCACTCCAGAACCCAGCAGTCCGGACATTCTCCCACAGCCTGAGGCACGGAAATCCCAAGCATGCCCCACCCCCCCAAAAAAACCAACCCTTCCACCCCACCAGAATGGAACCCTGGAATCTGCTCCCTCAGGCCCTGCCACATTCCCAGAGCAAAAGGAGATGAGGCTGGGGACCCTCATCCTGCAGTGTAGCTCGTGTCCCAGGCTTCCTCCCCCATGAGCTCTGTGGCTGCAGAGTGCTGGGTATTAACAGCCACTGCCCAGGAGGGGGTCTTGCAACACCCGCGGTTGGTAGTTCCCCAGCCCTTGAGCAGACACTTTGATGAACAAAAGAGGCTTTTAGGGGTGGTCTCTGCCCCCCCCCCCCCGGTGCCCTACTCAGCTCCAGTGACACCCTCTAGATCCCTCATTTCCAGGGCATGCAGCCAGCTGGCTCCCTGCTGCAGACAGCCCCTAATTCAGAGCACCACTCTGCCCCACCCCCATAGCTCTGCTCACACCCGTAATTCCTGACCCACAGCCCCACACACAGCTCCACCAGTGCCCCTCACTCCTGACCCACAGCCTCCTGTTAGCCCCACACACAGCTCTGTTGGTGCCCTTCAAGTCTAAACCACAACCCCCCCCCCCCCCCCCCACAGTGCCACTACTGCCCCTCACGCCTGACTTGCAGCCTGCCCTAGTCCAGCCCTCAGCCAGCTGAGGTATCTACTGTTGCTCACCAGGCTAATCTGTATTCTACCCAACTGCTGCCTTCATCTCCTGCTCCAGCCAGGTGTGACGGGGAAATGGGAGCTGGGTGCCCCCCCCCCTCCCCCCACCTAGCGGGAGAGATAGTGAAGGACATGAACTAACAAGGCTGCACCTCCAGCCCTGATCCTGAGAGAGGCACACGTAGCACCCCCGCCCCAGCCCGAGTGTGTTCCCCCATCAGCTGTTTCCCTCCCACCTAGCATGGCAAGGCAGTTGGGGGCACAGTCAGTGCCACACTAAGGGAAGCACAGTCTCTTTACCTAATTCCCAGCATGCCCCCCCCCCCCCCATTCCCCACTCAGAGTGCTGGAAACAAACTAGGAATACTGGCTTCCAGCCCCTCCCCCAATCTCTGGGTCACCTCCCTCCCCATGCTGGGGACAGAACCCAGGCATCCTGACCCCCCCCCAACAGGAGTTTCCAGAAGAAGAGTGAATGGGGGGGGGGGTTTGAATGCCAGCCCCCAACCCCAGCTGTGTGTGGGGAGGGGAAGCAGAACGGACAGACCCTGCCTTTGGCAGGAGAGCAGCTGCAGCCTTGTGGCTAGGCCAGGCAGGGCATAGAAGGGCCCTGGACTCCAAGGTTCTAGCCTCAGGTCTGGAGGGTGGGGGGAGGCTAGTGTACGGGGAGGCTGAGAATCAGGACTCCTGGGTTCCATGTTAGCCAGCCCCCTACCTTATCTGCTAGACAGTTACCAGCTCTTCCTAGTATCCATGGCCCTCCAGAAGCTGCACAAGCCATTCCCCAACAACCCCACAGCCCAAGCTGTCAGCAGGCACCTGCCTGGAGAAGCCTTTTAAAGGCACCTGATTAGCCGCCCCCCGCCCCCCCCAATTAACCTGCCCCCGTCACACCTATATATGTGTGTGTCACGGTCTGGGGTCACTGGCCCTGCCCCCAAAACACCAATATCTGGGTCTAGGACATTTAGTGCAGCTCCCTGGATAGACCCCAGGAGTCCTGAGTGCAGCACATCCCTACTGAAGAGTTGAGGGGGTGGCACGTGCCCCTGAACTATCCAGACCCCAAACCCTCCCACCACGCTGTGTTTGTCTCAGTCCCTGCTGCCCCCCCTGCTGGAGGGACCAAGCCCAGCTCTGTGTCTGCCCCTACCGCCCCCTGCTGGACAGCATCAGAACTGCCCAGCCTGTCTCCCAGCTTCGGATCCAGTACCTGGGCCCCTCCCCAACCCAAGGAAGCTCCTAGCCAGGGGCCATGGGACAGGGACTCTCCCAGAAAGCAGCAGCAACACGATAATTCAAAGCAAATAACTTTATTAGCTGGGTGGGAAACGAGGGAGGGTCTCACTGGAGGAAGTGAAGGTGCTGAAGTTGGGAGGGTCTTTTCTCTCCCGGGTGCAATAATGTAGAGGTTGAGGGACAATCAGCAGAGAAGGGGGCAGGCAGCATCTCTGGGGGTGGGGTCTTTCAGGGCTGGGCTGCCAGCTGCTCGGTGGGGTCTGTGGAGGAAGAAAGACGCAGGGTCAGATCTGTGCATCCAGGGGCATCAGGGAGCAACAGGTCAGGACCAGGTGCATGGCGGCGGGAGGGAAGGGGGGCAGAAGGAAGGCAGCATTTGGTATTCAACCCCCAGTGGCCATGGGATCAGTGCCTCATTCCCAGCCTGCAGCCACCCCCAATTGCAGCCCTGGGCTCCCTCCCCCAACTCAGCTGGTGCCCCTCAATCCCAACCCGCAGCCCCCTGCTTTGCCAGCCCTGGGATCCCAGCCCAGCTCCACTGGTGGCCCTCTGGCCAGACCCACAGCCCCCTGCTATCCGAGCTCCGCCAGTGCTCCTGCATCCTGAGGCATGGCCCCCACCGCTATCCCAGCTCTGCCGATACCCCTCAGTCCTGACCCACAGCCCCGCCTCTTATCCAGCTCTGCTGGTGCCCCTCAGTGCCCCCCGCTAGCCCAGATAATGTGGTTCTGGGATTAGTGAGTGGGGAGTTCTGGGGTTAGGGGAGTTCCCCCCACTGCACACGGTGCTGGGTTGGGCTTACCCATCGCAGGGAGGGAGGGATGGGGTCAGGATCAGGCTAGAAATAAGAGAAGTGGGAGGGTTAATCCAGGGAATTCCCCCCCAAAACACACCCAATGTCCAGTGGGGGCAGGGAAGGGGAGAGACCACTCCCATCTACCCTCCCTGGATGTCCACAGGGTCCATCAAAATCTGTGTGGGGCAGGACAAGGGGGAGGGGAAGAGCCTCCATGTACTGGATGGGGAAGGGTGCAGAGCCTAGGCTGGAGGCATGGGTGGTAGCGGCAGCAGGAGGATGTTCCCATGGGAAAGGGAGAAGCATGAGTTGTGGGGTGGGGCTCAGGGCTGGTGGGGAAGGAGGTGGCAAGCACTAGGGGGATGGGGAAGGGTTTGGGGCAGGAGGATGGGAAGGGGTTGGGGAGCTGTGAGGCAGGTTCAGGAGGCCGGGGGGGGGAGGAGTCCTGGGGGGGAGAAGGAGTCCCTGGTTGCAGGGGCTCAGGGGGAACAGTTGTAAGCAGTCAGGGGATAAGAAAGAAGGTCCCCTCACAGGTCAATAACTAGTTACAAGACAGAGAACAAAGGCTAGGAATCAATGGTCAGTGTTCACAACGGAGAGCAGGAAGTGGCAGGGTTCCCCAAAGATCTGTACTGGAACCATTGTGGTTCAACGTATTCATAAGTGATTTGGAAAAGGGGATGAACAGTGAGATGGCAAAATCTTCAGATGATACTAGACTACTCAAGATCGCGGTCAGCTTTGGACTGAACTAAGAGTTACAAAGGGATCTCACAAAACTGCGTGACTGGGCAACAAAATGGCAGATTAAATTCAATGTTGACAAATGCAAAGTAACAGACATTGGAAAACATAATCCTACTATACAAAAATTATGGGGTCTAAATTAGCTGTTACCACTCAAGAGAGATCTTGGCATCGTAGCTAGTTCTCTGAAGTGATCCGCTCAAAAAACGCTACCAGAATGTTAGGTCCCATTGGAAAAGGGACAGATAATAAAACAGAAAATATCATAATGTCGCTAGATAAATCCATGGTACATCCACACCCTGAATATTGTGTGCAGCTCTGGTCGCCCTGTCTCAAAAAAGCTATGGTAGAATTGGAGAAAGTGCAGAGAAGGGCAACAGAAATGATTAGGGGGACGGACCTGCTCCCATATGAGAGAGTGAAAAGACTGAGAGTGCTCAGCTGGAAAAGAGACGACTAGAGGGGATAGGATAGAGGTCTATAAAATCATGACTGGTGTGGAGAAAGTGCGTAAAGAAGTGTTATTTACCCCTTCCCATAACACAAGGACCAGTGGGTCATCCAATGAAATTAACAGGCAGCAGGTGTGAAACAAACCCAAGGCAGTATTTCGTCACACAGTGCACAGTCAGCCCGTGGAACTCATTCCCAGGGGATGTTGTGAATGCCAAAAATCTTATCCAAAAAGGAACTGGATAAGTTCACAGAGAACAGGTCCATCAATGGCTACTAGCCAAGATGGTCAGGGATTTACCTAATGCTCTGGGTGTCCCTAAACCTCCAACTGTCAGAAGCTGGGACTGGATGACAGGGGATAGATCACTCGATCAATTGCCCTCGTGTTCATTCTCTCTGGGGCACCTGGCACTGGCAACTGTCACAGGATATGGGGCTAGATGGACCATTGGTCTGACCCAGTATGGCCGTTCTTATGTTCTTAAGCTGACTGAGAGGGTCCTGCAGGATAAGGGGAGTCACAGGAGAGCCCTCAGAGACTGGTGAGGAGAGGTTAGGGGGAAGAGTGGGGGAGACTATGGGGGGATCGGGAGCTGTACCAATGGGGACCTAGAGGAATAGGGGGCTGGGGAGAGTCCTAGGGGTCAGAGTGGGGAGTTAGGGGGGCTGAACCAATGGGGAAATCGATGGATTGGAGGCCAGGGGTTGTAGGGAGAGGAAGGTCCTGGAGGGGCAGGGAGAACTGCAGGGGGGATCCATGGGGACTGTACCAATGGGGAAGTTGTGAGATGAGAGTTTGGGGGAGTGTACTCATGGGGTAGTAGAGGGGTGGGGCTCTGGGGGACTGTACCAATGAGGAAGTAGAGGGGTGGAGGTCTGGGGGAGCCGCACCATTGGGGAAGTAGAGAGATGGAGGTCTGGGGTGGGGGTATACCAATGAGGAATTAGAGGGGTGGAGGTCAGGAGATCTGTACCAGTGAGGAAGTAGAGGGGTGGGCATCTGGGTGGGGCATACCAATGGGGAGGTAGAGGGGTGGAGGTCAGGGGAGCCATACCAATGAGGAAGTAGAGGGGTGGGGATCTAGGGGGGTCCGTACCATTGGGGAAGTAGAGAGGTTGGGGTCTGAGGGAGCCACACTAATGGGGAAGCAGAGAGGTGGAGGTCGTGGGGGCGTACCAATGGGAAGGTAGAGGGAGGGGGATCGGGGGGCCATACCAATGGGGAGGTAGAGGGGTGGAGGTCAGGGGAGCCGTAACCAATGAGGGCCTGGGGGGGAGTACTAATGGGGAGGTAGAGGGGTGGGGATTGGGGGTTGGTGTACCGATGGGGAAGTAGAAGGGCAGCTTCTCCTTGTAAATCTCCTCATCCTTCTCCTGGAAGACGCAGATCACCAGCCGGTCGACCTGCCGGGTGTGAGCAGGGATGTGGGTCAGTGGTGGGGAGGGACTCCAGCATTGGAGGTGTGAGGGAGAGGACTCAGGGGCTGGCAGAGCTGAGAGCTGCAGGTCTGGGCACCTGGTCTAAAGAGACTCAACTCCTCCCCTGATCATCACCCCCTGCCCCGTCCCTCAGGTCACAATGGTGTGAAAACAGCCACAGGTCCGCTCACAAACGCCATTGTGCACACGTGCACATTCACAGTCACCCATGTGCATGCTCACAAACACCGTGATGCTCACAAACCCATTCACACTCATGTGCATGCTCACACACACCAACGTGATGCTCACAATCCCATTCACACTCATGTGCACGCTCACACACACCATGATGCTCACAATCCCATTGACACTCATGTGCATGCTCTCACACACCCATGTACAGACTCACCTCCCATATGCCCAATGCCCCCAGCACCTCCACGTTCCTGCACACACTCCCGTGTGTGCCTGCTGTTCACACCCCTGTGCTCCCATGGGCAGTGAGGTGCCCAGCAGGGGGTGCCCACGCTTCCCCATACCTTCTCCTTGTTCACCTCCAGCCACTCCCGCAGCGTCCTCAGGACGACCTCGGCTGCGGCATCGCTGGGGTACCCTGGGGGCAGAGCAGCAGGGATCAGAGCTGGGACCTGCAGCGAGCCCCTAGCCCAGGAGAGGGGCTCAAGTCCCCGGCCCAGCCCCATACTCACCGAACACGCCTGTGGAGAGACAAGGGAAGGCCTGGGAGGAGAGATAGACTGTGGGTGAGAGAGACACTTGCCACCCCCCCCAGCACCCACTGTCCCCAGCACCTCATCCCCCACACAACTGCCACCCCACACCGCTGCTCCCCCAGCACCCGCCCCCTCAGCCAGCGCCATCCTCCACACACTGCCCTCATTCCCCCACCCCCTTCCCCATTGCCCCCCACAGCACTGTCCCTCCAGCACCCCTCCATATGACGCCCCCTCCCAAACCTCCCTCTGCCCTCCGCAACCTCTTCCTCGTTAGCATAGACCTCCTTTCTCCCCAGGTGCATGACCCCCAGCAAATCCCAGCCCCTCCCTCATGCACCCCCAGGATCTCTCACCACGGTGCGGAGTTTGTTCTCCACGGCCAGTTTCAGACTGTTCTTGTAGCAGTTCTCCAGCTCCTTTTCCTGGGCAGCGCTCGGCTCTCCCTGGGCAATGGGACCCACTGCGTGAATGACGTCTGCACAGGGGGAAGGCAAGGGGAATGAGAGCTAGGGAGACCCCCTCACCCCACAGCACAGCACCCCCTAGTGCCGGACTGGGGCATGCACTGACTGGAAGGGAGAGCACCCCCTACTGAGTCCCGCCCCACAGCACAGCGCCCCCTAGTGCCACACTGACTGTGAGGGGAGAGCACCCCCTACTGAGCCCCGCCCCGCAGCACAGCGCCCCCTAGCGTCACATTGACTGTGAGGGGAAAACACCTCCTACTGAGACCCAGATCAGGCCTTGGAGTTAGTAATTGATGCCCTGAGAACCAGGACTGCTTGGCCTGGGGCCTTGGCAACGGCTGGTCCTTTCTGAGCCTCCACAGAGAACAAACATCGAGTCCGTCCCTAAGTTCCTCATTGGCCAAAACTTCCCCCCGAGTTTCATTTTCAGTTCAACCCAAAACAATCCCCCCCTCCGAGTTTTTGGAACCAGCAGCAAATCCTCTGCTCAGTTCTGCCCCCCACCTCTCCTGCTCACTGCAGGCAATGCCACCAGGCTGCTTGGCTCCTGGGCATCCCTCCTGCTGCTGCGTCCGTCTGTTCATCCAGCGGTCCCTGGACAGGGGTGGATATTAATGAGCCCCCACTGGGAGATCCCCCTCCCCTCATGCTCTCTTTGCTCGTTTCTATGGCAGACAAGGATGCTGGATACTACACGGGGCTGGGATGGAGTGTGGGGCATTCACACATGTTGCACAGAACATTGGGTATCAAGGATCAGCCTTGCCAACCCTGCATAGGGGGAGTATCTTAGCCACAGCCTGGCCACCTTCCCTGCTCTCCCAAGGTCACCCAGTCATGAACAGAGAGCCCCCCCCAGCAACTATTCCAACCCTGGGCTCCCCCCCCCAGCTCTGCCAGTGCCCCTTAACCCTGACCATTGACTACTAATTGAACTGAACTGCAATGCTGACAACAGAGACCTGGCAGCTCATTACATGAGTGACGAGATTGGATTTGAAGCTGGGGCATGGGAGGTGGGAGCTGCAGGGGACTGGGGACCACGCCATCTATTTCATATTCCTGACACACACATGCAGTGAGGGCTGAGCCAGAGTCCAGCAAAGGTCAGAGCTGTCATTTCTTCCCATGCACTGCGCCCACCTGGCTTTGGGACTGGTTTGATCTTAAATCCGGGTCTGGAAATGTCTTGACAAGATCCCCCAGTGCCCTCTGTACCTTCCCCAGCTGCTGCCCACCCCCAGGCCTGGCTCTGCTTTCTTGTGGGCAGCAGGGGATGCAGAGCCCTTCCTTACCTTTGCCCAATCTGGGTGGAACCCAGGAGTCCTGAATCCCAGCCTCCTGCTCTGACCCACTCGATCCCACCCTCCGCCCTGAGCCAGGCACAGAACCCAGGAGTCCTGGCTCCCAGCCCCCGCACTCTAACCCACAGACATGCCCCCCAGCCAGAGTCCTCCTCCAAGGTCATGTCGCTGACAGAGGAGCTGTCAGCCCAAGATCTGAGCCCTACTTCATGCCCCATTAATCAGCGGCTGCTTGTCCTTCAGCTCCAGAAGGGTTTGCTCCAGCTACGGCCCTGACACCCGCCCAGCTACAAAACAGCCTGTGCCCCTCCTCGTGCTGGGACAGAACTAGGACTCCTGACTCCTGGCCCCCGCAATTCTAACTAACTGCTAGACTCCACTTCCCTCCCAGAACCAGAGCCAGAACCTGAACCCAGGATTCCTGGCTCCCAACAACCTCTCCCCTCCCGCAGTCTGTGGGCTCTGGCAGTGACTCATACCACTAAGGGAGGTGCTGGCTCTATTCAGCCCAGGCTGCCTGGCTGCTGTTGTCCTGCTGTGTCCCTGGGGAAGGGGCTGAGGGGCCCAGTCCTGCTGCTTGTGTAAATGCCAGTTGTTCCAGTGTGAGTGGGGCCCTGTTGGGCCAGGCACTGCCCAGACCCTGACTGAGATCAGGGCCCCAGTGTAGCAGGGTGTATTGGGAACTCTGAGGCTCAGCTGCTTTGTTATTGTAGGGTCTTTTGAGAGCATGCTGCTGTGTTTTAATGGCGGCTCCCTAAATCCCCTTGAGGCACAGATCTGGCAGCAGCAGCAGACATGCTGTCAGGTAAGGGAGTGAGGTTTGGAGGGCGGGGGAGTGGCAGCTGTTTCTCCTGGGATCCAGCCCCCTGCTGAGCCCCCCAGCCCACTACCTGTAGCACAGCACCCCCTTGTGCTGTGAGGCTGCGGCCAGCTCTGGGAGAGCACAGTGCCCCTGCAGCACAGAGCAGGCACCAGGTCTGAGGGCAGCACTGCAGGGGGTGGGGATGGGATGAGCCCAGGTCTCTGTCCTTGGCACTGGGGACTCTAGGAACCCCCCAGCCCTACAGGCACAGAGAACGGGCTCCCAGGCACCAGCCGCAGGGAGAGCTGAGCAGTGTGGGACACTCAGTCCCAGCAGGGAGACGCGGAGGCTTGGCAGGAGGGGTCCTTTCCAAGGCTCCAAGGGGAAGACATGGCTGAGAGGGGCATGTGCAGGGGACAAAGGCCAGGGAGGGAGGGGAACCAACCCCCCAGCTTCGTTGGGGAAGGTGATGTACTGCCAGGAGCTCTAACCACTAGACCCCACTCCCTTCCCAATGTGAGGGATGGACCAGGTGGGGAGTGAAGTGTGCCAGGATGGGGCCATAGGGGGACCCCTGTGACATTGCAGAGGTGGAAGAGCCAAGAAGGCAGAGGGGGCACAGAGGGGCAGTGCAGGGGATACAGGGTGGTACTGGAAGGGACACAGGGGATGCAGAGGGCACAGAGGGGCAGTGCAGGGAGTACAGAGGGTGCAGAAGACACAGAGTGGCAGTGCAGGGGATACAGAGTGGTAGTGGAGGGGACACAGGGGGTGCAGAGGGGTGCACAGGGGCAGTGCAGGGGGAACAGGGGGTGCAGGAGGCACAGAGGCACATAGTGGCCATGCAGGGGACACAGGGAGGCAGTGCATGGAGCACAAGGGGTGCAGGGCCATGGGGGGTTCAGGACCCTACCCTATCCCCTCTGGCGGGGTGTATGGGGTCGGTCTGTCTCTGCCCTAGTTATTTACTGGCCCCATCATGTTATTTGTGCATCATATTAGCTTTTGCTCTGGGTTGATTCTGGATGCACCCACCCCTCCTCTCCATGTCTGCCTGTCCCTTCTCCCTGCCATATCCCCTGGCTCAATCCATCCCCTCCCCCACTCACCCACCCATTCACCCCCTGCCAAGCTCTGGGCTGGGGACTCCCTCGAGGAGCTGGTTTGCAGAGTGTGTGTGTGTGAGAGAGAGAGAGATCTGTGTGGATGTGAGATCAGAGTGTGTTATCAATGTATCTGTGTGAGACCAGTGCGTGTGTGTTTGTGTGCATGTGAGAGAGAGGGAGAGAGATCAGTATGTGTGTTAGATCAGTGTGTGAGAGAGATCAATGTGTGTGCATGGGAGATCAGCAGGTGTATGTAATCAGTATGTGTGTGATCAGTGTGTGTATGTGTGTAATATCAGTGTGTGTCTGATCAGAGGGTGAGATCAGTGTGTGCTTGTGTGTGAAATCAGTGCATGTGATCTCGATGTGTGTGTGTGTGCATGATGAGTGTGTGAGATTGGCATGTGTGATCATCAGGGATCCTAGTTTTCCATGATAAAAAAGCCAAAATTCTCTGATAAAAAACCATAGAAATCTTTGTTTTCCCATGATTAAAATTCAACACAGAACTTTAGTTCCCCTGCCACAATATCTACAGGTATCGACTGAATACAATTTTTATTGGTATATAGTAGAACCCCGTAGAGCTGAGTATCCACCACCAGTCTGAGATCAGTGTCTGAGTGTGAGATCAGTTTATGTAAGATCAATGTGTGTGGGATCAGTGTGAGTCAAGATCAGTGTGTCTGAGATCAATGTGTTTGTGAGATCAGTTTGTGTGAGATCAGTGTGTGAGTGTGCAGTGTGTGGGATCAGTGTGTAAGATCAGTGTGAGTTGAGATCAGTGTGTGTTGAGATCAGTTTGTGAGATAGCTGTGTGTGTGTGAGATCAGTGTGTGTGAGATCAATGTGTGAGTGTGAGATCGGTGTGTGAGTTGAGATCAGTGCGTGTGCTCACCTTGTGAGCTCAGTCTGTGAGATCAGTGTGTAAAATGAATGTGTGTGAGGTGTGTGTGTGTGCGATCAGAGTGTGTGTGATCAGTGTGTAAGATCAATGTGTGTGAGATCAGTGTATGTGAGATCATTGTGTGCGGGATCAGTGTGAGTCTAGATCAGTGTGTCTGAGATCAATGCGTGTGTGATCAGTTTGTGTAAGATCAATTTGTGTGAGATCAGTGTGTGAGTGTGCATTGTGTGTGATCAGTGTGTAAAATAAATGTGTGTGAGATCAGTGTGTGAGTGTGAGATCAGTGTGTGAGTTGAGATCAGTGTATGTGAGATCAGTTTGTGTGAGATCTGTGTGTGAGTTGAGATCAGTATGAGATTAGTGTGTGTGAGATCAGTGTGTGAGTTGAGATCAGTGTGTGTTACCACTGTGTGAGTGTGAGATCAGTCTGTGCGATCAGTGTGTAAGATCGATGTGTGTGAGGTAAGTGTGTGTGATCAGTATGTGTGAGATCTGTGTGTGATCAGTGTGTACGATCAATGTGTGTGAGATCAGTGTATGTGAGATCAGTGTGTGAGTGTGAGAACAGTGTGTGTGAGGTAAGTGTGTGTATGTGATCAGTGTGTGTGAAGTAAGTGTGTGTGTGTGTGATCAGCGTATGAGTGTGAGATCAGTGTATGTGAGATCACTGTGTGTGTGTGTGTGTATCAGTGTGTGTGAGATCGGTGTGTGTGTGATCACAACCCTACCACTCCCCTGCCCCGCCATTTGCACAGAGTATCGCTGCCTGCCCCACACACCATGCCTCTCCCTGACAGCTTGGTCGATAGCACTTTGTATTTACTGTTCTTGTCTATAATATTAGCCTGATAAATAGAGTGCTGTTCACTCCCCCTCCCCTCCAGGATGTTATTGATAACACGCATGGCCAGCAGCCAAGGGCCTGCACGACAGATCTCTGCAGCACTGCAGGTGGTGCTGGGTGGGGGGCTATAAGGAGCTGCAGGACCAGGGTGGGGTTCAGTAGGAGGCGCTCTACCCCCTCACTATCAGCACTGGCTCCTCTGCCCCAGGATGGTGTTGGGAGGAGCTGGGCTGCAGGGAACAGCAGGGGGGCATCTCCTTCCCTCACTGCCTGTCCCATCGGCTGAGACCTTCCTGCACCCAGTGTGCGTGTCTGTGAGAGAGCGGGATGGAAAGGAGTGTGTATGATACCACAGTGTGTGTAACATCTCGGTCGTGGTCTCCCTGATCTCAGTCAGGGTCTGTGTAGTGCCTAGCACACTGGGGCCCTGATCTCAGTCAGGGTCTTGCAGCGCCTGGCACAATAGGGCCCTGATCTCAGTCAGGGTCTGTGCAGCGCCTGGAGCAATGGGGGCCCTGATCTCAGTCACGGTCTGTGCAGCGCCTGGCACACTGGGGCCCTGATCTCAGTCAGGGTCTGTGCAGCACCTGGCACAATGGGGCCCTGATCTCAGTCAGGGTCTGTGCAGCACCTGGCACAATGGGGCCCTGATCTCGGTCAGGGTCTGTGCTGCACCTGGCACACTGGGGCCCTGATCTCAGTCGGGGTCTGTGCTGCACCTGGCACACTGGGGCCCTGATCTCAGTCAGGGTCTGTGCTGCACCTGGCACAATGGAGCCCTGATCTCAGTCAACAGTCCTTAACCAGAAGAGCTTACAATCTAAATATACAGGGACTGGGTGGGAAAACAGAGTTGCACAGAAGGGAAGGGACTTGATGGCAATGGAACCCAGGCATCCTGACTCCCAGTCCAGTGCCCCACCCTCTGGGCTGGGCTCAGCACAAAGACTCCAGCCATTTGCAATAACCCAGTGAGGTTGCAGCCCCCCACTTTGCCCCACATTGCAATGCCCTGCTGGGGAGTCCCCCAGGCAGAGAGCATGATGCTGTGCATGGCCCCCTCTCCCAGGTGTCAGTCGCACGTCATTGCACGATGCAGCTGGTGAGACTTGGGGGGATGAGTTGAGAACAACCCCCGCTTCCCTGGCAGATCTCATTCCTGCCCCCTCCCTTCCAGCTGGATCATGGGGGGGACCCCAGCTCTCTGTGCCTCTGCTCTGTGGGGTAGGGAATGCACAGCTTAGGGGTAGGGAGTCACCAGCTACCTGGGGTCTCCTCAATCCAAGGTTCTCTGATGGCAGTGAAGGACAGACACCCAGGGGTACAGCACAGAGGTGACACTGAGAAACCCTGCCCACGCCTACTTTACACACACACACACAGCTTTATACATGCAGAAGTGCTGCTTTCCATACACACTGACACACTTGAGGTGCACACTGCTTTACACACACACACACTGCTTTATACATGCAGAAGTACTGCTTTCCATACACACTGACACACTTGAGGTGCACACTGCTTTACACACACACACACTGCTTTACACACAGTCACACACACACTGCTTTTTATGCATAGTCACACACACAATAAGCTGTGGAACTACTTGCCACAAGATGTCACTGGAAGCCAGCAAATTCACAAAGAATGACAGGAAGAGCTTTAGAACAGGGAGCCAGGACTCTTGGGGTCACACTCAGCTCTGGGAAGGGAATGGAGTCCAGTGGTTGGAGCAGGGGACTGGGAGCTAGACTCCTGGAAGAGAGTGGGGCCTGGTGGTTAGAGCAGCCCCCAGACATGGTCGCTTTGCAGGCCTCCTGACCCGAGGGGCTGGCTGGGCGTATGGATGTGGCCCTGCCTTTCCTTGATAAGCACAGCAGAGCAGCTGGCTGGGCCACTGCAGTGCATCCCCATGGGGCTGGCTCTGAAACACAGGGGGAGGATCACACTGCTTCTCGCACCCACCCCAACTCCACAACCTGATACTCCGCAAGTCCACAATCTGACAGATCCACCCACACAGCCAACCTAACCCAGCTTTACACACAACCCCATTTTATACACACACGCCAGGACCCCCTCCCATCCACACCCAATCACCCACAGTCAGATTTCCCAGTGCTCCGCTCCCATTCAGAGCTGAGATTCTCCCGGCCAGCCCCTTCCAGCCGGGCCCCCAGCTAGCCCAGCTCCCCCTACTGAGAGATGGCACCAGGCAGTGCGGGGCTGTTTGTGCCACATCTCTCTGAGGCCCAGTGATGCAAAACCCCAGACGCGGCTTGTTTTTCACATGTGCTTCTGCTGGCATGCAGGTGATGAAACTTGGGGGTGGGTGTGCATGTCTGTGTGTGTTGACAGCCTGTGCACGCACGTCTGGGATTGTGTGTTGTGCAGGTGTGGACATGCAAGCAGGAGTGGAGGCGTATCTGTCACACAGGCTATATAAGCAACTCACTGGGACCCAGGTCTCCTGCTGAATTCACACAAACACACTCTGCCCAGCTCCGGGCATCTGCGCCTTGCTTCTCCTGCCACACTTGTTACTGGGCAAAGTGCTACCCAGGAGTGTTTACACTAGTATGTCCAGTGACTGCACAGAGTCAGAGACCCAGATCTCTCTGTGCCAGGTACCTAAATCAGAGTATCAGAGCAATTGAGATACAAGTCTCCTCAATTCCCCAACCCCAACATACACACTGTAATGTGTGAGGCCGGGCAGTACTGTTATCCCGGTTATGCAGATGGGAAACTGAGGCACAATGAATTGTCCAGGGTCCCACAGGAAGCCTAGGGTCGAGCAGGGATTTGAACCTGTCTCTCCTAAGCCTCTGGCTATCCCTCTCCCCAGTGGGCCAGGCTTTCTCTTCAACAGGCCACCACTCCTGCACCTGATTCCCTGGGGAGCTGAACCTGTGATGTCCTGTGCCCTGCACGAAGCAGCAGCGGGCATGGCCCTGGCACCACCAAGCCATGGCACGACAGCCTGGCCTGTTGGACCCAACGGATGCTCCAGACAAGATCCCCGGCCGGTGACACTCACATTTGGCTGGGAGCCGGTATCCACAGCTGAGCTTGGCTTTCCCTGTCTCACACCCGTTCAGGGATCGGCATTCCTCTTTGAGCAGCTCCCCGGCAGCCCGGTGAATGCACCCGTCCACTGCAAGGCAGAGAGGAGGCAAAACGTTATCCTGGCATCAAGCTATACCGTAGGGGCACGGTCCCATCAGTAATGTCACCGCTGGGCATGGCAGGGTGCAGTTCCGCCTACTGCCACCGGGGACTTCTGAAGCTGCCGCAGCCCTGCAGAGTGCAGTACTGCGTGCTGCCACTGGGGGCGGTCAACATAAATAGTTAACTGCCCTGTTACTGCTACCAACATCATAGCCGCAGCCTAAATTTCGGGGCTGAAGCTCGAAATCCCAGCTGATGATCCCTGGAAGGTGATGAGGGTCCTTACAGATATTGTAGGAGCATTGAGAGGCCACCCACTGAGATCAGGGCCCTGTTGGGGGTGCTGCAGACACAGGGAGAGATGGTCCCTGCCCCTGAGCCATCACAGTTTAAGTGGATAAAGGGTGGGAGAGGGAAACAGGCACTGAGGGGGAAGGGACTTGCCCTAGGAGATTAGTGGCAGAGGTGGGAATATAACCCAGGAATTCTAGCTCCCAGCCCTCCTGCTCTAACCACTACACCCCACTCTCCACCCAGATCTGGGAATAGAACCCTGATTCCCAGCCCACTAGATACACATCTCCCTTTGCTGTCCTGCCACAAACTAAATTCTTTGTTTAACAGGGATAGTCCAGGGACCTGGGCCACCATCCTTCTGCTAGAGGATAAACCAACTGGCACCCCCACCCCGCATAGCGCTGGCTGTTTGAATGCACACAAGCACCCACATCCCCCACAGCTGGGGGCTGCTGGGGGACAGAGACCCTAACCCAGCTGGCCATCCCCCTTCAGGCCTCCGATCCTATTACACATCTCAGTACATTAGAGCTAATGAATCCTGTCCCAGTCCCATTCTCCGCCATCCATTCTCCCCTCAGGGAGGAATAGGTGGATGGATCATAAAAATAAGCCAAAGCAGATTATAATTATTTTTTGAAAACAATTCCCTCTTTCCAGATTCTCTGAGCAAGAGGGATTTACACACTGATCTGTGGATTAGCAGGCAATGGAGGTGTCGTCCATGTGTCAGTCACTGCAGCTGATCTAATCACTAGTCACCACTCCCCTCAGAGACCTGGCATAGAACCCAGGTGTCCCAGTTCCCACTCCCCTCCCCTCCCAGAGCCAAACATAGATCCCTGGGGTCCTGACTGCCTACCCCCCTTCTCTAACCATTAGGTCCCCTCTCTCAGTGGGGTGGGGGCGATGCCCAGGCAGGTGGATGGGAGGGTGTTGTCAGCACCGAGTTCATTTACAGTGACACATTGATTGGGTGTCTCCATTATTAGCTCATTGCCTGTCCATCCTGCGATCCATAAAGCAATATTTCACCCGCTGGGCCTGGTGGGGGGCAGAGGGGAACTAGGCTGGATTGCAGCCAGTGCTGGAACATGGTACAGAGCAGGTGGGCTAGGTGTGCTGACAGCTCCCTGGGTGTGTGCCTCTGGGGTAGTGTCAGGGAGGGGGTGGGAGTGGGGTCTAGTAGTCAGTGCACAGTGGGGGCACATGGGGGATAGAAGGGAGATGGAAGAAGCTGGGGACGGGCAGGAGGAAGGGAGTTGAATAGGGGATGGGTTTTGGTGCCAGCAGGGGTTGGGTGATGGGGTGGCAGTGGGAAATAGGGGGATGTGGGATTGGATGGGAGATGGAGGGCAGGTGATGCTGGCAGGGGGAGTCAGTGGGGGATGGGCAGCAGTGGGGAGCTGGCAGGGACAGGGGGGTGGGTGTCAGTGGCGGGGACAGTGAGGGATGAGGTGCAGGAAGGAATGGGAGGGGCAGAAACTGGGGGCTGGAAGGGACAGGGATACCAGTGGGACATGGGGGTTGGGTGCTGGTGGGGTTGGGGTGGACAGTGGGTGATGTGGCTGGGGGGGCGGGCAGGGGGTTGGATGCCAACAGGGTTGTGCGGATGGTGGGGGATGGGGATGGAGGGCTGGCAGGGTTGAGGGACAGTGGGGGAGGGGGATTGGATGCTGGCTGGGTTGGGAGGATGGGGGGGCAGGGGCGAATGGGAGCAGGGGGTGTCATCAGGGTTGGTAGACAGTGAGGGATGGGTGTGGGAGGGACAGTGGGGGATAGGGGTGGGGGGACTGGGTGCCAGCAGAGTTGCGAGGGACAGTGAGGGGGAGATGGGAGCTAGCTGGGTTGGGAGGGACAGTGGAGGGAGAGATGGGTGCTGGCTGGGTTGGGAGGGATGGGGGGAGATGGGTGCTGGCTGGGTTGGGAGGGATAGTGGGGGAGAGATGGGAGCTAACTGGGTTGGGAGGGACAGTGGGAGGAGATGGGTGCTGGCTGGGTTGGGAGGGACTGTGTGGGGGGGGAGATGGGTGCTGGCTGGGTTGGGAGGGATGGGGGGAGATGGGTGCTGGCTGGGTTGGGAGGGACAGTGGGGGG
>NC_133785.1:9964155-10037817 GCF_003597395.2 Chelonoidis abingdonii
GGGGGGGGGGGGGGGGGCTGAGTGCCAACAGGGGCTGGGGGATGATGCTTTGGAGGCCAGTTGTGCCCCCATTCCCGTGGCAGGCTGCGCATGGAGGGGCTATTTTTGGAAGTTCCTGGCTGTGGGGGAGGCGCCCGTCATTTCCACTCTGCACAGTGGAGCTTTGAATCCCCTGTCCCCGCCCGAGGTTATTTGCTGCTGGATTCATAAACCCCTGAGAGCGAGAGCGGGAGTGTGGGGAGAACTCCCCTCCCCCCAGGGTCTCCCAATCCATCCTAAAGGGACCCTCCCACTCATCCATCTCTCTGCTGGGAAATGGCCTGACTCACCAAACTTAGCTCCCCTCCCCAGCCCGCCAGTCCTCTGCTCTAGGGCTGGATCAGAGCTAGGGACCCTAAGAGGGGAGAGACTCCATGTCTCATTTCCCCCAGCCACCCCATCCCCCTCTGCCTGCCCTGGGGACAAGCCCCCTGCACAGATCCATAGGTAGCTCACTCTAGCCAAGGAGAAGATAAAATGTTGTGCCATTTTGTTTAGGTGTGTGAGGAGCTGGCGTGGGCCTGTAGATTGGGGGTTACCTTTCCTGCCCTAGCCCCAAGGCTGCACAGATCTCAGCTAAAGCCTTCATGACCCTGCAAAGCCAGAGCTTCTGGCAGGAACCGAGTCAAGGCGGCAGGACGCCAGGGGAGCCCTTGTGCCAGGAATGAGCACGAGTCAGAGCAATCGCATGGCACACTCCAGTGTGTGTGTGTGTGTGTGTGTGTGTGTGAATCCCCAGCGTGCATTGCAAACCAGAGGCTACAATCCTGCAAAAATATACTGCACCTAGGACTCTGCACTTGCCACTGAGATGCAGCCACCTCTGAGGTGGAGCCTGGGGTGGGTTGTACAGAGATCCCTGCAGGACGCAATTACTCCAGTGAGATGGGAGGGGGGCAAGTCCCCAGGGCAGGTGTGGGGGTCTAGCACAGCAGAATTCAAGCACCCTAAAGGATGAATGGCCCCCTCCAGGCTCCCTTAGGGAGAGGTACTTGCCTACCCATGCTGCAAACAGCCCAGAGTTGGGGACGGACCCCAGGAGTCCTAACTCTGGGCTGCTCTAACCCACTAGGCCCCTCTCCTCTCCCAGAACTGGGGGTAGAACCTTGGAGCCTTACTCCCAATCCCACAGCTGTAACCACTGGATCCCACTGCCCTCCTCCCTGACATGCACTACTTGTTGGTGTGAGCAATTTTCCCATTGCTCCCCAGTTTGCCTCCCCCCCTCCCTCCCGCTGAGTCTGCTGGAATGGGTCCCCGGATGGCGATTGGAAATGACAGCTGCGGAAAGGAGAGCAGTGCCTGGGAAAGGGCAGAGAGAGAGTGAGTGTGTGTGTGTGTGCACGTGAGATCATGAAATAAACAACCACACAAGTGCTCTCTGTTTGGGGAGTGGATGATGTGTCTGGTGCACAGACAGAGAGATGGAGACAGACGCACAGACAGAGCCACTGGGGTGGGAGGTGGCCTCTTGGCTCTGATTTGCAAACCCACAAGGGGTCTGTAGCACCCTCCTGTTAAAACACTCACCCCCCCTTCGCCGCCTGGTGCAGGCAATATCCCAGCCCTGCAGATTCTGAGGAGCTGAGAGGATGAGCAGGGAGCCCCATGGGATAACTAGGATTCACAGAGTGGGGCTCAGTAGGACGTGCTTCCCCCGCCACAGTGAGTGCAGAACCCCAGTGCCCATGTGCAGTGCTAGGGGACACTGAGCTGCAGGGAGCAGAGTCAGGGCTCAGTAGGGGGCACTGTACTATGGGAATCAATACTGATCCCAGTGTCTCAGTCCCATGTTATAGTCACTAGGCCCCATTACCATTCCAGAGCCGGGAACAAAACACAGAAATGATGACTCCCAGCTGCCCCTGTTCTCATCCACCAGACCCCGTGCCCTTCTGCAGCTGGGGACAGAACCCAGTAGTTCTGATGCTCAGCCCCCCTGCTCTAACCAGTAGATCCCACTCCCCTCCAGATGACCAATGCAGGGATGACTGACCAGGCTGTGGCATGGTTGCACAGAAGTCCACTGGGGTCAAGGCACAGTCCATTAGAATCCCTCTGGGAATGGCTCCCCCCTTCGCCCCACCGCCCTGCACCCTGTAGAGCGGCCCTCCACCCACGGCTCAGACAGGGAGCGGCTGATTAGGCAGCCTGGTCTGTATAATGAAGACCCTAATCCCATCTGAAGGGTAGCGCAACGGGATAGCGCCAGTAATCCACTTCCCCCTTTATCCCTTACATAAGGGAATGGACCCCGGAGCCATCTGTCAGCGAGGGATTATTCCCGCTGCAATCTCATCACAGACAATTACGGCTCCCTCCCTTCCTCCCTCCCTGCGGCTGGGGTCTGGGCAACTGGGAGCCAGGCACGTAACTGTGCAGCATTACACGATGTGCCAGGAAGGGACAGATCCCCACGGCCCATGGCCAACACCTCAGAAACACAGGCTGTACAAACCCACCCCTGCTCTCATTCATTGCACTCCACTCCCCTCTCGGTGACTGGAATGGAACCCAGGAGTCCTGCCTCCCACCCCCGCTCTAACCAACGGACCCCACTCCTTTCCCAGAAGCAGGAATGGAACCCAGGAGTCCTGCCTCCCATCCTTGCTCTAACCAACAGACCTCACTCCTTTCCCAGAGGCAGGAATGGAACCCAGGAGCCTTGCCTCCCAGCCCGGCTCTAACCAACGGACCTCACTCCCCTCCCAGGAGTCCTATATTTCCTTTCTGAGCCCCCTGACCCTCTCCCTGTGATTCCTTATCTTGCACTGTTCAGCATGGAAAGACCTGGACCAGATCCTGCCCCCCACTGGGCTAGAATGGCTAATTATTTAGGGCCAGATCCCCGGCTGATGTAAAGGACCCAGCCCATGGATGTCAGTGGAGCCAATTTACACCAGCTAGGGATCTGCCCCATTGACACCAAAGGAGCTATGGCCAATTTACACCAGCTGGGGCTCTGGCCCATTGACACCAACGGAGCTATGGCCAATTTACACTGGTTGGGATCTGGCCCATTGAAACCAATGAAGCTATGGCCAATTTACACTGGCTGGGGATCTGGCCCATTGACATCAGTGGAGCTATGGCCAATTTACACCGGCTGGGGATCTGGCTCATTGACGCCAATGGAGCTATGGCCAATTTACACCGGCTGGGGATCTGGCTTATTGATGCCAATGGAACTATGGCCAATTTACACCGGCTGGAGGCCTGGCATACTTGGATAGTCTCTGCTCACCCTGCCAGCCCTGCTGCCTGTGGGCAGGTATCCTTCATGCCATGGCATGTCTCCAGTGGGGTTTCCCTTCTCTAGTCCTTTGCTCAGGGGATGCCAATTTCAAGGGGGAAGCCAGGCCAGGGACTTGCTCTACATGGGCTGTTGTTTTCTGGCACCAAGGCGAGGGACGCAGGTGAACACTGTGGATGTGCAGAGAAGGGGCAGGGGAGTGGGAGTCAGAGATGGGCTATAAAAGGAAGAGAGCGTGAAAGACTCGTGATGCAAAGCAGAATCAGTTCTGGCTCAGCAAGTTGGAAGCACCTAGAAGCTGGGACTGTGGGTCCTTGGAGAGCCTGTGGATTCGGGGAAGGGAGCTGGGCTTTCAGGCAAAGAGACAGTGATCCCTGTCTCCATGTCACACATCCCAATTTTCAAAGCTGGGGGCGAGACCTAAATATAGGCTCCTCCAAATTGTATTTTCTGGCTCTAAAAATAAGTGTCCTGATTTTCAAAAGCTCTGTGCTGTGGGGCTCAGCAGGGGGCGCTCTCCGCTGGGAACTCATTGATGGAGTACAATGCTACGGGGGCACTGTGCTGCAGAGTGGGGGGCTCAGCAGGAGGCGCCCTCCCCTCTGAGTCAGTTCTGATGACCATGTTTCAGGTTCCTGCCGTAACCATTACTCCACACTTCCTTCTATGGGGCAGGTATAGAACCCAGGGGTTCTGGCTCCCAGCCCCCCTGCTCTGAACATTACACCCCACTCCTCTCTAAAAGATGGAAATAGAACCCGGGAGAAATCTTGATTCCCAGCCCCTCCTCCACACTCTAATCCAGTGGTTCTCAAAGCCGGTTCACCGCTTGTTCAGGGAAAGCCCCTGACAGGCCGGATCGGTTTGTTTACCTGCCGTGTCCAGAGGTTCAGCCGGTCGCGGCTCCCATTGGCCATAGTTCACTGCTCCAGGCCAACGCGGGCTGCGGGAAGGGCAGCCAGCACATCCTTTGGCCAGCGCCGCTTCCCGCAGCCCCCATTGGCCTGGAGCAGCGAATCGCGGCCAGTGGGAGCCATGATCGGCCGGACCTGCAGATGCGGCAGGTAAACGAACTAGCCCATCCCGCCAGGGGCTTTCCCTGAACATGCAGCACACCGGCTTTGAGAACCACTGCTCTAATCCACTAGACCCCACACCCCTCCCATGACTGCAAACCAATACATGGCTAGGAATAAGATGTTGTACTTGTATGCAAAGTTCATGTGTGTCAATAACAATGGGATACAATATTCTGTTTTCCTCCACCATTTCCAGGGCGATTTTTTGTCCCAAATTGAAACCCTTGTCTCATTTGGAGCCGGACGGAACTCAGAACTGTGGGAAGTTCTGCGCTTTTTCCTGGGTCAGAACACGAACATGGAAATGTAACGTGCAACGACATTCTGGGAAAACCGTCCAATGTTTCCTTTTCAGAAGGTTACATGTACAATAGAATGATAAGTAAAATGACCAAGTGAAAGCAAAGCACACATTTTTCCACTGACAATTTTGACACAATTAATAGTTTGGCTTTTTCAGAACAAAAATATGTTCTGTCAGAAATATTTCAACCAGATCTAGTCTTATTGTTTCCTTTTGCTCCCGCCTGTATCCAGATGTTGTCTCTTGTCTGGTGTCCCTAACCTCTGTTTGCCAGAAGCTGGGTTTGGGTGACAGGGGATGGATCACTTGATGATAACCTGTCTGTTCATTCCCTCTGGGCACCTGCCATTGGCCACTGTTGGAAGACAGGATACTGGGCTAGATGGACCTTTGGTCTGACCCAGTATGGCCCTTCTTATGTTCTTATGTCATGCTCAGATTGGAAGCAACTTGGGGCCAGGGCTCTCTGGTTTTTGCCTGTACAGAACCTGGTGCGATGGGGCCCTGGTGTATGGCAGGGGCTCCTGGGCGCGACGGTGATACAGATACTAGATGTGATAAACAGAGACATAATAATAAATGTTTCAGAAGTTTATTTTTGGTTTTTCAACCAAAACCGTGAACATTTGAGATGTAGAATGTGGCTGAAAATCAGGGGGAAAAGGTTGTTTTTACCTAGGAAAAACTCCAAATTGTTCCCAATCTGGATTTACCTCCCAGTTCTCTCTGGAACTAGATTAGAGATGGGATAGGCCGTCCTTGCAGACCCAGGGAGATCCCCCACCGGGTGCTGTGTTCAGCCCAAGAGGCCTCTCACCCTGGTGTCTGGGCTGTGCCCCCATTACTATGAAGGTGGGGAGGCGAGCAGCAATCAGGCCGGTGTTCCTGTGCCCTTTGGTGGCTCTGACATTTCTGTGTTCACGGCAGTGTCCGGAGAGCAGGACCGATCTCACCCCCCATTCTGAGCTGATGAAACTGCACATGGCACAGTCCTACGTGGGGCAAAGCACCAGCTCTATCCTTCCCCCACGGCCCCAGAAACTTCTCTGTCCCACTTTAATCATACAGCAGCTGGCTCCCGGAATGTAAGAACCCAGCCCTCCTCTGCTCCAACCACTAGCCCCCCTCCACTCTCAGAGCCAGCTACAGAACCCAGGAGTCCTGGCTCCCAGGGCTTTGAGGTCATTTCATGGAAGCTTGTTTATTATTGTCATTATTACAGTTAAGCACATGAGATCTGTCACCCTAGATCCAACCAGAGATTCCCTCCCCCTGCCACCCTAGTCAGACCAGTTGCCCAGCCAGCCTGGTGTTCTCTGCTCCCTGCCACCCTGGCTCAGATCAATGGGCTCATCTACCTCAGCACAGGGTACCAACAGGTGTCTTTAAAGCAGCGAGATCCCCAAGGAGGTGAAGCTCTGTCACTACGTTCAGTGGCGCCCTTTCCTGGGACATTAACATCATGAGAAGACCCCCCAACCCCTGACTAAACGGGACAGGGGGCAGAGAAGTTCTCCAGCAAAGCACAGAAGTTTGTGTCTCCTAAGCCCTGGGTGGCTGCTGGCAAAATGCAATCAGCTGCAGCAGCTCTAGGTGACGGCCGTTGGGAGGGGCGGCTAATTGCGGAGTCCATCTGCAGCACAGAGTGGCGCTAACGAGCATGTCCTGTTAATTAAGTCTCAGAGGGCAAGGCCATGGTATGATTCTGGCAAATATCCCGCTTGCCTTCCCTCGTGGCTAATAAATAAGATACTTGATGCAGAATGATAGAGGAGGGTTCACGGATTCATTCTTAACAGAGGTGGGGTTGGCATGCAGAGGTTGTGGCACACTCGCATGATGTGCACATGGCGGGGGGGTGGGGGAGTCTGTGTGGCATCGCCAGAGTCCCCCCCACACACACAGGCAAATGTTCAGACAACTGCATACACAAAGACACATGCACACACACCAATACTCCACACACACGTACACGCCCGCACATAGGAACATGTGTACACACACATATATGCAGGTACACACAAACAGGGAAAGGCACACCTACACACAAACACACATACACATCCACATGCTCACATCCATGGACTCCCATGAACACAGAAACACATACATGTGTACATAGATAGCTGTGTATGGGGATAGACAGATGGATAGCTAGATTAGATGGATGATGGGTATGCATGGGGACAGAAAAGATAAATGTAGCAGGAATCCTCCCTAGGCAGGATGACAGTGGCAGGGTTAAGTTACTGCCACCAGTACCAGGAGAAATAGCATGTGGTAAGCCTCCCCCCTCCCCTCACCGCTCTGCCTCACTTTGGGAGGGAGCGAGAGGTCTGATGAGGGAAAGGCCAGGAACAGCAAATGCAGGGAGATGGTGCATGGCAAACAGACGGGATCCAGGCAGTGTGCCTCCTCCACAGACGCCTCGGAGCCAGAATGCCTAGGTTCTCTCCCCAGCTCTGGAAGGGGAGTGGGGTGCAGTGGTTAGAGTGGGAAGGAGGTAGGCCAGGAGTCAGCACTCTTGGGTTCTCTCCCCAGCTGTGGGAGGGCAGTTGTTAGAGCTGGGAAGGAGCATGAAGGGGGTCAGATCCTGGTAGGGGGAAGGGCCCACGGTTGCTGTTGTTCCAACACACTCAGCTGTGCTAGAAAGCTCCCTGTGCTGGAGGGAAGTTTTGGGGGTTATGCATGGCAGCGACGGAGCAGAGATTGTAAAGAGAGAGTGAGGAATAAATAATACAGGCCCTGGGTTATGCAAGGGAGCTAAATAATAGATAGTAATAATAGTCCATAAATAATGCAGCCCCAGGATCCTGAGGCATGATGAGCTGTGCGGGGGGGGGATCACCTGACACAGGGGACTGGAAATCCACAGATGGGGGTGTTTGCATGAGCGACTGATTTGTAGGCACTGTGTGCTGGCCACATCACAGACGCATTATAATACGACAGGGGCTGGCTGTGTCCCACTTCCCTATCTGGGTGGCAATAGATAGAACTCAGGAGTCCTGGCTTCTGGCCCCCCAGCTCTAACCACTAGACTGGTTCCCAGCCCCCTGTTCTAACCCGTTAGATCCCACTCCGCTTCCGGAGCTGAGCATGGAACCCAGGAGTCCTAGATCTAGATGTATAATGATTGTGCTTTGTGAACAGGGCTGGCTGGGCTAGTGTGGGGCTGGGGGCATTCCTATTGGAGTACCCTGGCAGCCCTGTCCCCACAGGAGCCAGCCCCTCCTTGCTCTGCTGGGCCTATGAGCGCTGTGGTCCCTTTCCATCCCTCTGGGCCTATGTCTCACCAATCTCGAGGTGTAAATGGGCTCCTCGCTGCAGCTCCATTCGTATGTCAGTGGCAGTGTGGAGCTGACTGGGGAAGGGGGCTGGACTGTGGGCGTTTTTGATATTCCAGAAAGGGAAAGATCCCACTGCAGTCCCAAAGCCAGGGATATCACCCTCCCAGACACCCCTGCACTGACCATTAGACACTACTCCCTTCCCAGATCCAGGGATAGAACCCAGGAGTCCTGACTCCCAGCCCTGCCCTGCTCAAATTCACTAGACCTCCCTCCCACCACTGGGGATGGAAACCAGGAATCCTGACTCCCACCCTAGCCTGCTATAAATCACTAACCTCCCCTCCCAGAGCTGGGGAGAGAACCCAGGAGTCCTGATAAACATTCCCTGGATGGTGCTCATAGCAAATATCAACACGTCTCCTGTTCCCTGGACTGAGTTTGTTGGGTCTTAGTTTGGTTCTCTGGCCGAGCAGAGAGGCTGGGGGTATGAAGAGGCCACGAGGATGAGGCTGTCCACTCTGCCTCAGGGATGTCTCCTGCAGCGAGTGGCTCTGGACTCCCCTAAAGCACCTTAGGGAACAGGTAATCTCTGTCCCATCCCTGCAGTTCGCCCCTCCTCCAGCAGGAGTCATGGCAGGGCTGGGAGAGGAGCCGGTGTGGCACGGGGGCACGGAATGGGCAGCAGGGCTTGCCCAGGGCGGGGTGTGCCAGAGAGGGGGCACACAGGTGATATAAGGGAGAGAGAGCAGGGTGCTGCTCTGGCCGATGTCGCTGTGTGGGGGACGGACAGACAGGCCAGGGCAGCGAGGGAGGAGGAGAAAGGAAGGAAAGCTGAGTGAGAGAGTGAGAAAGTGCAAAGGGGAGGGAGTGAAGATTTGAGATAAAAGTGGGGGAGTGTGAATGGCAGGGAAGTGGGGGGACTGCAGCCCACCCCCACACCGGAGCTTCCTGGGCATGTTGGACCTCACTCTAATCCCCCCAAATACCCCGTGCTTGTTAGCCCAGCCCATCTGGGGACTCATTATCTGAGCCAGACTTTAATTAGAGCTTGTTTACCTGTAGGCTAGGGCCCCTGGGGGAGGGTTGGGGGAGACTGGGAAAACAACCCCGTGCCCCATACAGCTCTCAGCAGGAGCAGGGCAGTCAAGCAGTGAGGGGGCAGGCTGGATCCAGGATTCCTGGGTTCTAGCAGAACCCTCTTCAAGCACCCCCCAACAGTATAGCCCCCCTCCTTGCACTCCCCCAACAGCACAGCTCCCTTATCCCCATAGCCTGCCCCAATCCCGCCCCCGCCCTATGTGCTCTGCAGTCCACACTGTGACAGAACAAGAGGCCCATAAATGCCAAATAAATTCACAATTGATTCCCCCTGCATCCTCCAGCATGTCCTGCTGCCAACGCTGATCACACCAGTGCCTGAGTCAGCAGCGAGCCAGCTCCCTGCACTGGGCCCAGACCCTGCTCCACTAGCTGCAAACAGTGACTCAGAAGGGTTCACTGACAACACCTGGCTACAACAGATTGCCTTGCTCTGGTCCGATCCAGGGCTCCATCTGTCTTGAGCATAATTTATCCTCAAGATGCTCTTGTGGTTCTAGATCCTAGCCTCTATGATGGCTCTAAATCCTTGTTCCTGCTGAGGTTGCAGTCTGACCTCTGATTGTTCTGGAGCCATGTTCCTATTGTGGTTCAAGATCCTTGCCTCCATGGTGGTTCCAGATTCATGAGATGGTGTGCTAGACCCAGGTTTAAGTGGTTCTTGATTATATATTTAGTGGTTCCATAATCTTTGACCACATAGTGGTTCTAGATCAATGTATGTTGTTCTAGATAACCACATCTATCATGGTTCTATACTTAGTCATATGATGTTATAGACTGATGTTCTTACAGCTGTTTTAGTTAATGGCTGCTGATGTTGTTCCTATGGTGGTTCTACATCCAGTTTAGTATGGTCATTCAGACCTAGACTCCAGCGACTGTTTTAGATCCTGGCTCCAATAGTAGTTACACAGCCATATGATGGTTCTCGATAATGGCCACTGTCAGGGCTAGACCTATACGCAGATCTTGACTCCTATTGCTGTTCTAGACCTATAGCAGACCTACACACCTAAAGTGGTTCCAGACTCAGACTCCTAGGGTGGTTCTAGACCTAAGTTGCTATTGTGGTTCTAGACGGGAGCTGGCCTAATAGTTTTAGATACCGTCTGCTCTGGGCTCTAGGCCTGAGCTGTTCTCGTGGTCCTAGGTCTGGGTTGCTCTCGTGGTTTCACACCTGACGGCGCTGATCAGGGGACTAGTGCTGTGTAAAGCAGCTGGAGGTTTGGGTGGGGTTAGAAGGTGCTGCTCCAGTTCCCAAGCCAATCAGGCTGGATCTGCAGACAGTGTACACTGGGAGAGCTCTGTTCATTCCAATGCACCAAGCCTGATTTACACTAGTTGGAGATCTGGCCTAACTGACGCCAGTAATGGGGACTGACTAAGGCCTTTGACTGAGCATGAAATTCATCAGTGTGCAGAGGGCTAGTAACCAGATTCTGCAGCATCTAAGGCCATAGGGCCGCAGGAGTCCTGACTCCCAACCCCTCACCCTCTGTAGCCCATCAGTGTCCCCAGAGGAGCTGCACCGCTGTGATAAGCAGCAACCAGACAACCAGGGCCAGCTGAGAACATTACAGCCATGCAGCTGGTGGCCCACTGCCCCTGGACCTTCTCAGTCAGGCTGCTGGCAAATCCCAATGCTGGGACGGGGGCTCCATGCTGCTGCTTCTGGGGTGCGGCACGACCCCAGGCCCTGTGCCATCTGCCCCAGCTCTGTCTCTGATCCCAAAGCTCCATCTGCTTCAGGGCAGCTGGGAAACATACCCCACCCACCCCCGTACAGCCTGCCAGTAAGGAGGAGGGGAAGATGAGCAGTGAGATGCGGAGCTAACAGGGGGCAGGAGTGAGAGTGTGTGAGGGGTGGAGCTGAGTGCGAGGGGCTGTCAGTGACAGGGCTGGGGTATCAGTACGTGAAAGGGGCGTGAACGAGGGGTGAGCAGACTGGGGGTGTGTGAGTAAGCATTAGAGGGTGTGAAGGGCTGGAGGCAGTGGGATGCTGGGAGCTGGACTCTGAGTTTCAACAAGGACAAATGCAGAGTCCTGCACTTAGGATGGAAGAATCCCATGCACTGCTTCAGACTAGTGACTGAGTGGCTAGGCAGCAGTTCTGCAGAAAAGGACCTAGGGGTTACAGTGGACGAGAAGCTGGATATGAGTCAACAGTGCGCCCTTATTGCCAAGAAGACTAATGGCATTTTGGGCTGTATAAGTAGGAGCATTGCCAGCAGATCGAGGGATGTGATCATTCCCCTCTATTCGGCACTGGTGAGGCCTCATCTGGAGTAGTGTGTCCAGTTTTGGGTCCCACACTACAAGAAGGATGTGGAAAAATTGGAAAGAGTCCAGCAGAGGGCAACAAAAATGATTAGGGGGCTGGAGCACATGACTTATGAGGAGAAGCTGAGGAAACTGGGATTATTAAGTCTGCAGAAGAGAAGAATGAGCGGGAATTTGATAGCTGCTTTTCAACTACTTGAAAGGGGGTTCCAAAGAGGACGGATCTAGACTGTTCTCAGTGGTACCAGATGACAGAACAAGGAGTAATGGTCTCAAGTTGCAGTGGGGGAGGTTTAGGTTTGATATTAGGAAAAACTTTTTCACTAGGACAGTGGTGAAGCACTGGAATGGGTTAACTAGGGAGGTGGTGGAGACTCCTTCCTTAGAGGTTTTTAAGCCCAGCTTGACGAAGCCCTGGCTGGGATGATTTAGTTGGGGATTGGTCCTGCTTTGAGCAGGGAGTTGGACTAGATGACCTCCTGAGTCCCTTCCAACCCTGATATTCTATGATTCTATGACACGTCAGCTGGCTCCCCAGCCTGGGGCACAATGTTGAGGAGAGTACAGCTGGCCAGCACCACAGGAACCCTGCATCATATCAGTTTCCTGTCTCTTTTCCCCCTGATGCTGCCGCCACCGCACCTTGGGACCCTTTGGGGAAAAAGGCCTGAGAAATGGGAGCCTTGTGGCAACTCAGGCTAGAACCGCTAGAGCAGCTGCAGCTTAGAACAACTCAGGCCTAGAAACATGACGTAAGTCTAGCCTAAAACCATCATGGCAAGTCACTGAGAGCAATGGGGTTTGCCCAGCGCTGCAGGTAAGGCACCTCTCCGAGAGGCAGTACTAGGTTGGCACAGTTCTCCCACTGACCTAGCACTGTGGGGTTTGGCCAGCAGAGTGCCATCTCTCGGGGGGCAGGGATTATTCACAGCCCTGAGACGTAGCTGTGCCCAGGTGCGTTTCCAGTGTAGACCGGCTCTTAGGCCTTGAACAATGGCAGTCACTTTGGCCTACAAGCACTAGAGCGACTCAGGCCTAGAACCAGCACAAGCAAAGTCCTGTGCAGCCAGTGGACTGGGAAAGCGGAGAGCTGATTTCACAGGCAGGCAGAAGAACTGGGAGCTGGAGTGGAGATTCTCAGCATTTCAATCTAGTTCTGGCTCGGCGATGTCTCGCAAGGGACAGAGCCATAGGGCAGCCGCAGGGTGTGCCGGGCCGGCTTACACAAGGCACCACTTTGCTGGAGTGCTTCCCTGTGCCAAACCTCAATGACAGCAGGACAATGGAACGTGCCACGAGGCCAATTGGCCTCACGGGGCAGGGGGTGGAGCAATTCAGATTTTATCACACACACCCCTTGATCCTAGGATTTAAAGATCAAACCAGGAACTGAAAACTCTTAATGGATTGAGCTATGAAGCAGAAGGCTTAGAGGGGCTGCAGTTTAGGAATGTGGAGAAGTGGGGACTAGTGGTTAGAGCAGGGGGGCTGGGAGCCAGGACTCCTGGGTTCCATAGCTGGGAAAAGAATCCAGGAGTCCTGAAGGCTTAAGTGTATATTAAATGGTGCATAGTCCATTTTGCACAGGGGTGAACTGTACCCTGTTTTTTGGGCAGGATCTCGGGGTTGGAATTGGAAGGAGTGGTGTGCGTGTGTCTGTGAGTGTGTGTGTGTGCGTGCGTGTACATGGGCCTGCCTTGCCGTGGAATCCAAACCGAATTGCAAAACCAGGATTTACAAACCCTCCCGGGCAGGCCCCCTGCCTGCAGAGAGCTCATTTCCAGATGCTATTAAAAGCTGGAGGTAAACACAGCATTTGTATTAGTGCCACAGAACGGAGACTTCTGGGGCTGCTAAGCAAACACCACGGGGGCTGGATTCTGCACTTGTGGACGCTGGTGTAAATTCAGGGCGACAGCACTGCCATCAGCAGCATTGCTCCTGATTTACACCATCGCAGACAAGGGAGAATCAGGCCCCAAAGTATGACTCCTCCTTCACACTGTAGTGAGAGGAGAATCGAGTGACTCCTGATTTAAACCAGGGTGGGATGAGGATCAGTCCTGTCTGTGGCAGGCTAGTGATCACAACCCATCCTCCCCAAACTATTCATTCCCCTTCAAAGGGGTGAACGACGCTGTATGTTTTCTGAAGATGGCAGTGCTGTTTCCCTGCGAAAGTGTTAGAAAGACATTCTCACTGCAGGGCTGGGGCTGGCCAAGGGCTTCCCAGACCAGTCCACCCCGTCACACGCTGCACAAACGTGTCACAGCTACATCCTCTGACAGTGCAAACTGCTGGTGAGTTCAGCAGAACTGATTCCACTGGGGATCTGGCCCCAGAGACTTCATCAGAGCTCTGGCTGATTCCCACCAGCTGGGGATCAATGCTCCCATGCTAACCATGGCACTGATGCTTCGTGCCAGACAGGTGGGGGCTATGGAGATTATCTGGGTATTTTTTTTCTCCCTGAAGTAAATTATTAATGGGCGGGATGTTTGCTCATTTGTTTAGCATAAAGCGACATCTTCCCCCACTTGATTTTAAATTTTATTTTATTATGGCATAAATTTCAATATTTAATCTCCCCTTCATGAATATTACAAGACCCTAAATATTTCCTAACCGATTGCTAAAATGCCTTTTATGAAATCGGTCCCGCCGGAGCCGTCAAAAAGATGAGTGTTTAAAATTCCTTACAACTAGGATGGGGATAGCCTGGGAGCTGGGGGGTTATTTATTATCAGGGCTGAGTAACCCAGCCTGCTCTCCACTTCACCTGATGCTCTGCGTGTTACCATAGCACCAACAGAGGTCGGGGCCCCGTTGTGCCAGGTGCTGCTCAGACCTCAGCTGAGATCAGGGCTCCATTCTGCCAGGTGCTGAACAGACAGAGTCCCAGCCCTAAAGAACTAAGGGTGGGAGGCAGTGATGAGCTGCCAAAATCTTAACAACCGGTTCCCTATAAAAAGTTCTGATTTGGGGGGGAGTGGGGGAGGAGCTGGGGGAGCCTCAGCCTCCCCAGGTGGGAATCCTGGGAGCAACAGGATAGTCCGACCCGCGGACCGGAGTTCTTTGCCCACCCCCTGGCCCTTTAACAACCGGTTCTCCATGGAGGTCTAATTTTACCATCCGGTTCTTGGGAACTGGTGGGAACCGGCTCCAGCTCACTAGTGGGAGGAGAAACAAAGGGTAAGTCTCCCCTTCAGCAGCCCCAGCTCCAGCAGTGTGGACACTATTACACCGATGGGAGGGGTTTTCCGGTCCCTGAACTAAATCCACCTCTCTGAGAGGTGGTAGCACAGCGACCTAGCACTGAGGACACCGGGGGTAGGCTGTAGGGGGGATTGTTCACACCACTGAGAGGTGAGCTCCCCTTGCAGGCCGGCCCAAGGTACAGCGAGGGGAAAGAACCTGCACACAGTCACTTGCCAGTGGCAGAGCTAAGAACTGAACCCTGGTGCCTCGAGACTCTGACTGGCACCCTAGTCACTAAGTCGCACTACCACTCACACCCATGCACACAGGTATGGAATACACACTGACACTTGTATGTCAATACATGCATACTTGTGCACACACTGCCAGCTCTACTCACGTGTGCTAATTTGCACAGGCATGTGTGCTTGCGCTTACATGCCATGTGCACATACACTCATGCACACCTTTACTCACATGCCCAGCAGAGCATACATGCAAGTTAATATACACATACACACCTCTTAAAGGGTGCATGAACTAATATATGCTCACATTCACACATATGCATTCACTTACATGTACATGTGAGCACATACAAAATGTGTGTCTACTGCACATACATCTTCAGAAGCACACACACTCACACAAAGTGTGCACGCCCCCCACATACTCACATGGGCACACTCACAAGTGTGCAGGCACACATACATGCTCACAGCCCCACATTCCTCCTCCCAGCCCCGTGGGCATACTCATACAGATAACTCAGTCATAGTGAATTTGATGGGAGCATGACACATCCACACATGCTCTCTCCACACACACACACCCCGCTACACACTCCTCCATTCAGCCACAGACACACTCCTCCCCTCCTGCAAACACACTCTTTCACAAGCCAAACAACCAAACCCTTCCACGTCTCTGGCTCCAAAGAGGGAAGAAACCTGCCCCTCACATCCCCTCTCTCCTCACCCTCGAGGAAGGAGAAGTCCTGGTGGCTAGTGACTCAAAGGAGCCCACCTGGGCCGGCAGCCCTGGGGTGTCACTCAGCAGGAGGGTGACCAGACAGCAAGTGTGAAAAATCGGGATGCGGTGGGGGGTAATAGGAGCCTATATAAGAAAAAGACCCAAAAATCGGGACTGTCCCTATAAAATCAGGACATCTGGTCACCCTACTCAGCAGAGTTAAATGCAAAGCCCTGAGCTCCATCACCCCCCTACCCACATCCAACCACCCAGCTGGCAAGCAGAGAGCATAACAGCTAATGGAACGGGGAGCTGGCCCGGGCACAGCCACAGCCCCATCAATTTGGTCAGTGAAGTTCCCCCCGCTTTTGTTTGTTTAGTTAAGGAAATGGCTCCTCGCCTCCCCATAAGCCCTCATGCCAAGCTTTGCCTAGCAGGCAACACGGGAGACCGGCTGGGGGGTCTCTTACCAGCAGGGCCCGGATGGGTGGGGATGATGCTGAGACTGGCTTGGCCCAAGGTGGGGGAAGGGGTGGCGACACTAGATTGTCCATGAGGCAATAAGAACCCGTCCCCAACTCCCCTTGCTTTGCTCTGGGCGAGCTGCAAGAACAGCCCCTGGGCTCCTTCTCAAACCCTCCCATCGGTTCAGGCAGGGCTCAGACACGCCGGCCTAGAATGGGCAACACTGTGGGGTTCCCCACTCAGGGGGGCAGCCAAAGACAGCAGCAACGTGCCTAAGGGGACACAGCCAGTGGGATAAAAATGGAAACCAAGAGTCCTGCTCTACCCACACCCGCCTCCCAAAGTTGGGGATGGAACCCAGGTGTCCTGACTCCCGGCCCTCTCTGCTCTAACCTACTAGACCCCGCTCTCCTTCCAGAGCTGGGTTAGAACCCAGTTGTCCTGACTCCCAGCTCTCTCTGCTCTAACCCACTGGACCCCGCTCTCCTCCCAGAGCTGGGTTAGAACCCAGGTGTCCTGACTCCCCCTTCTGACCACAGCAGCTCTCTTCCATCACGCCCCTGCACAAACGCGCAGCGCGCACATGAGAGCAGGTAGGGAAGACGGATCAGCAGCTGTTTTGAATCTGCTATTCCCAGTTCATTATGGGAAGCCATCCCTCCCCTCAATAGACATTTGAAAGCATTGAGCGTCCATTATGTACACACGAGGCACCATTCATCACTCACGCTTGTTGCCTTGATCCCAGCTCTGTGACAGCCCCGTGCCAGCCGTCCGGCCCCAACTCCCAGCACACACAGACAGGCTCATTCATTACAGTTCAGAGCTGCTGAAGGCAGGAACCTGGGCTAGTCAGAGCAACACCTGGCTGAGCTGAACTTAGCCCTCATGTCTTGCAGTGGAAGGGCAGGAGTATGCTGTGGATTGGGCTGAGGGGCCAATGCTAAGACCTGCTGGTCCTTGGGAGGGTCACTGAGGCTGGTTCGGTGCAGGGGGAAGTGACTCCCAGAACGAGCAACGCTAGAAGGATTTCCCACCGGAATTCCAACTTGCAATTTGCTGTTCTAACCACTAGACCCCACTCCTTTCCCAGAGCTGGGGCTGGAACCCAGGAGTCCTGGCTCCCAACCTCCAACCCACTCCCATGGCTGGGGATAGAACCTGCGGGTACATCTACACAGCAGTTTGACACCTGTGGCTGGCCTGGATCAGCTGACTCAGACTTGTGGGGCCACGGGGCTGTGAAATAGCTGTGTTGATGTTTGGGACCCTGCTTTAACCACTAGACCCCACTCCCCTCCTGCAGCAGGGCACAGAATCTAGGAGGTCTGACTCACCATCAGACCCTCAGCGCAGTTTGAAACTCACCCATCCCACTCTCCCCCTACCCCGACCTGAAGAGAGAAAATCCCACCCATGACTAGTGCAAAGACAGTGTGGGGGCAGAGAGGCAGGCGTGGCTGGCTCATGCTGTGCTCTGGCTATTCCCTGCCTCCCAAGACCAGTGGCGGGTGAGGAGCATGTAGGACTCCGAACACAGTGATGGGCCTGGGCGGAGTTTCTCTGGCCTGTCACTTGCAGCAGGACAAAGCATAAAGGCAGCGCAGTCCAACATTTAGGGCACTGGGCTGGGATCCAGGACTCCAGGGTTCTGTTCCTGCCTCTCCTGCATGACCTCAGACAAGGCCCTTTCCCTCGTTGCAACTGATTCCCCCTGTGCTTTGTCTAGTTAGATGGTGAGTGAGCTCTTCAGGCCGGGACTGTCTCTCATCTGTCTGTGCAGTGCCCAGCCCAGCAGGGCCCCATCTCAGTCAGAGTCTGTGCAGAACCAGCGCAATAAGAACCCTGATCTCAGCTGGGGTCTGTGCAGCACCCAGCAAAATCAGGCCCTGATCTCGGCTGGGGTCTGTGCAGTGCCCAGCAAAATCAGGCCCTGATCTCAGTCAGGGTCTGTGCAGTGCCTGGCACAATGAGGCCTTGATCTCAGACGGGGTCTGTGCAGTGCCTGGCACAAGGGGGCCCTGATCTCAGTCGGGGTCTGCGCAGCACCATGGCACAAGGGGGCCCTGATCTGGTCGGCATCTGTGTAGGACCTGGCACAATGGGGGCCCTGATCTCTGGCCTGGTCTACACTACGCATTTAAATCGATTTAAAGAGCGTTAAATCGATTTAACGCTGTACCCGTCCACACTACAACGCCCTTTATATCAATATAAAGGGCTCTTTAAATCGATTTCTGTACTCCACCCCGACGAGAGAGTAGACGCTAAATTCTGGTTTAACATATCGGAATTATGGGTTAGTGTGACGGAAACTTGACGTATTGCCTCCGGGCGGGTATCCCACAGTGCACCACTGACCGCTCTGGGAGCAGCATCTGAAACTCGGGATTGCAGCGGGCAGGTAACAGGAAAAGCCCCGCGAACTTTTGAATTAATTTCCTGTTTGACCCAGCGTGGAGCTGCTGAATCAGCACGGGTGGCGATGCAGTCTGCAAATCCAAAAAGAGCTCCAGCATGGGACCGTTACGGGAGTAGTAGATCGTGATTCGCTGTTATGGGGAGACCAAATCTGTTGTATCAGAAGCTCCGTTACAGATACATGAAATGCCAAACGTAGAGCGTTTTGAAAAAAAAAAATCTCCAGGAATACACAGCGCTGCGTACAAGGGAAGACAGAAGCAGAGACTCATAATGGACGCTCGATGGGGATGGAGGGTACTGAGACTCCAGCTAATTCCACAGTCGCACACAGTCTCTGAAAGTTATTTGCATTCTTGGTGAGCTCCCAATTCTGTAGATTCAACACAGTGTCTGCGTTGGTTCAGGGAACAGCTCCTCAGTTTCTTTCCCCCCCCCCCACGTGAAGGAAAAGGAAAGAAATCATTTTTCTGACACTTTCATGTCACCCTATTTCGAATGCTGCTGTAGAGCGCGATGCTGCCAGCAGTGAAGAGCAGTATCCGCCTCCTTCTCCCTCTCCCCCTCCTCGGTGGTAGTACGGATGCAATAGGACTAGTAACCGTCCTCTATGAAATAACAATAACATGTTGACATTCAAGGCCAAACATTGCTGGTTACTCCCAGTAGATAACAGAACGGCTAATAACCAGCTTCATCATAGCAACTGGGGCTTCCAGCCCCCTCCCTTTCCTGTGTAAAGAAAAGATTCTGTACGCCCTGGACTGTCACAGCAGGAGCATGCTGCACTCCTCTCCCCCACACCGCTTAATGTCCTGCCTTGGACTATCGATCGCCGCCGGGAGGCTTGCTCCCCCTCATTTTATTTCACTAACACTTCAGTGCTTTCTTATTCCTGCCATTCTTTATTACTTCATGACCAAATGGGCAGGGCACTTGCACGGTATCCAGGAAGGTTGGGGGGAGGAGGGAAGCAACGGGTGGGGTTGTTGCAGGTGCACCCCCTCGTGAATACTGACACGGAGCAGCTGTGCTTTTGATACACTGGTCCTTCTAATACCACTTTGCCACTTATTACTAGCAGGACTGACTCTATTTTTAGAAACCATTTAAGGGAGGGATGACTCAGTCCCAAGTGAGTCAATCCCAATTTTGCTTTTGCGTTGCCACCCCCAGCTATTTTCAGCAGGAGCACTCATGTTGTAAGCAGCGGACAGTACATGAGGAGGAGAATTAAACCGTCATCTCATTGCCAGTTTTCTCCGGCAGTAGACGGATACAGAATGACCGGTAACCATCTCTGCTATCATTCCAAAAGCCAAGTGAAATGCTGCTGGTAGCGCTGGAGTATCGCCTCTCTTGTCCGCGGATCCAGTTACACATACGGTGGCCGGGAAAAAAAAAAGCTGAACGGGCTCCATGTTGCCGTTGCTCTATGGCGTCTGCCAGGGCAATCCAGGGAAAAACGGCGGCCGAAAAGATTGTCAGCTGATGTTTTCCCAGAGAAGAATGACTGACGACTTTACCCAGAGACACACCCGCGACAATAATGATTCAATCCAGGAATCCAAGGGGCGGGAGGACTGCGGGAACTATGGGATAGCTACGGAAGAGCTACCCACAATGCAACGCTTCAGAAATCGACGTTAGCCTCGGACCATGGACGCACAACGCCGAATTACTGTGCCTAGTGTGGCCGCATGAAATCGAATTTATAATATCAGTTTTATAAAACCGATTTTAGCTAATTCGATATTATCCCATAGTGTAGACGTGGCCTCAGTCACAGTCTGTGCAGCGTCCAGCACAAGGAGGCCCTGATCTCAGTCGGGGTCTGTGCAGCGCCTGGTACAAGGGGGCTCTGATCTCTGTCAGGGTCTCTGCAGCACCATGGCACAAGGGGGCCCTCATCTTGGTCGGCGTCTGTGCAGCACCTGGCACAAGGAGACCCTTATCTCATGTGCTGCTGCAATAATATCAGACACTGTTTCCTTCTGACTGGGTGTAGTTCTTGTCCTTTTTACACTGGCATAAATGGCAACACAAAGGATGGGATGACAGAGAATTAAGCTGGGGCAGAAATAAGTCTGTCTTTCACCCCTGCCTTTGCACAACAGTGGGGTGACCCCAGAATGGATCCCAAACATCCCTGTTCTTGGGATCCCGACATCCAAGCAATGTAATTTATGACAGCACAGAGGTCCCAGTAATGATACTAATCCCGAGCTCTTCTACAGCCCTTTCCATCACAGACCTCAAAGCACATAAATATCCTTAGCCCCATTCTACAGCTGGAGAAGCCAAGGCACAGAGCGGTGACGTGACATGGCCAGGTCACCAGCAGGCCAGTGGCAGCTCCAAGGATAGAACCCAGGTGTCCGGAGTCCCATTCCAGTGCTCCATCCAATCAGCTGCACTGCCTCCTAACCAAAATGATTAACTTAAGAGTGACCAAATGAATTACGTGCCTCCCCACCACACTGTGGGGATCAGCACTAGGAGGAGCCTTTAAAAAGGATTACTGAGTGAAGCAACACCGATGGCAGGTTACATAGACGCTCTTGCAGTGATGCAGAGACTGTGGGCAGGCCTGGGTTTACAATGGTGCAAGTGGCGCCATGGAGCCAGGCCCATGCTCTGAAGGGGCCCCAGCCTGCTCCACTTGCACTGCACCCCGAGACCCCGCTGGCTCCCCTCGCCCACCACTTGCTCCTCTCGGCCTGCCTGCCAACTGGCCAAGGGCTCTTCTCTGCCTCTGGTCTCACCCCCCTGCTCCTCTCTGCCCCCTGGCCAGACCCCAGTGCACCACTGGCTCCGGGGAGTCTCTGCATCCCACCACCTGTGGGGCCCCACCTGTCTCCCCGGAGCTGAGCCACCTGGGACTGATGCAGAAGCCTGGCCAGTCTCAGCCAGGTGGGGAGGGATGTTGTGGGAGGGCTTGACTGGGCCCCTCCAGGCAGGTGGATCCTGAGGGAGTCCAGGTGGGGCAGGCCCTGGCCTGGCTGATAGCGCCACTCCCGAGGGGCCGGAGTGATTCTCGGCCCTGGGACCAGCCCTGGCTGTACTGCCGGCTCAGCCCGGCAGACACAGTCTCCTCCCAGCAGTGCCGGAGAGCACGGCCAGGAGACAGGGCGCGGGGGAGTGGTCTCTGGAGGGCCTGGGGTGGTGCTGGGCTGTGAGGGGGTGGGAAGATCTGTGTGTTGGGGCACAAAGGAGTTGGGGTTCTGTGTGGGTGCTGGGTAGTTGTGGTGGGGCTGTGGGCAGTGGGGTGCTGGGCAGGGACGGTGGGCAGGGAGCTGTGCATTTGTGGCAGGGTCTACGGGGGGCACTGGGCGTAGCAGGTCTGGGGGGCCATGGACCAGAGGGAGTTGTGGGGGTGTGGGGCAGGAGGGCTGCGTGGCGTGGCATGGGCCTGCCCCCGAGGGGAAGGGGCATGCTGGCAGCACAGGGCCGGGCAAGCCAGTGTGTAAATAGTAAATAGTGCCCTCGCACTGGGCTGGGCCATGCCCCATTGCCCTGGCTGGCCCCTGGCTCTGGGGACCGACTCCCCCACGCCATGCACCATTGTCTCCATGGGGGCCCACAAATATGTTTGGAGCCGGACCCACAAAAGGTTAATCTGGCCCTGACTGTGGGGGATTGCATGAAAGAGGCAGGCCACAAGCAATCTCAGCTCCCTCCCCCCTCCCCCCCCGGTAGCTAAAGGATTAGCTCCCAAGGTTCCTGTGTTGTTTATTAATCAGGCTCCACAAAAGTTGAGCCCTGTTGCTGTCCATGCTAATCCAAGCCGAATGATTTTCAAATCCATTGTGAAACCAATAATGGCGTAAGCGGGTTTACTGCTGATTGAGAGATAGGGCTCCTGCGCCACCAGAGTGAGAGGGATCAAGGGAAGCTCCAGTTATGAAAAAAGGGGAAAAGCTGCTGCCTAAATAAATATTTAAACCCCAGGATAATCCCATAAAACTCAGCAAACACTCCCCCATCCTTGCAGCTCTGCCCCTCCAGGCTGGCGGGATTGGCAGAGGCCTGCTACACTCAGTGGATGGTTGCCCATAACATGGATTCTGAGTTGCCAGCTGCTGTGGTTTTTATCACGATGTTTGACATTTTCCCAAATTCCCCCTTGCCCCTTGGTGGCCAGAATTACATGAGAACCTCAGTGATTAATAAATAAATACTCAATAATGTTAATCAGGTCTTTTCTCTATCAACAATCACAGACCTGGTTTAAGCCAATACCAAGCACCCTTCTTCTGGGCTACATGGAAGGAGCAATTAAGCTCTTTTTATATAGTGATAGCTGGAAGCCACTGCCCAAGGCCAAATGGCAAAGTCTGAGCAAGAACTAACATAAGGAGAATTAGGCCTGGTCTACACTTAAAAGTTAGCTCAACATAGCTACAACACTTAGGGGTGTGAAAAATTCACCTCCGGAGCACTGTAGTTAAGCTAACTTAACTCCCAGTTTAGACGTGGCTAAGTGATGGAAGAATTCTTCTGTCATTCTAGCTACCACAGTTCGTGGAGGTGGATTACCAACCTTGACAGGAAAACCCGTTCCATCTCTTTTGGAAGCGTCTACACTACGGCACTTTAGCAGCATAGCTGCAGTGCCATAGCTGTGCTGTTGGAGCGGCATAAGGTAGACATGGTCTCAGACTGGTTACAGGGGCTAGGGGATTGTTCGGCAAGGTGTGTGTGTGGCAGAGAGGCAGAGAGCAGGAGAAGCAATTGGGAGTGTGGCTCTGAGAGGGAGAAGAGGGATGGAGCTCCTTGGGCACTGAGCTGGTCAGAAATTTTCCAGTGGAAAAAAACATTTTGTGGAAAAGACAGATCTTCTGAGGGAACACACACAGGTTTAAAAACTTGCCTGGTTTCTGGCCAGCTCACCCACCTGGCTCCTCGGCAGCCTGCCGGAAGGACTGCCTTGGGGGCATGATCCCTGGGCTTCCATGGGTACTGGCTCCAGGACAACCTGCCATGGCTGGGGAGCCAGCTCCGCAGACAGTCCCGCAGCCTGGGGAGCCAACTAGCCCAGGAGACTGGAGGTCCTGAAGTCCCCAACTCCAAGGCAGTCACCCTGGTGGGACTGCCCTGGAGCTGGGATCCTGGAAGGTCTTGCCCACAGCTGGCTGAAACAGTTTCACAGCTGCTATTCAGTGGTGGACAGCCGTGAAACTGACAAGAATCAGCTCAGGAGCTGCCAGGGCTCCAGGGGCACACACTTCATTTAGGAAACTCCATGTTTTGATGTTTCCAAAAGGAAATACTGTGGGATTTTAATGCAAGTTTTTGGCTTTTGGGGGTGAAATTTTTTCCAAAACTCAAAAATTATTATAGAACAGAAATTCACTTTCCCAGCCCATTCTGCACAGAGCAAAGAAACTGCCTGCTGATGTTTGTTTCCACTGTGTCCAGGGAAAGAGGACTCTGTGCACATTATTTTTAAACAAACAGGATTGTACAGAAGAATGTACCTAACTCGCATCATTGATTTCTCCTCCTAATGGAAACAGCCCAGCGAGTCCCTGGACATTGGCAAACCGCTCAGCCAAAGGGGTGGCAGTAACAATTGCAGCAGTGCCCAGGAGCTCCAGTTGTGGACCAGGACCCCCAGGTGCCACACAGACTAAGAACCAAAAAGAGTCAGCTTCTAACTCTGCTGGTTCTAGAGAAAGCCCTGAAGAGGATATGACCTTCCCAGGGTTCAGAATCCAGGATTAGAATGACATTTATTACTGTTTAGAAACTCATGATTTTTTAAGCCAGTCTTGTGCTTTTTGGAGGCCTGCCTCATGGATGTTGATTGGGGAGCGGCCGTGGTACCGTTGGAATCTGGGCCAGGATCTCGGCAGGTATAAATGATCAGAGTTAATTTACACCAGATTAGGATCTAACCCAGTGTATTTTGGTTGAGAGGCGCGTGTATGTGTGGCGGTGCAGTACAGATTGTAAACTCTTGGCATCAGAGAACATTTAATGGCTAGATATTTGTACAGCACCCGGAACAATGAGGTCCCAATTGCCACTGGCATATGTCTGTTTCATTTGTCATTTAAATTAAATTACAGGGCATGTACGGGCTGCAACCAACATTAGCCCCCTGTTGTGCCAGGTGCTGCACTAACTCCAACCACAACCAGCCCCCCATTGTGCCAGGCGCTGCGCAGACCCCACAGAGATCAGGGCCCCTACTGTGCCACAAAGCCCCAGCAGAGATTGTGAGCCCCGCTGTGCCAGGTGCTGCACAGACAGAGTGAGAGACAGCCCAGGCCCTGACGCACTTCCAATCTAAATAGACAAAGGCGGCAGAGAGGAAACAGAAGCAATGAGCAGGAATGGGGTGTAGCCAGGAACCAGGAGTAGAATCGAAGCGTCCTGTTCCCCAGCCCACTGGCCAGGCCTCTAGACCAGTCAGCTCTGTCACCTGAGATCAACTGTTGCTTTGTATGGAGAGTGGCACTGGCTTAACAGTATGATGGGAGGAGACTTTACACAGGCCCTAAGATGGAGAGGGGGGTGCATATAAAACCCATCCAGTAGCAGCCTTGAATTAATCTGTCACTAAGCGCGCAGGCAGCGGCCCCGGTGCGTCCGTGATTTAGATGAATAATTGAAACGCTCCGATACATTTATTATCCCTTTAGTGCAAAAGTGGCAGAGAGAGACGAGTGGTAATTGAAAAATAGAACACAAATCTCTTGGTGAAAGCGCTGTTTCTTATCACAGAGTAAACATGTCAGGCCTAATAAACAAGAGAGACGCTGGGGGGGAGGAGGTGTTTGTTGATTTAATTCCTGATTTAAAGCCCCTGACTCTATTTCTTCCCCACACAAAAGACAAAAAGGGCTTTTGTTCCACTTCCCCCAGCCCCTTTATTGACCCAGGACAAAAGCAGTTTATAGCTGGACTGTCGAGGGGGAGAGCTCTGGACTCCTCCACGCTGCACTGGCTGCTAGCAATGTCCAACAGGGCCTGAGGCAGGCCTAGCACAGGGTAGGCCCTTCGGTGCCAGCCAGCTAGGCTGTGGTGTGGGAGCTCAAGTGGGGTAGTTTGCTGCTCAGGGTGAAGCTTAGAGTGTGGAGGGTGACTTGGGAGGGAAAGGGATCTCTGTGCTCCAGGGATTAAGATGGGAGGGGTCAGCACAGGGGGTCACTGCTGGCCCTACATAACCAGTGCTGCATGTGGAATGCTATGCTGCAGAGAGCAGGGCAGTGGCAAGTGCTTTCCCCTCTGAGCTCAACGTCCTGATTTGGTGCTAGCAGGACTGGCGCTAGTGTTTAGCGCCCTAGGCCCCGCGCGCTGGTCCCGCGGCTCTGGTGGAGCTGCCGCAGTCCTGCCTGCGGAGAGGGTCCGCTGGTCCGCGGCTCCCGTGGAGCTGCCGCAGCCGTGCCTGTGGGAGGTCCACCAGAACCGCGGACCATCCACAGGAATGCCTCCGGCAGCTCCACTGGAGCCACGGGACCAGGGGACCCTCCGCAGGCACGACTGCGGCAGGTCCACAGGAGCCGCCTGCCATCCCCCCCCCCAGCAAAATGCCACCCCCCAATAATTCTGGGACCTTAGGTGATTGCCTAGGCCGCCTAAATGGAAGCGCCGGCCCTGGGTGCTAGGGCACGCTGTGCTGCAGGGAGCAGGGCAGGGGGGCCCAGTAGGTGGTGCTCTCCCTTTTGACCCCAGTGCCCCAGTTTGGAAGCTTCTATGCACTATCATAATGGAAACGTGAAATAACAACAATGCTGCCTTTCCTTTTTCTCTGCAAAGCCTGAGGAACTCCTCCTCACAAGAAGCCATCCTTTAGCATGGCTTGAAGAAAGGATTGGGCTTTATTTACATGGGGGTAGAAGAGATTTCATAGAGTTCAAGGCTAGATGGACCTATTAGATTATTTAGTCTGACCCCTTGCATAACACAAGACAGAGAATGTCACCCAGTTACCCCTTGACTCAGCCCAGAGACTCCAGTTAAACCAAAACATTTCAGCCCTCAGGAGACTAACCAGTTGTGAGCCCGAGGCAGGGAACAGGGGAGACCGAGGAGCCACCAATGCCCAAGCCCCCGCACTGGCAGGGAATTGCTGAGGTGAGCCATGCCCAGGGGATCCCCACAGGTGACCTGCACCCATGCTGCAGAGACAGGTGAAAACCTTCAATCTCCCTGCCAATCTGACCTGGGTGAAATTCCTGACCCCAAATCTGATGATCAGCTGGACCCTGATCATCTCTGCAAAACTCACCAGCCAGACAGCTAGAGAGATCAGCTCAGAACTTGACCCACCCTGCCTGGTGTCCCATCTCCAGCTGTGGCTGCTTCCTGATTCTTCAGAGGAAGGTGGAAAAACCAAACCAAACCAGAAGACAACTGGCTGACTGTACTTCAGGGGGGAAATTCCCTCCTGGATGCTTGTGGGCAACCAGCTAAAGCCCTGAAGCATGAGATGAGATTAGAGTCATTATCTAAATGCAGAGCTGCAGTAAGGTTTTTAGAATGCAAATCAACTCTCATGCTTCAGGGCTTCTCTAATAGGGGATCAGGAAGATCCTTCTGCCCCATGGGCAGTTTCTCCTGTCAGTGCCACTGGACAGCTTGTACTGAATGGATCTTTAAAACAATTGACCTTTTCCTCCTAAGAAACAAAATGGGTGTGACTCAGCTCTAAACAGGGATATGGGAAACTAAGTAATTTGAACTCTGTCCCTCCCACAGCTGATTCTCTGGGATCATCTGCGGGGGGAGGACGCCATGGCTGTCCAATGTTCCTCTGAAGCTGAGGGCTTGTCCCTGGAGTGGAGGAATGGAAGGACTTCCCTTGCAGAGAGATGGATGAGTCTCTCTCCCAAAGTCCCATGGGGGAAACAATGGAGCAGGAATTCTCGATTATCGGTTTAAAAGACACCTAATGAAAGATGCTCTATAAGGAGCTATAGGCGAGAGGGCAGCTTGGCGTAGTGGACAGGACAATGGCCTAAGAGTCAGGTTCAATTCCTGGCACTGCTGGGTGACTTTAGACAAATCAAGTCCCCTCCCCATGCCTCAGTTTCCCCATCTGTAAAGTGGGGATAAGGATCCTTTGTAAAGTGCTTCAAGCTCTGTGGATGAAAAGTGCTATCAAAGAAGCTGTGGTCTGAGAGCTATAGAGAAAGGATGGTCCCCACCAGAGAGCTCAGGAATCAAAATGTATGATCACTTGCCCAGCATGTCAGGGGGAGCTAGGGGATCCAGCTAAGAGAGAAACTCCTGGAGGGAATCAGGAGAATCCAGTGTCTAGAGGAACACTGCTGGACCCCCTTTTTGAAAAGGCCTTACTACGCTCACGAACCTTGGTACCTATAAACCCTAACCACAGACCCTTCTTCTGCTCTAAACCCCAAATCTGACTTCCTCAGTCCCAACACTGAGATCTTCAAATCCAGACTGGCTGCCTTTCTGGAAGGTGCTTTAGCCAAACACCAGATATTGAGTTCAATATGGGGGGAAGTGGGTGAAATTCTGGATGATCTAAGGGGCCAGCTCTATGAATTAGAGTTTTGACTTAGAAAAGGGAGAAGGAACCAGATACTCCATGAAACCCACTAGGGACTCGACCCTCTATTTGCTATTGATTTCACATAGAAGGTGCCTAGAAGGTGATGGGAAGCAGGAAAAGATTAGATAGATAGATTCCCAGTCCCACTGGCAGGAGGAAAATAAAATGCACTTTAAAATCAGCCCTGAGAAAAGCCCCTTCCTGCGCTTATGCATGAGCACACACACACACACGCGCACATGCACACACACACACACGCACACGTACATGCACACACACTGAAACACAGAAATGGGCCTTGTTGGGAGGGTTAGAAAGTGACTTGGCAGACACATGGGCTCAGCAACTCAGCAGCAGCGTGTGTGGTCTGTACAGCAGTGAGCCAGTTGGAGGGCAGGGTCAGGAGTGCAAAAGATGTTGTGCTGTGTACATATGTGCTTAACGTGCACCATTGCATGTGATGTGTGTGGATGGAGGGTGTGTATATATGGTCATCTCCTCCCTAGCTTCCCACTCACTATGGGCAGTACCACCATGCTGCCTGGAGCTCAGGCCCAGAACCCAGGCATGCCTCCTGCAGCCACATCCATCTGTCCCTCCTGGGAGGGGGCCAGTTATCAATGAGCCCTCCCGGGACATATGTGTGTCCAGATGTATGTTTTTGCATGTACAGATGTGTCGGGGCGTGTGTAGATGTGTGTCTATGACTGTGTATCAGTGGAGATGTCTAGGTGTTGGGGGTATCTTTGTGTATGTAGATGTTGTGGTGGGTGTGTGTGTTTGTCTGTGTGTATCAGGAAGAACAAGCAATGCAAACATCTGAGTCAAATTGATCTATATGGAGCCTGGGACAAAGAGTTAAAAGCGATTCTTTCTTTCTTGCTTGTCTGCCTGCTTTCTATGGCTGCAGCCTGCGATGGGGGAGGTGAGGGGTGTGTGTGGATCAGGGACACAACGTGGTCCTATTGTTTGGTTTTCAACAGAAGCGCTGGCCTGCATAAAATCCAGTCATTTGCTGGTTCCTGCCCCACGGCCTCTGCTTGCTCCTTTGTCACGTCACCTCCTTTCAGCTCCATGGCTTCTCCCCTAATGCTCAGCGAGGCTGCACTGAGATGGGACCTAGCTTTGCTTACCCCTGCTCTGGGTGGGTCTGATGCTGAACTCCATTCCGCGCTAGGTCTCCTGATGCTGCTGAGGCTGGACTGCAAAATCCCCTATTGAATTGCCATGCTGGATCAGCCCAGGGGGCATGTAGCCAGGGCTCCTGTCTCCAGCAGCAGGCAGCACTAGCGGCTACAGAGGCAGGGGCAGAAAATCCTGCAGATATGGGGTAAAGTGTCCCCAGGGACTTTCCCCTGTGAAAGAAATGGGACAGACTCTCACTGGTGTAAATCAGCGTTATTCCATTGACTCCAGCGGAGCAACACCAATTCCCACTACCTGGGGTTTCAGCCCTAGCGACTAATGGAGCAATGTTGATTTACACCACTTGTGGATCTGGCCTCGCTGACTCCAATGAAGCTATGGCTGATTTACACCACCCGTGGATCTGATCTAGTGACTCCAATGGAGCTATAGCTGATTTACACCACTCGTGGATCTGGCCTCACTGACTCCAGTGGAGCCATGGCTGATTTACCCCAACTGTGGATCTGGCCCAGTGACTCCAATGGGGTGCTGCTGATTTACTAGCTAATCTTGGAGCATTTCCACTACACGGATTTTGCCCCAAATGCAGAGCGCGGTGTGTTCCGTCCCTAAATGTCCTTGTCAGGAAGAACAATCAAGTGCCTTCGCTTGGATTTTATTTTCCACCCTTAAAAGTTGTTTTGCAATCAAATTAAAGAGAGAGGCCGAGGCGGGGGGGAACATGGCCCTTCCTCTAATGCACTCACCCGCCACTAAGTGCCATAAATCTGAGACTGGTGTTAAAATGCAGGACCTCAGAACTCTACTGTTTTACAAAAAATCCCCATAAATCTCCTGCGAGAGTGGACTAATGGACAGAACAACAGAATGACATGGGGAGAGGGCTCCAACAGAGCTCTGACAGCTCCTGTGTTCTCAGCACCGCATGGACAGGAAGAGACCAGCTCCACCTGTATTGTTATAGCAAAGATCAGAGCCCTCATCTTACCAGGTGCTACACAGACCCCATCCAAGATCAGGGCCCCATTGTGCCAGGTGCTGCACAGACCCCGACTGAGATCAGGGCTCCATTGTGCCAGATGCTGCACAGACCCTGACCAAGACCAAGGCCTAGGGTGACTAGATGTCCCGATTTTATAGGGACAGTCCTGATTTTTGGGTCTTTTTCTTATATAGGCTCCTAATACCTCCCACCCCCGTCCCGATTTTTCACATTTGCTGTCTGGTCACTCTACCAAGGCCCCGCTGCACAGACATGCATCGAGAGAGTCCCTGCCCAAAGAACTAATCATCTGAATTGACAAATAGCCTTTTATCCCTTTTTTGCAGAGGGGGAAACTGAGGCACAATGAACACAGGGCCAGATTTTCAAGTGTCACATGCCCCCAATTGAAGCTGGATTTCCCACGGCTCGTAGCTCCTGTTTAGGCATCCAGATGAACACAACCAGATTCTTTCAAGGGCTTTGTCAACACTTGACTGGGCAGGTGCCCAACTCCCAATGATTACAAGACTTAGTACCTCGGTGCTTTGGAAAATTGCACTGGGTGCCTGTCTGCATCTTAAGACAACTACCTACCTTTGTAAATCCGGCCCCTGGATGCCCAAGGGTACCAGTGTCCAAAGCATCTAAATGACTTAGGGGCCTACATCCTATTTTCAAAAGAAACTTAAGTCCAGTTAACTCCCAATGGTTCTTAATTGCACGAATTCAGCTCTGAAGCAGAACTTGGTGGAAAACAGTTTTCCTGTTCTCTGAATATTTTGAGAGTCTGAACATTTCCCCTGCCCCGAATTGGAATGAAAATCAAAATCTTGACTTATTTTCCCTCACCGTAAAGAGTTTCAACAAATGGGCATTTTTGGCCAAAAGCATTTATCAAAAATTCTCCATCAGCTCTACCTCTACATGCCTGAGTCAGCGGCCCCTAAGTCACTTAGACACTCAACATTTTTAGTCAAAGCACCTAAATTCCTCTGGATCTTTTTGAATATCCCGGCCTCTATTTAACAGGCAGGCTGATTGCATGGCCAGCTGTTACTGCTCTCACACACCAATACACATGTGTCCCGATAGGGGAATTTATACGAGTTATATTTAGCTCTGGGTAGTGGCAGGAGTCCTTCCGAGTTGTCAGAAAGCCCATCTTGCTCGCATAAATCTCACCATGCATCTAAGCGAGCCCTGTCACTTCTCATTTACTGGGAGATCTACAGGCATCCTTTCGAAGAGATAAAGAAATTGATTTGTTCTTTTGCGGATTAGAGTTTAAAAATTCCCTCAGACTGAATACTTCAGGCTATTGCTTAGTTAACACAAGAGAGCAACAAACTGCAAGGCTGGAGAGTCTGAGGGGTGGGCCTGGGACTCAGGCCATCTGGGTTCTATTTCTAGCTGTACCACAGGCTCCTCGGACAAGTCGCTTAAGGTCAAATTTTTAAAAATGACTAAGTCCCATTTTCAAAAGTGGCTCGGGCATTGAGACCCAAATCCTCAAAAATATTTAGGTGCCTAACTCTCATTGATTGCCATGGGAGTTAGGTACCTTAATAGTCATTGAAAGTCAACACAAGTCATGTTTGAAAATGAGATATAGATTCCTAAATCATGTAAGTGCTTTTGAAAATTTTACCCTTAACGCTCAAATTAATTTGTTAGTCTCTAAGGTGCCACAAGGACTCCTCATTCTTTTTGCTGATACAGACTAACACGGCTACCACTCTGAAACCTGTCTACATTTAATGTCAGCGCTGAACTCCTTTAAGCATCACAACAAACTCTTGTGCTCTGGTTTAAATCTGGAGTTATTCCAGACTGACACCTGCGTAAATGGGATTTGAATCCACCCCCGCCAAGTCTCCATTTCTATAAGGCCTTATTTTCAAATGAACTTGGAAAGCCTTTACAGTCTTTAAAGGGACTAATTCTCATGTACGTTTTTCATCAGTGTGACCACACCATTGAAACGCAGCCACCTCTGGGGTGAGGCACAGCAATAGTATAAAAGCCACACAGCAACCAGTACACATCATTTTAGGGTCAGAATTAAAGAGGAGAGCCAAGTACCACTGACATGCAGGGACGCAAGCAGGAACTGAAATTAACACTTGTTTCATACCTGGAGCTACAGTGCTAAGGTACTATGCTAGATAGATAGATCGTGTGGCAAATTGCCGGTACTGTTCTGCTGGGTCTCGCGCTTTCTCTTCTCTGGGGTAGGTTCAGGGCGCTATTGCTTGCCCCTGAACCAGTTCTTAATCACTCCCCTAGTGTCCTTGGAGGAGAGGAGTGGAGAGGGAGGGACCTGGGCCCGCCCTCTACTCCAGGTCCCAACCCAGGGGCCCTGGGGTTGTGGTGAACCACTTGACTAGCGGTTTCTTCCCCTGGGTTACTTCCCTCTCATACCCGTCAGCTTGTGAAGGGCTTCTCGCCTCTCTTCTATACAAGCCTGGTGCCCCTTACCTAGGGTTTCTGTTGGGCTTCCCAATCCACCGCAGCACTCCTCCAAACCTTCTATTTCTCTCTGGACAAACTCTTCTCTTCTGCAATCTGCACTCTGCTCCAATCCAACCTTTCTCCTTCAACTACCACCCCCTGTCTGACTGAAGCAGGGGTTTATATCCCATGACTGGAGTCAGGTGCTCTAACTGGAGTCAGGTGCTCTAACTGGAGTCAGGTGCTCTAATTGGCCACAGCTGTTCTAGTTAATCTAAAGCAAACCTTCCTCCCTTGGCAGGGAATAAGGCCCCCTGCTAACACTCTTATGCTGCCCTCTGGCCATGCTGTATCACATTAGATAGATAGGAATGTGTAGAGCGACAGAAAGATAAAGGTGTATGGGAACAGACAGATGCCTACCACCAGTGATCTGGGCTCGCATTACATGGCATGGGAACGCTCCCCCAGTGCACACGGACTCAGGTCTGCCACATTCAGGTTGCCGAGCTCCCACTTCCACTGATCTTGTGCTCTGCAAACCTTGCCGATCCAAAAGGCCAGGTTCTTCCCCCCTATTCTGCTGCCATGGCGGGAGGCTGAGTGCTGTACCCGCTGTCAGCAGTATTTGTGATGGGGGAGGTCACATGTTAATGGGGTGGCGGATAAATCCCACCCGGCACCGTTTATCATCGAGTGACAACTCCAGGCCTTTTAAAAGTAGAAATAAAATGGGATATTTGAGGTCAGGGATAAATAAGGGAGCTGTTACGGCTGGCAATGAGGAGGCCCCGGAGCGGGCAGGGCTGGGCGGGGGTTGTTTGTTTTCCTGGGTCATTAATTTCCCCTTCATTCCATTCCCTGCTTCAGGCTCCCGGTGCCACCACCTTGGGCTGTGACTTTGTGAAACGGCTGCTAAGCAGGGCTTGCTGGGTGACCCAGGCCATGCTGGTGAGTGGAGTGGACTCAGTAGGGGGCACTCTAAGCCTGGGGTCAGCACCAGCCTCGATGCCCCAGTGGCGTGGGGGGTTGGAAAAGGGCACTCCTCTCCTCATGGGCAGTGCTGATCCCAGCGGCCCAGCGTGGTGCTGGGATGCAGTGTGCTGGAGGGAGCGGGGCTGGGGGCTCAGAAGTGAGCGCTGCCCTCAGGCCCCCCCACTCAGGGTGCTATGCTGCAGGAAAGGGGGTGGGGGGCTCAGAGAGAGCACTCGCGGAGCTAGTGTTAGCCCTGGAGTCACATTCAAGTCTCCCACCTTAAATTCCCACCACCACATTCAGTTGGACACAACATTATTCTATTCCTGTGCTAAGCTGTTGTGTAGTGTTGCTCTGTACTGTTACGCAGCCCCTGTGTTCCCTCCCTAGAGGCAGCTGCATCTCAGCACTGAGTGAAGGATCCCTGTGAAAATCAAGTGAAGGGACAGGGCATGTAACACACTGGGCATGGAAGAGGGACAGACAGGCTCTGTGAGTGTGTGTGGGTGCATATGTGCGTAACCGACCCAGGTCCCTTCCATGCGGACTCTGGCTGCTGTGCAGGCAGGCGTGAATGGCCAAGCCGTCTCTGCCCAAGCAGAACCCTGTCCTCACTCATGTCCTGGCAGAGAGGGAGTCTGCGGGCACCATGTCAAACTCAAGTCTGACCGTGGTCTAGAGAAACCTTGAGGGAGCCCTGGGTCTGGGCAGGTTGCAGCGTGTGTGTGTGTGTAGGGGACAATCTGCTAAGCGGGTCTTCTTTCTTTAAGCCACTTTTATGTGATCATAGCAATGTAGGGCTGGAAGGGACCTGGAGAGGTCAGCTAGTCCGGTCCCCTGTGCTGAGGCAGGGCCAATATACCTCCACCGTCTCTGAAAGGTGTTTGTCCAGTCTGTTCTTGAAACCCTGCAGTGACTGGGAATCCAACCGCCCCTGGAAGGCCATTCCAGAGCTGCACTACCCTTAAGAGTCCAAAAGTTCTGCCTCACATCTGACCTAACTCCCCCTTGCTGCAGATCAAGTCCATTACGGCTTGTCCTGACTTCAGTGGCTATGAATAGTGAAGTTTAGTATGGGAACCCATCCCTCCACCCACCCCATACACACCCTAGCTCAGGGCCCCCATTGTGCTGGGCGCTGCACAGACACTTAAGCATGGCTTTAACTCTGCCAGTCTAGTTAAAGCAGTGTGAGGGGTCCCCCTAGTGCGGACGTGGTTTAGGGTGACCAGACAGCAAATGTGAAAAATCGGGACGGGGGTGGGAGGTATTAGGAGCCTATATAAGAAAAAGACCCCAAAATCGGGACTGTCCCTATAAAATCGGGACATCTAGTCACCCTCGGCCTTGGTCTTGGTCAGGGTCTGTGCAGCATCTGGCACAATGGAGCCCTGATCTTGGTTGGGGTCTATACAGCGCCTGGCACAATGAGGCCCTGATCTCAGTATATAAAATTGGGACATCTGGTCACCCTAACGTGGTTAGACCAGGACATATGTGCTTTATCTCACTCTAGCTATGCTCAGAAGGGAAGGGAAGGGGAGCAAGCTGTCCTAGTATAGCAATAATCCCTAGCTCTTCTATGGCGCTTTCACCAGCAGATTTCCCAGGGAGGTCAGGGTCTCCAGAGCTCTAACCACTAGGCACCACTCCTGTTTAAGGCACTTTTATACCTGTATAACTGCATCCAATCTCATGTTGCTATAACTAGCTCGGTAAAGAATCTGCCCCTCACACCTGACGGAGTTCTACTAAGACACAGACTGTGCAGACCAGCCTGCCCCAAAGAGCTCATTATCTAAACAGACAAAAGTAGGAGGGGAAACTGAGGCACAGAGTGGGGCAAGGACTTGTGCACAATCAGGAATTGAACCCAGAAACCCGAGGTCTCAGTGCAGCGCCAGAGACGGGTGCTCTCAATCTCCTTCGCTGCACACTTTGACACATGTCAGTAATTCAAAGAAATTCAATATTGATTTTTTGGTCCTCCCAACAAAAATTCCAGCACAAAGGTTTGAATTTCACACTCACCACCACCGCCTCCAAGCAGGGAGCTGTTAGCTGCAAAGAGACAGAAAGATCCCAAGTTATTAAAAGGACACTGGCTCTAGAGACATTATCACACACAGCCCTAGGCATGGCATGGAGATTTCTGAGCACATGGCTGTGGCAGGCCCCTTGTACACATGAGGGAAGATCTTAAAGCCAATGAAACAGAGAGAGGGGACAGGAGTCAGGACTCCTGGGTTCTCTCCCCAGCTCGAGGAAAGGAGTGGGGGGTCTAGCTTTAGTGGGTTAGAGCAGGGGGTTGGAGTCAGGACTCCTGCGTTCTCTCCCCCACCTGGGAGAGGAGTGGGGGGTCTGAGGGGTTAGACAGCAGGGGGGTCTGGGGTTTAAGACTCCTGGGTTCTATTCCTGGCTGCGGGTGGGTAGTGGGTGGCTGAAAGCCAGGACGCCTGGGTTCTCTGCCTGGCTTGTGGTGTGACGGGGGGTCAGGACCACAGAGTGCTTTAGATTTCCAAGATGCTTTACAAACACGACCCAATTAATCATGGGCACTTAGCACTTGGCAGTTTGGCTGATGTCTACTCTGGGGCCACTTTGCATTACAGGAGTTCTCTGTTTACCCGTTCCTATAAAGATGGGGAGGACAGGGCTGGCAGTGAGGAAAGATGCCCCTTTGCAGCTCCAGGGCACTCAGGACAATTTTTCCCCCAGGGAGCCCTTTCCCCTTCCAAGCTGTGGGGCAAGGGAAATGCACATGGGCCTGGCTGTGATAACTGCCCCATGATAATCTTTCCATGGCCCCTGGTCTCCTACACTTGGGCTTGCACAGATGCCAATCAAAGGAAGCAGGTCAGCGGTTTTCCCTGCTGACAGATGGGGAAACTGGGGCACGGAGAGCGATAGGTGGCTGGGGACAGAACCCAGGAGTTCTGACTCCCAGCCCTTCCTGCTGTAACCTATTAGATCCTGCTCCCCTCCCAGAGCTGAGGACAGAACCCTAGCACCCCCTGCTCTAACTGTTAGATCCCACTGCCCTGCCCCAGCTGTTGCAGACATTCTCTGGGTCTCCTGGCTATAGCTCTGGCACTATGGGGCTCCGGGCTTGACTACAGGAGCCAGACAGGCTTTCAATGTGAGAGGGGGTGTTTCCAAGGTGACAGAAGTCTGATATGATGCTCCCGTTGCCAAGGTAACTCCCCGGTAACAGGTGCTAAACCATCAGCAAATTGCCGGGGCATGAATGAGAAGCGGAAATCTATCTGTTTCCAACCCCAGCGAGGGAGAGGCTAGCTTTGACTGATCTCCTCTAATGAGGCCTGGGCTCTGATGAGCTTTACAAACAGCTCAACAGTAACAAGTCTGGCGCTGAGATGTGGTGGGGTGAGGTCAGGGGGCTGTTGATATAGGGATGCCTTGTCCTGTGCTGAGAAGCAACTGCCTCTGGAGTGGAAGTTGTTTACACAGAGATCCCTGGCCCCATACTGAGATGCAGCCACGTCTGGGGCAGGGTGCGGGGGCTGTTTATACACTTTCCACCTACACTCATCCATTAGAGTTTTTCTTCAGTTTTCTGACCCCTTTTGCTAATGTAGGGTTCCTGTTCTCCACTCATCTACCCAGGGTGTAACTGCACTTCCGTCTCCAGATTGCCTCCTGATTTACACCAGTCTGAGCACAATCAAACCAGATGGAGTGACACCTGATTCACACCCATGTAAGCAGAACTTAATGTGGTGGGATTACTCCAGATTCCCATCCATATGAGCAGAACTGAGTGTGGTGGAGTTACTCCAGATTCCCACCTGTGTGAGCAGAACTGAGTGTGGTGGGGTTACTCCAGATTCCCACCTGTGTGAGCAGAACTGAGTCTGGTGGGGTTACTCCAGATTCCCACCCATATGAGGAGAACTGAGTGCGATGGAGTTACTCCAGATTCCCACCTGTGTGAGCAGAACTGAGTCAGCAGGGTTACTTCAGCTTCCCACCATCTTGGGCAGTACCAGAGACTGACTGATGACCCAGGTTGCTGACGGAGAATGGGCAGGCTGTCCTAGATGCCATTACCCTAACCCAGTGGTCTCCAACCTTTTCATCTGGTGGGCGCCAGACGAAGGACCACATAGGTGGGAATGCCCGAATTTCGGCGGCATTTCGGTGGCGACGCCTCTCGATGATGCCACTTGCCCTCGACAAGTGACGTCATCGGGAGGCATCCCTGCCAAAATTCAGGAGCGACGCCTCTCAATGATATCACTTGTTGGCGACAAGTGTTGTCATCGAGAGGCGTCCCCGCTGAAATGCTGCTGAAATTTGGTGGCATTTTGGCGGATGCTTTCCCGGGGTCCAGGATGCGGGTGCATTAAGATGCCCCCGTGGGTGCCATGGCGCCCGCAGGCACCGCATTGGGGACCACTGCCCTAACCCTTCTGTCAGACATCCAGAGAGCCCATCTCCCAGCTGAGTCTGCCCCTAATGCCAGCAAGGGCCAATCTGTCCACCAACATTTAATCTTGTACTTGGCGCGGTTTACCCCCGTCCCTGACACCTGCCCCTTCTGCGGCGTGAGGGAGACCCTGGTGCACGTTTACTTGGAGTGCGCCAGGTTGCAGCCCCTATTCTGGCTCCTCACAAATATTTTGTTACGCTTCTGGATGCATTTCCCCCCTCACCTCCTTATCTATGCACTTCCTATCCGTGGCCCCACAAAGCCATGGGACCTCCTGGTCAACCTCCTCCTGGCCCTGGCTAAAACGGCCATCTATACAACCAGGGAGAGGAGGCTGGCCGATAGAGTCTCCTGTGACTGTGGGGCCTATTTCCGATCCTCCGTCCGCTCACGCATCTGGGCAGAGTTCCTCTGGGCGGCGTCCGCTGGCTCCCGTGACACCTTCGAGGAGCAGTGGGCGCTGTCCGGGGTTCTCTGCTCGGTGTCCCTGTCAGGTTCCCTTGGTTTGACCGTTTGACCTCACTCCCGTCCCTGCTATCTCATTAGTTGTCCCCTGGAATTATTTGGTTTCCAGGCCTTATGGATCCTCCCCTTAGGCTGGTGGGGAGGGGGGGTCCTTTAGCAGTGGGCAGGCTCTGCCCACCCACTTCCTGGCTCCCAATAGGAACATTTAATATATCAGCTCCCCTGCCACCCCAAACTCGGTGCTAGAAATGAATGGATCCTGTCAGTCTTTCCCTATCCCCGCCACGCTTGGATGCATGGGGAGCACCCTGTGTAGAACTCTCTGAACCCATCCGGGGGCGGGCAGGGGAGGGCTGCTAGGGGGCAGCGTCTCCCGTCTGTATCAGGCTTCCTATGGCGGAGCAATCAAACCCTCTGGTTATATTCCTGGCATGGATTTTTTACCTGCCCCCCTTTCCTCCCTGGCAGCGAGAAGCTGTTTGGAGAAGGAGCAGCATTTTGGGAACGTTCAGGGATAGGTGAAGTGTTCAGAGTGACTCAGTAAGGGGCGCTCTCCCCCCGAGTCAGTGCTGACCCCAGTTCCCCAGTGCAGCACTAGGGGGTGCTATGCTGCAGGGAGCAGGGTGGGAGGCTCAGTAGGGGGTCCCTAGCAGGCAGTGCTGGCTCCAGTGCCCCAGCATGGTACTGGCAAGTGTTGTGCTGCAGGGAGTGGGGTAGAGGGCTCAGCAGAGGGTGCTCTTTTCTCTAAATCAGCAGGATTGTCTCTTAGTATGTGTCTGTGCTATGCCTGGCACAATGGAGATCCTGATCTTGGCCAGAGCCTGTGTAGTCCCTGGCACAATTGATACTGGATTCTTCACTGGCTTTCTTAAATTGTTATATAACCATGTTAAACGACTCCCCACCCCAGAGGTGGCTGCATCTAAGCACCAGGCAAGGGATCTCTGTATAAATAGTCCCCACACTGCTCCCTGGAGGTGCTCACACTCAGCACTGGGTGAGGGTTCCCTGTATAAACAGCCACTGTGGCCCTCTCCAGAAGCAAATAATGTGGTGAAATATGGCGGCAGATTTGGGATAAAAGGACAGAGGAATAATTTGATATTTCAGAGGTGACCCCAAGTCACCTCAGTGAGAATCTGAGAGTGTTCTCTTACCTCAGAACCTGCTCTTCCTCAATCAAACCTGCTCCTCTGGGAGTGTGTGTGTGTGTGTGAATGCCTTGTCTGAAATTCACTATTATTGCGGGTTGCACTTCACAGTGAAAAAAAAGATCAGCTGAGATTGCAGGGAAAGGTGGCTTTCAACTCTCTCTCCTTGCCAAATCCACCTGTGAACTGAGCAGGGCTGTCAGATGGTCCCAGTGCTGCATGGGCTGGCTGGCCAGACTGACAGGTTCAAACACTGCTTAGCAAATCACACCCAGGCCACTCTCCTGGGACTGGACAGCAGCTAGAAATGGAGCTGCAAGGATTAGGAACTGATTGATTTTGGGGACAGGGCAGAATGTGTGAGTCGGTGTGTACAGGAGGGTGGGTGTATAAAGGTTAGAGGTGTGTGTGTGTGGAGTGGGAATGTGTGTGTATAGGGAATCTAGGGATACATAGATAGATAGATAGATAGATAGGGTGTATGGAGATAGATGCGTATGGGGATAGATAGATAGGTGGGGCGAAGGGGTGTATCGGGATTGAGAGATAGATAGATGGGGTGTATGGGGATAGATAGATAGATAGGGCAAAGGGGTGTATGGGGATAGATAGAAGAGATGTATGGGGATAGATAGATAGATAGAGTATGGGGATAGAACAGGCTCTGCATTGATTCAAGGTGTACCATTCTCCACAGGTCCTGAACAGTATAAACAGCTTCCCGCCCTGCCCCAGAAGTGGCTGCATCACAGCACTAGGCAAGGGAACCCTGTATAAACAACCCCACGCCCTGCCCTAGAGGCAACTGCATCTCGGAGCTGGGTGAGGAGTCGCTGTAAACACAGCTCAGAGCAGGGAGAAAGATGCTCTCTCCCTTTCCATTTGCTGACAGTCTCCTGCTCGGGGAGTAATTAATTCTGGTGCCACAAAGCCCAGCAAGCTGCTGTTGAATTTTCCGTGTTAATGTGAAGAGCTAATGAAGACAGAATGCCCGTGGGGATCCTAAAGCACTGAGACCAAGGGGAGCAGAAAGGCTTGGGCAGGGTGGATGCACTGGCCACCTTGCCAGCACCCTGATCCCCTCCCCAGCCTGTGTTCCACCATGGGGTGTCTCTGTGCCAGCGCTGGGCAAAGCCCCGGGGCTCTTAAGGGACCCCAGCATCCTACTATCAGTCCTCCTCCCCTCATTCCTCTCCCCCTTTGTTAATTAACACAGCCGCAGCTGAGCTGGCTGGCATTCAGAGGCTGAGCTGAGCCAAATGATCTGGCCAGATTTCAGGAGCTGGGAGCAGCAGTGGTGCAGCGAGCAGGGGGTGCTGCCACGTGGGCTGGGCTGGGCATCCCACACTGTCTGGACCCTAGTAGGGATTGTTCCTAGTCACACAGCTGGTCACAGCAGAGCTGCAAACACAACCCAGGAGTCCTGAGTCCCAGTTCAGTCCCTTGATTGACCTTCATGCTGTGGGGGTGATTTCTTTTGCCCGGTGCACCAGTTCTATGCAGGTGTGATGCAATCAGAGCAGTGGGGCCTGCACAGCTCCTTTGCACTAGTGTGAATGGCTGCACGAGGGGCAGGGCAATGGGGAACTGGGCTCACGGTGCAGACAAATGGCAAGTCAGGCTCACAAGGATTCAAGAAAGGGTTGATTAAGGACTAGGAGACAGGACTCCTGGGTGCTATTCCCAGTCAGGTTGGGGTCTGTGAAGCACCTGGTGCAACGGGGCCCTGATCTCAGTCAGGGTCTGTGCCGCGCCTGGCACAATGAGGCCCTGATCTCGATCGGGGTCTGTGCCACGCCTGGCACACTGGGGTCCCTGATCTTGGCTGGGGTCTGTGCAGCACCTGGCACAATGGAGCCCTGTTCTCTGGCAGGTGTGACTGTAACACAAACTAATAATTTGCAACTTCTGGTCCTTGCCAGCACAACAGCATCTCATTCGCTCTGCCCAGAAGATTCATTCCTCCTGCCACCTTATTCTTCCCATCCCCTCCCCCTGCAACCGAAGTACCGACAGCTGGCTACAAATTATCCCCCATTATTAATGAAAGAAAACTAGAGGCAATGGGTGATTCAAAGAGACAGTGGCACAGACACCCGGGTATTTTTAGGGATTGGCTTGAATTGCAGTGCCAGGCTGCAGAGATGTCAGCCCAGCTCATAAGAATTTGGTAGCAGGGAGGGAGGGAGGACTCTGCATTAATCTGTGGTGCAGGAGCGAGCAGCAGAAACAATCCTGTGCCCACCCCAGAGGGAATTCAGCGCTGGGTGAAGGATCCCTGTATAAGCAGCTCCTGTGCCCCACCCCAGAGGTGGCTGCATCCTAGTGCTGGGTGAGGGGTCTCTGTGCATCGGGTTAAAACTGCGACTTCCCAGCACCATCCTGGGTCTGTGCATGAAGAGGAGCTAGAGGCTGGTACCTTCACTCTGCAGTGCCCCAGGACAGGAAATATCCCTGGCACTAAGGGATACAGTTCCTGCTGTTATCAGCCAGCCTGACAGTATAGTGAGCTGCCTACAACAGCACGGACAGCAATGCCTGGCCCAGCGGGCCTTCCAGCCCTATGTCCTATGAGTGTGGAAAAGGGTGGAGCTGTACTGACACTCCCTGAACCATGTACCCTCATTTGCACTAATCCAAAATGGGGGTGAAACATCATCACGTCCTGCCCAGTGCTGGGAATGGAACCCAGGAGTCTTGGCCCTCACCCTCTCTGCTCTAACCACTAGACATCACTTCCCTTGCAGAGCTGGGAGCTAGGTCCCTCCTTCCCTCACTCTGCTAGTCCTGGAGTCACCCTTCTGCAAGCGCCTTCAAAGTCACATGCCAGCTGCTCCTCCACCCACCTTAATAATTGAGATGCCAGTGGCTGGGGTCTCCGCTAAATGCTGGCCAGGGCTGGGGCTAGGGCAGGGACAGCCCAGCTGTGCCCAGGTCTGAGCCTCACTGCCTTCATCCCTGCTGCTTCTTGGTCCCCAAGCGAACACGTGTACCCCCAGGGCTCTCACATAGTCACAAGCTCCCGTATCCCTGGAGCAACAGGACCCCCTGACCCAGATGATCCCCCCCATGGACCTCAGATCTCCAGAACAATGGGACACCCAGCCACAGACAACATCCCAGAACCTCTGCCCCTGGATCCTCAGTACAAGGGGACCCTGGCCCCAGCTGACACCCTAGGACCCTTGACCCCAGTTACCCTGTTCAAGGGGGCCCCCTGCTCCAGATGACACCCCACCCCAGGACCCCAATCCCAGATTCCCAGTACAAGGGGACCCCCAGATGACACCCCAACCCCCCCAAACGTACATGACAGATGTTAGTCACATCATTTAATGCATCACCAGGAGGGGCTCGGATGCCACGGTGATGGGGGTGGGGTAAGAACTTCTCTGGGATACACATGGTGACAGCCCAGGCAGGCACCCCAAGGACCTGGCCACTGTGTTGCTGCTGCTTGCATTGGTATTCCAGGCCACCACTGCGCTCCCTCCAAACCCCATCGCTGTGCTCCGGCTGTTCAAGGAAAACACCCGCCTTCCCCTGTCTCTTCCTTGGCATCAGGCGTTTCCGTTGCCAAGCAACGGCCTCGAGAGGCTTTTCCTGCCACTGATCAATTTTGCAAGCGGCTGGCTGGAATGGCTGGACCCAGGTGCCTGCTACCTGCGGCACCATCTGAGACCCAAGGGCTGGGAGGAAGGGGCCTTCCACTTGCCAAAGACCCTTCCAAACCCACAGGCAGTGCCTGCATGTAAACTCCACTGAGCTGCTGCCTGTCATGGGGGGTAGGTGGATGTGGCCCTGAGACACAGTGTGCAGATGTGCCTGGAGCATGGCATGCATCAAGACTGATATGCTGAAGGTGGCATTTGCTGAGATTAGCATGTGCCATGCACAGAGCTAAGCATGGATGAGGGAGACATGCAGCAAGAGTGCCATGCAGTGTAGATGGCATGCAGGACGTAATGAGATGAGCATGCATCACAGGTGGCACACAACATGTCAATGGGCTGAAGCTGTATTTGCAGGCAGCGCTGTCCAAGCGTCCCCTCCCCAGTCACTCCCCAGGGCCTGGGTTTGGAACCTTGGAGCTGCCCTGGTCCTGGACTGTGGGAGAGGAGAAAATCCACTGGAGACCCATGCGTAACAGTGAGCTAATATACACACACATTGGGCTGCTATGCACTGGGTGCTGCACAGACTCTGATTGAGATCAGGGTGCTCCCTGTGCCAGGCGCTGCACAGACCCAGACTGAGACTGGGACCCTGTTGCGCCAGGTGCTGCACAGACACCATTTTGCTCTAGTGCAGGTAACTACACAAATTTTGTGCCCTGTGGCTGTGGGGCTTCCAACCTCCATGTTGATTTTTTATATTCATTGCTCCAACTCTGGAGAACCCAGCTCCTGCTTGCAAAAGCGGAGCCCTCCAAACCTTATGCTGGCTGGAGCTGAAGGAGAATCCCTATCAGCAGTATAGGGATTATGACACACACATCAGCAGTTCGGCTTGGACCAGCAGAGGGCAGCAGGAACGCACAAACGCAGCTATAATCTTGCACTGGGGTGATCTACCAGTTGTAGAGGGTCACACACAAATCTCAGGAGCAGAAAGCTCCAGGATGGTTTAACTTAGTGGCTCCCTGCAGCATGAGCTGTACAAAGTGGGGCGTTGGGGGCTGGAAAGTAAGGAAAGGGGGCTCTCCAAGATCACACTGATCCTGGGATGGTGGGAGCCATGGCGGTGGAGGGAAGAGGGAGTTAGTCGGAAATCTGCAGCAAAATGGAGGCGTTTTATAGAAACACTAAAATATCAGATTAGGGAGGAATTATAGGAGCATAATAAGGGCCCTTCATTAGCGGAGCAGAGCCGGGTGGAAGAGGGGGAAATACACGAGCGGGGAGGGGAATAAATATGTATGTGGCTCTTCCTCATCCCTCGCAGATTCATTAGCCCAACATTGCAGGAGGAGTTTCTCTTTCCATGCTGTGGGCCAGGATTTACAGATCTTAAATTACAATGATTCATGCTCTGCTGCTGGATGTTGTTGTTAACGTCATGGTAGCACCTATAGGGCCTCCATTGTGCCAGGCGCTGCCCAGACCCCGACTGAGATCAGGGCCCCATTGTGCCAGGCGCTGCACAGACTTCAATTCCTCTTCAACCTACCAGGCTCCCAACAAAAGAGATACCTAGGCTGGAAAAACAGCTGTCATCTCACCTAGCACCTGAGACACGCTGTCTCTGGGGCGGGATGCAGGGGCTGTTTCTACAGGGACCTTCCCCACCCCACCCAGCATTGCAATGCAGCGGCCTCTAGGGTGGGAAGCAGTTTAACAGTGGCACACAACAGTTTAAGACAGGAAGTGAAGATTCAAGTATCAGATGAAACTACAGAGAGATTAGGAGGAGAGAGTGCCTGCTACTGAGCCCACCCCCTGCAGCACAGAGCCTGAGTGCTGCGCTGGGGCGCTGGGGCCCTGGGGCCAGCACTGACAGCTATGGGAGAAACCCCCCTACTGAACCGCCACTGGTCCTTACAGCAGCGCCCCCATGGACCATGCTGGGGCACTGGGGTCAGCACTGACTGGGGGCAGAGAAGATCCCCACTGAGTCCTCCCACTCTGCTCCTTGCAGCACAGCACCCCCTAGCATCGCACAAGGGCACTGGGGCTAGCACTGACTGAGCGGACAGCACCCACTAGCGTTGTGCATTGGGATCAGCCAGGCAGGAGAGGGCATGAGCATGCGGAAAAATGTGACTGGTACTGGGTTGTGTGTCACTCTGCATGGAGACAAGAGCCAAGGAGCTTCCTGACTGGTGTGAGTGTCACTGAAAGGGCTGCAATCCAGAGTCAGGCAGGTCCAGTAATTAGTGTCCACAGGGGAAGGTCGGCGCAGAGGCCCCCGACTCCTCCAGTGATGCTTTGGACTGAGCTGAGACCCAACACAGTGATTTCACACTAGGGCTAAGAAAGGGCCATCTGATGGGGAGGCAGGTGGGATACCAGGACCCTAACCGCCATGCAAGGAAAGAGGGGGTGGAGGGATGGAGCAGTGGCTCAGAGCAAATCAGTGGGAAAGATGGGAAGAGAACTCAGGCCTGACTCCCAGGCCCCGCCCCCACTCGACACCTCCCCGCCCCCCAGAGCTGAGGATAGAACCCAGGAGTCCTAACTGCCCCCTGCACTAACCCACTAGACACCCGCCTTCCCTGTCCCCCTCGGCCCAGAGCAGAGAGAGAATCCAGGAGGGTCATTTCAGAAAACTTCAGGGGTGAGGGGAGGGCAAAGCTGTGTCAGGATATAGAGCCTTATATGTGACTATTATATCCTGCAACAGTGGGGGATGGCATAATGGAGCATGTAGATCTGTGAAAACCTGTGGGGCGGCAACTGACCCTGCCCCCTGCTCTCACCTACTAGACCACACTCCCCTCCTGGAGCTGGGATAGAACGCAAGAGTCCTGGCTCCCAGCCCCCCTGCTTTTACCCACTAAACCCCACTCCCCTCCTGGAGCTAGGATAGAACCCAGAAGTCCTGGCTCCCAGCCCCCTGCTCTCACCCACTAGACCCCACTCTCCTCCTGGAGCTGGGACAGAACCCAGGAATCCTGGCTCCCAGCCCCCTGCTCTCACCCACTAGACCCCACTCCCCTCCTGGAGCTAGGATAGAACCCAGGAATCCTGGCTCCCAGCCCCCTGCTCTCACTCACTAGACATCCCCCCTTAGAACATTCCAGACCATCCTTTTAGGTGCAGACTGAAAAGTGGGGGAAATAACCCTGAGGGTCCCTTCTCCATACCCCTCCCCCACATCACAGCCCTAGAGGGGAAGGGTTCACAGCCCAACTGGGTGGAGGGGCACAACAGCAAAAGGAGTTAACAAAAAACCTCTCCCTGGGGACAAGTCCCAGAGTATTTGGTTTGCAGTCACTACTGTATTAGATGAGAGACCGATGGGGCCAGATGCACACCTGGTGTAAACCAGGGTCAATGGAGACATGCTGATTTACACCAGCTGGGATCTGGCCCCATTGACTCCAATGGAGTGATGCTGATTTACACCAGCTGGGGATCTGGCCCCATTGACTCCAATGGAGCGATGCTGATTTACACCAGCTGGGGATCTGGCCCCATTGACTCCAATGGAGCGATGCTGATTTACACCAGCTGGGGATCTGGCCCCACTAATTTCCAGTGCCGTGACACTGATTTACACCAGCAGGGGATCTGGCTCAGCCCAACCCCCTCCTGACGGCTGCCCTTTATGACGACGCAGCATCATTATCCCCACAGCCCCTTTTTTCGGCTCCAAAAGGCCCCGTGAACCATAAAACAGGCTTTGCTCTCTCTGGCCCCTCTGCCATTTTAGCTGCAGGGGGTGAAGGGGGGGTGCTGCCGGAGTCCAGCTAGCAGGAAGGACCCAGGCTCTTCCTCCCGTTACACTGAGTTGCATCGCCCCGGCTAGCACAAATGCACAGCGCGCTCCAGATCTCGTCTGGTGCATCAGTGGCACAGCAAGCTCTCTCCCCTGCGCTCCCCAGCAGCAAGTGTGTGTGTGTGTCTGGGGGTTGCTCTTTGCTCTCGCACACACACACACACCAACGTTCACTCTGCTCCACACTTCATCCCTTGGCCTTAGCTCGCCCCACGCCGCGAGCCAGCCCTCCCTCCCCACCCACCCCTCTGATTTAACACCCCCCTCGCCAATTTCCTAGTCTGATTCTCCATCCTTTTTGCCTCGTTACTGGAATAAACTGGCCGCCTGGCGTGATAAACTTTGTGGAGGGAGAGAGCGATTGGACGCCAAACAGGTAAGCTTCCACCCCCAAATATATGTAGAGAGAGATTTGTTTGTATTGAAGCCCAGGATGCCTGGGTTCCAAACAGATCTCGCTTGCAAAGCTGCTCCGGGATTTGCAATGATAGCGTGGTTAAAATGCCCGTACAGATTCACTGCTCTGGATTTTCCTAGCTTTCTAAGACTTTTCTGTGATTAAAACCCCATTATGTAGGGGTCTGCCCCTCAGCTGTTAGCTCATCGAGCTTGTTTACTTTTGCTGGAGAAACTAGGGTTTTCCAAAAACCTGCAGGAAATTCAAATCCCCACTGCCTCTGTTCTCAAGTTGGGTGTTTTTTGTGCAATAGGGCAAAAGGATGGAGATGGTTTTGGGCACTGATTTTAAGTGGGGGGAAGCTTGTGTGATTTGATTTCTCTGTCCCTATCTGAAATGATTTATTTCACACAGGGGAAGGGAAAGTGAGGAGAGGTCAGCAGACCCAAAACAAAAAAGAGGGATTTGAGAATCGGCTAATGGGGGGTGGGGGGGAAGCAAGCTGCTTTCCCCGGGCAAGACTGAAATAGCTGCTATGCCGTGAGGAGCTGGTTTTGTACCTGGAAAAGATGCAGCGGGGTGTGTGTGTGTGTATGAGTGTCTTTCCCATTAGACCCCAGAGTGAAATATTTTTTGTGCTCATTCACCTCTGCATGCGTGTTTCATGTCGCTTTTCATGTACCATTCCATTCATGCGTACATGATAGCCATGCCCATAGCTGAGTGCACAAACAGTGACATTCCAACCACTTAAGGAAACAAGGTGCTCGGGCGAGTTTACACTTCAATAATCTTTCTGAGCAACGGCAAAATCTCTTCCCCCTCCTCCCAAGCAGCTGGGTTGAAATCTGTTGCAAGGAATGAACCCACAATTTGGAGAATTTCTCCCAATTTACGCTGTGTATTTTTTCCAGAGGGGGTTCTGGAATGAAAAGCGATGCTCTGAATTTTGCAGCATTGCCCGAGCCACATTCGGCATTTCATTTCCTAGCAGGAGGGCAAATAATCCGAAATTCAACATCGAACGCCGGGCTGGCATGGACATAAAGCTGAGCTTTTTTGTTTGTTTAAACTGGATCCTGCTGTCAAGGAAAATTCTCCCTTGGGGCTCTAATCTTTTGCAACTTCTCAACATGGGCAAAAGGATTTGGAGTTCACGGTTTCCAAATGGACCAGGAAAGTTGGGAACTTTCATTTAATTAATAACGTTTGCAAAGTGTTTCCACTATAGAGAAGGGTTATTTTAGCGCTTAATCCTGCAAGGATTTAAACAATTGCCCCCTTTTCCTCAAGGTGAATAAATCGAAGTAACAATTAACCCCGCTCTCAGAAAAGCCAATATTTCCCTCCTTCTTAAAGTGTATTTATAAGAAAGCAATGCATGTATATTGTATTTGGTGGACTGGCTTCTATCAAAGCAGATGCACACAGTGGTGTAACTCAATACACGACCTCTTCTTTGGATTTGATTTTACTTTGGATGGCGTTAGTTTGATATTTTTAATAAGCTGTTTGCTAGTGACTTTTCCTATCCCAGCCTATGTTGAATAGAAAGAAGTGGGATCTATCTATCTATCTAGCTGCATTAATTCTGGCGGGTCAGTCTGTAATTGTTTTGCATCTGCTTTTGGGAATGGCTCAATGGCCTGCAATCAGAGTTCTTCCACTCAAAGGTGTTTTATGAAAACAGAAATATTTTATGCACTCAATTTTATCTGGATGTGTGTGTCCCTTTCTTTCCTTTGGGGGGGGGAAGACCCCCCCACAAATAATCCTGCCACTGGTTTTGTGTGTGCGCATGAAGAAGAAAAAAGATTTCTTGCAGAATCAGGGCCAGAGGCACAGCGGGCTGAATTTTGAGCCGGGATTTTAAGACAGAAAGCTTTCAGACACCCCTTTCTATAATCTCTCTCTTTTTGCCCAGTTCGTGGCAAGTATTGAGGCCTATGGAACTGTAGCAGGAGAAATGATCTGGCAAAGTTTTAAAATAAAAATCAACTTTGTTGCCTTGAAAAGTGGGGAAAAAATTCTGCTTTGGGGGATTTTGTGGCAGCTGTTAAAAACTGAATAGCCCAAACATTGAGACTGTGTAGTGGGGTGGGGGCTGAAGTGCCAGCCAGGTAGCTGGATTTGCTTAAGGAAATAACATATTTAGGGCTGGAGAAAAGAAATGAATGAGAACTAGCTGCTGATGAAAGGAAGGAGATGGGTGTAGGTGGCAATGGAGGAAAATATTGGTGAGTGAAAATGACCCGCATCTGTGGACAGCGGAAGTCTTCTTGTGTATTAGACCAAACTTCTGGCTCTGTTGTGAATTGAGCAGGCTGGCAAATGGGAGCGAAAAGAGGACGGAAAAGCAGAAATACACTTTTGGAGTCCATGCCTGTAGTTTTTCCACCTCTGTCAGCAACATGGAGGGCCCATCTTGGATCATACCGTTCTGCTCTTAATCTGGGAAAATCCCAGATCATGGCTCTATTCCTCCCATCCCTGAACGAGGGGAGAAAGACAATTCCCAGGCTCAGAAGGGCAGGGGTCCCAGATTCATAGAATCTGCAGACAAATAGCGGGAACCATTTCTGAGCATTAGGGCAAGTCATGGCCTCTGTTCAGTCCCTGACAGCTGGTTAGTTCGCCACATTTCTGCCTTGCACATGAAATCTGCCCAGCTTCCCCCATTTCTGGTTTGCAAAGGCAGCCTGCAGAGGCTGGGAGGATCAAGCGGTGGGATCAAAACACAGTCAGGATGCTGGGGTTCTATACCTAGCTCTGGGAAGGGCGTAGGGTCTAAGGGGTTAGAGTGGGGCTAGGGATGGGAGCCAGGACTCCTGGGTTCTATTCCCAGCCCTGGGCTGGAAATGGGGGTCTAATGGGTTAGCACAGGGGGTGAAAGGCTGGAGGTCAGGACTCCTGAGTTCCATTCTCAGCTGTGTCCTGGTGGGGTGTAGAAAGCCTCCCAGCCTCAGTTTCCCTGCCTCTAACGTAGAGATAATGATGTTGACTTAGCTAGCTGAAGAGCCAGAGCGCTGAAGTACAAAGCTGCCCGAGAGATCAAACGAAAATGACCTCAAGTCCTTATGCTCCTTGTCTGATTTTGACAAGGCTCTGAGTCAAAGAGGGTTGTGGAGGCGAATTCATGATGAGGTATGATCTGTCCTGTACTTGTGCCCAGGGCCCTGGTCATGGACCAGGCCCCCACTGTGCCAGGTTCTGTACAGACACAGCAAAAAACTTAGCCCCTGGAAGGAAGCCTGCAGACCTGCAGTCCAAAGCGGTGGGTGTAGCAGGGCCTGTGGTGTCAGCAGCAGCCCTGGCACACCCACACCGTCCAGGCTGGGGGAACGCTGGGCTTGGTGTGGCGTTTGCTGTGCCGTCGTGAAGCTGCACATGCTGTCAGGTACATGTCACAGCCTGTCACACAATCACAAACACACGTGTGCTTTCACACGGCCATTCCCACACACTCCCACTCCAAGAGGAAACCACAGCAGAGACCAGGGAGCGTGGTCTAGCAGCTAGGGCACGGGGTGGGGAATCAGCGCTCCTGGGCTCTATTGCTGGCTGTCACTGAGCTGCTGGGTGACCATGAGCATGTCACAGCCCCGCTTCGTGCCTCAGTTTCCCCGCTGCCCTATGCTTGTTTGGACTGTTGCCCCATGTCTGTGCAGCGCCGGCTCCGAAATTAGTCACAATACACATAGTTAAATATGAGATGAAAGCCAGGGTGGGATTGGCCAGAACTAGCAAAGCAAATGCTATCAAATCAAATACAGTGGATTCCCCACCCTCCCTCTAGTAGGAGCCCCTTTCGGCTGCTCTCTCACTGCTAGGGATTCAGGGTACCTCTCAGTCCCAGGTGTCAGAGCGAATGGCCCTCTTAGCACCCCATGGCCTGGGCTAGGTTGCCTGCACACCTGGGTGTGGCTGTGCTAGTCCCATTTCTCTGCTGCAGCCCAACCAGCTGCTCCTGCACATGGGGTCTGAGCTGAGTGTGGGGAGATGGAGCCAGCTTCCCTAGGCAAGGGGGCGAGCAGCAATCGCACCCTGGGAATCAACCAGCAAGCTCTGGGTCTTTCCAACAGGGCTGTAGCAGTCACTATGTACTGCCCAGCTACCACAGCAGCCCTGGCCTGCACAGCCAGTCCTTTTAGCGCAGGCTCCACCATTAAGACGAAAGGGTCCCCGGTTCTAGGCCCACTGCCGGCACCACCACCTCCCACCCCCCGGGCAGCTCAGCACAGAATACGTCCTGCTTATAGTTGTGTCTTTTGCCTTTTGCACAACAGCAGCGGGACAGGACCCCCAGTGCAAATCACCAGTTGCTGAGCAGCTATGACATGCAAGGCCTAGTTATGGATACATGCTGCTGTGCTGGCTGAGGTCTCAGCCCTACAATGCCGTGGGCACTGCTAGAGGACTCACTAGCTATTTAAAGGGATATAACCCAATTCCTATACCATTTCAGCGGTGCCATGGACATGCCGACTAGGCCATGCTGGCTCTGCTAACACCCCCGCCACACAAACACACACAGAGAGCAGCTTGGCATAAGATGGGTTTCCGTGTGGGCTGACTGAGGGGAACGGGCTCCTGGGGTCTATCCCCAGCGCTGGGAAGGGAAGGGAGTCTAGTGAGCATATTCCCACTCTTTGCCTCAGCTTCCCCCTCTGTACAATGGGGATGATGATACTGACCTCCGCGGGAAAGCATGTTTTGAGATCTACGGATGAACAGCACTGTAAGAGAGCCAGGGATGAGTTTGTGTGTGTGTGTACACACAGTTCCACCCACGTGATGCTGTCCTAGGGTTTCAGTGACTGATGTAACAATTTTAACAGGTGCCATCAGTCCATTAGAGCTGTTTGTTTCTCAGTTGTACTGGCCTTGGGGAAGCCTCTGTGTGTGTATCTGTCTGTCTGTCATAGACTGTGTGTCTGTCAGTTGCAGGGGGGTCTGTGTCTCTGTCAGTAGCAGGAGTGTGTATCGATTTTCAGTGATGTTTTTAAGAGGTTGCATTCCAGTCCCACCCCCAGCCCTGCATCCCTCAGGAGCCTGCCCCGCTCACCGCCCCAGAGGCTACAACCCAGTGGGATGGGAAGTTCCTCTTTACCCCAAGCTGTGTGGTGTTGGGAGGACCAGGAACGCACATGGCCTGTGCAGATCATCCCTGCCCAGATGGATCAGCTCCACCATGGCAGCTCGGGAGTGCCAGCCCGAACAGGGATACACAGCGAGACAAGCCCTGTACGCACACCATGCGCTGTAGTTGTGTTACATATGCACATAGCACAGCACAGTGCATCTCGAACACCACTATACACACGGTGCGATATATATCTAACACCACTACACACACAGAGCACACTATATATCTAACAAATACTATGAACACAAACAGCGCGGTGTATATCTAACAACACTACACATAACCGTGCGGTGTATAGCTAACTCCACTACACACACAGACACACACAGTGCATGGTGTATATCTAACACCATTATACACACATGGTAGCACAATCAGCCCTGTTTCTGCTGCATAATTTACTCAGTCTGTAATTATTTCATTCTCTTAACGAGTAAACAAAATGCGCCTCTAATTAGCCTGGACTGCACTTCCCCCCACCCTGCCGCCTCTGCAAGGGCTCCCTGTCCTGCTAGATGCACAGCACAGCTGTGGGCTCCAAGTGGCACTGTTAGGTTTGCGTGCTGGCCTGAGGTGAAAATGACCAGAATTCAATTCCTTATTCTGCCACTGACTAGCTGTGTGACCTTGGGCAAGTCACTGCATCACTCCAGGACCCTGCTCTCACTGATGAGATAATCCTTAACTGTCCATTGAGATGGTGAGCTCTTGAGGGCAGGACTTTGCAGCACCTGACACAATGGGCCCCAATGCGGGTCAGGGTCTGTGCAGCACTGGGCTTGGTGATGTCCTGATTTCGGCTGGGGTCTGTGCAGTGCCTGTCACAATGGGGGCCCTGATCTCTCCTCCTGACTGACAGCAGCCCCCCCCTCCATGCTGGGCACTGCGTAGACTCAGTGGGAGACAGACCCTGCCCAAACCTCAGTCTGAAAAGATTCATCCCTCCACCAGTGATGATGGTTGCAAAATATTCCACAGAAAGGGGCTGTGGGGACATAATTGGACATTCACTGGGATCACAACTGAGATGAGTTTTAAATACTCAGCTGAGTCAACTTTTTTGTTCATGTCTCTAAACCGGCAGGTTTTCATGACTCAGTGGAAGGATTGGAATACCAGGACCAGCAGGGGGCTGCGGATTGGGATTGAGGGCACCAGCAAAGCTGGGGAGAGCTCAGGGCTGGGACAGCAGAGGGCTGTGCATCGGGACTGAGGGGCACTGGCAGAGCTGAGGGTGGGGACAGGGCTGGGATAGCAGGAGGCTGCGGGTTCAGACTGACGAGCATGGAGGGGAGCCTCGTGCACTGTTCCTAGCGCCAGGTGGTGTCAGCAGTTACCACTGCACTCCTCAGCATGAAATACTCACACCGGATCTTGATGAAGAGAGCAGGGGCGAGGCGCTGATAATATTGAATGGCCCCGCTGACTGCAGTGACTGCAGGAACTGGCGTCAGGCGTCAGGAAGCACTCAGTGCCTCTGCTCTCTCCGCTCGCTTACATGTCGCTTTGTGCTGGCAACTGGACCAGTGTGTTGGGGAATCCCTCCCCCAGGCCACAGAGCCCTGTGCACCCATCAACACCCGCTCCTTACAGAACTTAACTCTGCTGCTGTGGGAGCCCTGCCCTACAAGCTTTAACCTGACCCCTAGGAAAGGGGAGGGCAGAGATGGAGGAATTATTTAAAGGCTTTTCCTAATGTTCTTCCACTGGGATTGAGATGCATCAGCAGAGCTGGGCAAGGGGGTCAGGGCTGGGATAGCAGGGGGCTGCAAAACAGGACTGAGGGGTGCAGGCAGAGCAGGGGGGAGCCCAGCACTTGGAGAGCAGGGGGATGTGGGTCGAGATTGAGGGGCAGCAGCAGAGCTGCGGGGAGCTCAGGGCTGGGATAGCAGGGGGCTGCAGGTTGGGATTGAGAGGCACAGGCAGAGCTGCAGGGAGTTCAGGGCTGGGATAGCAGGGGGCTGCAGGTTGGGATTGAGGGGCACAGGCAGAGCTGCAGGGAGCTCAGGGCTGGGATAGCGGGGGGCTGCAGGATGGGACTGAGAGGCACAGGCAGAGCTGTTTATGTGAGGATGCTAGGAGAGGAGGGCACTGCCACCTCCAAAGGAGCAGTACTCATTTGACCAGCTGGGAATCAGGCCCCCATCTGCTCACATGGTTATTAATCCAGACCAGCTACATGAGACACTGCCCCTCACAGCAGCTGGCCCAAGCTACCCCAGCCCAGACCCTGGCTGCTAACATGGACAGGAAGCCCAGAGAGAGCTGTAGGGGACACCTGTGGACTCAGGATCAGGAGCCAGCTATTCCTCATGGCCCCTCTAGGCTCTTCTCTGCTTCCCGTAGCCTGCTAAGGGACCAGGGTTTCCCCAGGGCACCTCTCTGCCCTTTTATTGTGGGAGGATCAATGGTTTTTGTGGGGGCAGCCCAAGTCTCCTGGGTGAGTGAGTGAATGATGGAATGCTAGGAGAGTGGGATGGGGGGATAGGCTGGGAATGTCAGCCATGCAGGGGCTGGGTTTGAGATCCTTCTGGTCTCACACTGGGGTGGGCTCAACTCCTATTACATACAATGTGTTGTGCAACTGTGCCCTGCCGGATGCAGTACCGCCTGATGACACCAGGGGGTGCAAAAAGCTATAGCTCTGCAGGATGCAGTACAGCGCTGCTGCCACTAAGCCCGCGTGGAGCAGCTGCAGCACCCCCTGGCGGCCAGGAGGTGCACAGCAGGAATGGCAGAATCTGGTGGGGCTACTGCAGCTCAGGGAGGCATCTACCGAGATCAGGACATCTGTTGGGCTAGGCACCGCACAGACCCAGCAGGAGAGGGTCTCTGCCCACAGAGCTCTCAGTCTGAGTGCTGTGCAACACAAGGAAATTAGATCAACCCAGCTACGTCGCTCAGAGAGTGAAAAATCCACACTCCTGAGTGATGTAGTTAAGCCAATCTCAGTCCCTGCATAGACAGCTACTGCCACTCGGGGTGGGGGACTTACTACTGCCATGGGAGAACCCCTCCCATCACTGCCAAGTGTCTATACTGAAGCACCGCAGCAGCATTTTAAGTGTAGCCAGAGCCTACACAGACAAGAGCGAGAGGGGAAACAGGCACCAAGGGGGGAAAGGACTTGCCAAAGGTCAGTGGCAGAGCTGGGAATAGACCCCAGGAGTCCTGGCTCCAAGCCCCCCTGCTTTAACCACTAGACCCCACTCCCCTCCTGGAGCTGTGGCTAGGATTCAGGCAGGGTCCCTGTTCAGAGATTTAGGGCCCAGCTTTTCCCACATGGCACAGACAGGTCCTGGCAGCTGGCTGGCGCTGTGAAATTTAGCAGTGGCTATGCCAGAAGAAAGCAGAAAGGACCCAGCTACCAGCTCACGCTGGAGAGTGGGGCTCTTGTGTGTGAGATTTAGGACACTGTGGCCTTGCGCTATTGTGCGAGGTGCATCTCCCCATGCTGCCCCAGGGAGGATCAGCCACTTTTTGGGTGCAAGGGGCTCTTGCATCCTCTCCTGCTGTCTCTCTAGCTCACCACTGCCTTGCACTGTTCTCACCATGGCCTTGCCTGCCTGTGCCAACCATGCCCACTCACGCCCAAGCCCTTTTTGCCAACATGCCTCCATGGGGCACGTACCACCATTTGTGTAAGCGGCTCGCATGCCCTTCCCAGTCCCTCCAGCTCCCCTCCGCCTTGCACCATTTTGCAGCCTGCCCATGGCTGAGCTGCATCACATGGAGGATTACCAGCCCCCTTGTGCAAAGGGCTTGTGTGTCACCCACCCAGCCTCCAGGACAGCTCGGGGAGGGGACAGTGGAGGGTCCCCTGCCAACTAGGAAAAGGGGAGGGTATGGACTGGCCAGGGCTGGAAGCATGAAAAGCCATGCTGTACTCAGCAGGGCCAATGGCAGCTGGTCCGCACTGGAGCCAGCCTCGAGCCGGGCAACATCTGTCTGTCCTTCCAGCTCCCCTGCATGGCTCATTAAACTCTACCAGATCCACATGCCCTCAGCCTGCACTGTCTAGAGATGCGGAAGCAAAGCATTCTCCAGTCCCAACCCAACACAGCAATCTCAACGTGGGACAGGGTCTGCTCCCCCATCCACCCACATCACCTCACTGGCTTGAGCAGAGCTGCTTTGTCCCAGGCTGAACAGGAGGGGATCGTCTCAATGCAGTCTGAGTGTGAGGGGAAGTCTAGTGATGGGGGCGGGGTGCTGGGAGGTAGGACTCCTGGGTTCTATCTCCCACTCTGGGAAGGGATTCCCTAGCTGCTCTTCTCTGTCTCTCCTCCCATGGATCTCCAGGCAGGACTGTGGTGCTGTCAAACCAAGCCCCTTTGCCAGGAGAGATGGGAAGGGGACCTGGCGGGATGGACTGGCAGGAGGAATAGGCTGGCACGAGACCAACAGGATCAGCCCCTGGCCCCTCGCTGGAGGGTCCGCCCGCACCGAGATAGCCATCTCCATTACACACCCAATAGTGCCTGCGCCCTCAGCTCCTCTCACTCCTGTTTGGGGCGTTTCCAGGGGACTCCAGGGCCTGGGCTCACCCACGATTTGTTTGCTGCCAGGAAAAGCAGGGTCAAGTGAATCAAAACCACATTTTCATTTAACCTCCAGGGTGGCTTTGGAATCCTGCCATTCCCATAGCTGTGGGGGCGGAGCCAGGTTGCCTGGGTGCAGTCTAATGGCTAGGGCCGGGAGATTGGGAGGCAGGAGTCCTGGGCTCTATTCCTAGAGCTGGGAGGGATGTGGGGTCTAGTGGTTAGTGCAGGAGGGTGGGCCCTGGGAGTCAGGACTCCTGGGTTCTATCCCCAGCTTTAAAGGCAATGGAATCTAGTGGGTTAAAGCAGGGGAGGAGTGGGGGGCTGGAATCAGGACTCCTGGGTTCTAGTCCCAGGTCTGCTACTTCCCCTCTGTGTGACCTTGGGTGAGTCTCTCTTCTCTGCCTCTTTCTCCTCCCACCCTGTGTCTGTTCAGGCTGTGAGCTCCATGGAGCAGGACCTCTGCAGTGCCTGGCACAGCTGAGACCTTTGGGGTTTGTGCAGTGGTCTGGCACAAGTGAACCCCTGATCCCTGCCAGGGCCCCCAACCAATACTGCACTACAACCAACAGCACGGGGGGATCGAAGCTCAGAGCTTGCCCACCTTGTTTGCATAGGGAAATTGGGGTCCACATCCTCCTCCCCTACATGCAGGACATGCCCAAACCAAGCTTTGTGTTGGCATGTTCTGCGCCTGGCTGCAGCTCCAAGCCCTGGCTGATGGGATGCCTGGTTAGCCATGGACTGCACCCTCCACTAGCCATGGGAGCCCAGGCACCCAGCCAGCCCATTAGAGCAGTGGTCCCCAATGCGGTGCCCATGGGCACCATGGTGCCCGCCAGGGCATTTATGTGTGCCCGCCTAGTGCCCAGCAGGAGAGAGAAGCTGTGGCCTTGTGCCTGCCGGGGACAGAGTGCTGCGGGATCTAGTGTTCTCTGTCCTCAGGGCTTCTCTTCAGCTTCTCTCTGGATTCATATATTATTAAATATTAAATATGATGTTTTTCATATTATTTAATGTACAAATACAAAATAAGCCTTAAAAAATTGTTGGCACCCGCCACACTCTTCTGAAAACATGGATGTGCTACTGGTCACGAAAAGGTTGGGGACCACTGCATTAGAGCCTGTCTCTATGTGACTAATGCTTGCGAGTGAACTGGCCAAATCTAAAAAACCAGAGCGGAAAGAGTTGAATTCGCTTGCAAGAAATCTGGGGCAGCTGCTCATGGTCAGGAGCCAGGACTTCTAGGATCTACCCCAGGTCTGGGAGGGCAGTGGGCCCTAGTGGCTAGCTTGGGAGACTGGGAGCTAGGACTCCTGGGTTCTAGCTCCAAGACAGAAGTGGGTCTCATGTTAGCATTATAGGAGACATTTATTTGCTTTTGAGCCTTTAGGCATCATATTTTTTAGTTTTTCTACAGTCACAAGGGCTGGATTTTTTTTAAAAAAAGATATACACAAAAGCCAAGGGTAGCAGGGATCTACCTGCTCTGACTTCAAGCCCATGTGCTGTCTCAGTTTCCCTTCTCTCAGATAGGTTCTCCCAGCTCCCAACACTGGGTTTTATTTTCCAGTTGCTGCAGTGACTTACCTGTCCAGCAATGTCATCACAGTCCACCCCTTCCAGAGTTCAGAACAAAGGCCAAACAGGAATGAACCCCCCAAAACTCCCTGTCAGTCATTCTACCAAGGGTCTGACCCAGTTCCTAATTGCCATGAATTCTTCTGTTGGCTCCATCTTCCAGCCCTCCTAGCTGCCATTGGTTCCTTTGTCTGCCCCCTTGTTAGCAGTGGTAGCTGCACCTCCCCCTGCCAGAGGGTGGCAGCAGAGCAGGAACCCAGTGAGAATCATAAATAACTGGCTGTCTCTAACTGTCCTGTCCCCTGTCCAAGGCCTTTTCCTTAGGGGGGGAAGAGATAGTCCAGTGGTTTGAGCATTAGCCTGCTGAACCAAGGATTGTGAGTTAAATCCTTGAGGGGGCCACCTAGAGATCTGGGGCAAAATCAGTACGTGGTCCAAAAAGTAAAGACAGAGGGCTGGACTTAATAACCTTCCAGCTCTATGAAATAGGTAGATTTCCATATATTATTAAATCCAGCCACAGCCCTTCCCGGGCTGTTCTGCTTCCCCTCCCAGGTCCCCCTGGAGCTCTTGATTGATCACAGCTGCCCTTCATGCCTTGCTTTTCTCACACTCATTCCATACACCTGGGGAGGTGGGGCTCAGACTGGCACAGGTGTGGCAGTATCCTCACCCCACCCTTAAAGGGCCAGCTCTCCCTGGCACACTGAGAGTATCAGGACTCTGGGAGCTGGGCCTCCAAGTGAAATGTCATGACAGCTGGCAACACTGAGTGGCAGAACGTAGTACTTGAAACCCTTCACCCAGACCCCCCCCGATTATTGTTGTTTAGTATTAGCCTTAGGAAAGTTTCCGATGGGATGTTTTTCCAACCGTTTTGCCAAAATTCAGCAGGAACGTGACAATTCTGCCAAAAAAAATTTTTTTTGGAGGGGGTATGTGACCCCAGAAACAGAACATGTTGATTTTTCATTCCAAAGTCACTTTCTGTTTCAAAATTTATTTTATTTTATATTATAAAATATATATATACATTTCCCTCCAAAACAATCCAAACTGAAACATTTGACCCCAAAGGATTTTTTTCCCCAAATTTCAAAATTGGTGGTTTGGTTCTGATTTAGAACACAAACAGATTTTGGAATCATGGAATTTTCTGTGCAGCAGAAATTCTGCTTTCCGCACAGCTCTAATAATTCCTATTATTTATTTTTTGCATGGTAGCAGGGCTCTGATCATGGAGCAGGACCCCATTGTGCCAGGTGCTGTACAGACAGAACAAAACAGATCCTGCCCCAAAGAGCTGTCAATCTAAGTATAAGACTAGAGGGATAAGTGCAAGATGGGGAAGCCCAAGGAAACAATGAGACAGTATTGGTCAGCATGATGGGCAGTGGTATCAGCGCACCCGCAGGGAGGCTTCAGAGCAAGGGAGAGTCTGGAAGATGGATCTGGAAGTGGCTCTGAAGTTCCACTCAAATGCAAGAGGCAGCATGGGAGAAAGCACGAAGGGGCTTGTTTGAAAATGTAACAAGTGGGCGATGGTGGCCGGGATCATGGGCTGATCTGAGGTGGGCGCAGACAGCCTGACAGCAAATGAGACATGCTAGGCAGGGTGCGGATTGAGCATGGAGGGCCTCGAAAGGGAAGGCAAGTGGCGTGTGCTTTCAGCACTACAGCAGGGGAACCAGTGGAGCGATTCAAAGAGAGGCGTGATGTGGTCAAGCTGACAGGCCAGGAAAATGAGCTCTCCAGCAGCGGTTGGAATGGATATGAGAAATGCCATTTGCAACATTTTTCATGGAAGGTTTTCACTGAGAAATGCCATTTTGCTAACATTTCAATATTTTGTGTGAGCACGTCGATTTTGATGGGAAAAAATCCAGACAACAAATGGATGTAGAGGTGTATGTAGGGGGGCGTGGATGGATGGATGGATGGATAGATGAATAGATGGAGAGGTGTATGCAGGGGGGCATAGATGGATGGATGGATGCAGGGATGTATGTAGGGGCATGGGTGGATGGTAGGGGGGCAAGTAGGGGGTATGGATGTATGTAGGGGGCATGGATGGATGAATGGGTATATGGAGGTGGCATGAACAGATGGATGGATGGATGGGTATATGTAGGGGGAATGGATGGATGGAAGGGTGTATGGAGGGGGGATGGATGGAGGGAGGGAGGGATGTATGAACAGGACATGGATGGATGGATAGACAGAGGGGTGTATGTAGGGGGTATAGACAGATGGATGAATGGGTGGAGAGGTGTATACAGGGGGCATGGATGGATGAAGGGGTGGATGTACGGGGATGGATGGATGTAGGGAGGCATGGATGGAGGAGGGAGGAGTGAATGGAAGGATGTACGTAGAGCGGATGGATGGATGGAGGGGTGTATGTAGGGGGGCATGGATGGACACAGGGGTCATAGATGGATGGATGGGGCATGGATAGATTGATGGAGGGGTGTGGAGGAACAGGTGGATGGATGGAGGGGTATATATAGGGGGCATGGCTGAATGGATGGATGAAGAGGTGTATGTAGGGGGCATGGATGGATGGATGGGGCTGTGTGGGGAGATAGATGGAGGGATATGTGTAGTGAGGATGGAGGGGTGTGGAGGGATGGATGGATAGTGGGATGTTTATAGAGATGGGGAATTGTTTTGACTTGTTCATTTTGATGACATTGGAACATTCCACTCTGATAAGGTACAAACATTTCCTTTTGACTTTTGTTTTGGTTCATTTCATTTTGACATGGATCTCACATTCCAACATTAATTTGAATATCACATATATTTCATTTATTATTTCAATATACAGTAGAACCTCAGAGTTACGAACTGACAAGTCAACCACACGCCTCATTTGGAAGTTCGCAATCAGGCATCAGCAGAGAGAGAGGAAAAAAAAGCAAATACAGGACAGTACTATGCTAAACGTGAACTAGTGAAAAATAAAGGGCAAGCAGCATTTTTCTTCCGCACAGTAAAGTTTCAAAGCTGTATTAAGTCAACGTTCAGTTGTAAACTTATGAAAGAACAATCATGTTTCGTTCAGAGTTACGGACAACCTCCACTCCTGAGGTGTTCGTAACTCTGAGGTTCTACTGTACCATCAAAGAATGAATGGAAGCGAGAAAGTCGAAGGGAAACCTCTGTACCTTATTGAAAAGAAATGATTCTATGGTCCCAAAGTGACATTTCTCTGACGTTGCAACCCATGGGAATTTTTGGCTTTTCATCCCGATTTGGAACAGCAATTTTTCCTGACCAGTGCTAGACGTGAGTGGTCACGACAGCTTGTGTCAAAGCCAGAAAGGACTAGGTTATGCTAGCCAAGGTGCGAGATGATTCTTAGCTCTTTGGGGCAGGTTTTTGTTCTGTGTCAGTACAGCACCTAGCGTAATGCGTGCTGCCCTTGACTGATACTCCGACGCCCTCCACAATATGATGATTCATCACCGTCAAGCCCACACTATCTTCCCCGCACCTCCCAAAACTGTCTCTCTTTTGGGACTTTTCAGATGGGAAAGAAGTTTTACTTGACTAGATTTTTCAGTCGTTTGGGTTTTTTTTAGCTCCTCCAAGTGCAACAATTAAGAGGCAGCATTGAGTGTGATGGCGGCTCGTGAGTTGACAAATGATGAGGGGTTAAAAAAAATTCCCCAAAGGAATAATCGTGCTTTCAGGAGCAATTTAGTAATTGCCACACTGCACAGATGTATTTCTGGGGTTGTTGATTTCGCACTGATGAGGTGCGGGAGCAGTGGAGAGAGGAAGGAAAGATCTCAGTGCCGGAGGAACTGGGTGACATTCTCCAATTCGTGCTATACAGGAGGTCGTCAGGATTCCTGGGTTCTATCCATGGCTTCAAGGAGAGTAGCTGATATCCTGTCTAGCCTGTTTAGGGATGGATTCATTGCTGCTGATGGGAGACCCAGGGATATTTCTGAGCCCTGTCAATACTGGATGCTGACACCTAGCTTCAAGGCAGAAGTGAGGTCATGGGGGAGTGACCCTGAAAAGTCAGACATTCAACACATGTCCTCTGTGTGGAGAGTCTACACAATAATCCCCCATGCCAGCACCAATGTACACACGCAGGGATGTATGTGACAGAAGGGTGCGTGTATGGGGACAGATGCATCAATGTGTGTAGGGATAGACACACGGATGTGGGGATGGATGGATGGAGGGGTGTGTGTGGCAACAGATGGATGCTTGAATGGATGGATACAAAGAAGGGTGTGTGGAGATGGATGAATAGAAGAAGGTGCATGGAGACAGTCGGATAGGTGGGTGGGTGTGGGGATGGCTGACTGGCTGGAGGTGTTTGGAGGGCGGGGGATGGATGGACCAATGGATGGATGTCTGGAGCAGTGTGTGTGTGTGGATGGATGGTTGGTGGAGTTTGTGTAGGGGATAAATGGAGAATGGACAGATATCGGTGGAGTGTGTATGGGAATAGATAGATAAATAGATAGATAGATGTGCATGGGAGGGATGGAGGCATGGAAGAAGGGGTTTGCATAAGGAGGGTGGATGGACAGACAGAGGGCATGCATGGAAACCTGGAAGGCTGACCGTGGTTGCTGCTCCTCGCCGTGGCAGTAAGGCTGGAGGGCTGGGGTGTCGAGCAGTGATGCAGGGGGCAGTGACGCAAAGGGTGGGAAGAGAGGTGGATTCAGCGGGTGGGAGACAAATCTTGCCAACCCTCCAATTCCTCTGCCTGGCTGAAATAGGAAACAGCTGATGCGGGGGGGGGACAGCTCTGCATTTGGGAGAAGCTTTTGATGCAGAGGGATTTTCTAGCCCTATGGACAGAGCAACCCATTACTGAGACAGAACAGCACAGGAGAGGGCAGCAGCCAAATCACAGGCCCCACTCCTGCTCCTTGCTGCCTGGAAAGATTGGCCCAGGGCTGGAACTCAGGACACCTGGGTTCCATTCCCAGCTCCGCCACTGACCTTGTGTGTGAACTTAGGCAAATCCCCTCCTCTCTGTAAGCCTCAGTTTCCCCTCCCACCCTTTCTCTGTTTAGGCTGTGAGTTCTTTGTGGCATGGATTGTCCCTCTCTGTGTGGCACAACTGGGCTCTGATCTTGGTCGGGGTCTGTGCAGCGCCTGGCACAATGGGGCCCTGGTCTCAGCCGGGGCCTGTGCAGTGTTGCAATGGGAGACAGCAAATGTAGATTTCATTAGAAAGAGGTGCAAACTACACTGACGCATCCCACTTTTTGCACCAGTGCAACACATTTGCACCAGAGCAGCTATAGCAATGCAGCTTCCCTCTCCCATTTCTAGGTGTCACCACAAACCAGAGCAAATCACTTTGGTCCAAGGCACCTTTTACACCAGTGCAACAACTCTGCACTAGTGCAGCTACATCACTGCAAAAAATGTCCCCATTGCCCCAGGGGCCGCTGTCCTTCTGGGGTCTGGGCTTCCCCAAAGCAGAGCAAGGCAAGGCTCTTTTTTCCCCTGTGTACCCCCTTTGCCAATAATGCAGTGCACAAAAGCTCTCGAGGGCAACGTCTGAGTGGCAACATGGGGACTCAGCAAGCTGGGGGGAGCATCCAGCCAGATTGCTCCAGGTCCCTGCCACCAGACGGGGAGGGAGCGATAGGAAGCAGGGCCCCTTTGTGCTTTCTCCCTGCACGCGTCGGCCGCTGCAGCTGGGCTCCTGTGGGAAAGGAAAAGCTCTTCCTTGGCAAAGGGGGAGAGGGTCTATAATGGAATCCTGTCATTCTCCAGCTCAAAGGGACCATTGTAGCAGGGAGCACAAGGGGCTTGGCTCTTCCTGCACCACCCTGCCATTCCCATCCCCCCACAGCTTCCCCACCCTGGGGCTACACGAAGGTCTCTTCCCCCGCAAGACCCCGCAAGCTGCATGGAACAAAGCTCAGCCTCTGGTCCTGGTGCCCTTGGGCTCTGGGGGGGGTGCCGGGGGATGGCTTTGTTCTGCTTGTTCAAAGCAAGCACCTGTTGGCTCATTCAATATACTGGGGCTTCCAGCCCCTTGCTCTAACCATGAGACCCCACTCCCTTCCCAGAGTTGGAGATGGAACCCAGGAGTGCTGGCTCCCAGACCGCATGCTCTACCCGCTACGCCCTACTCTGTTAGTAGTATTACGGTAATGCTTGGAGGGCCCAACAGAGATTGGGGGACCATTATGGGATGCACATTTCTGGTAGTATTGTGGTAGCATCCATAGACCCCAACCAAGATCAGGGCTCATTGGGCCGGGTGCCGCCCTGACCCCGACTGAGATCAGGGCCTGTTGGGCCGGGTGCCGCCCAGACCCCGACTGAGATCAGGGACCGTTGGGTCAGGTGCTGCATAAGACACAGAGAAAGTGACAGTCCCTGCCCCACAGATTTTGGCTTTTCTAATGGTTCTATGACCCTTTTATGGGGTTTAGAGCAGATGCTCCTTTTAAGAGTATAAGACTCAGCAGCCTGGCCTGGCCTGTGGCCCTAGCTCAGTGTCCCTCTTCCACAGTGCCCAATCCCAGCTGCTTACCTGGAAGGTGCAACAAACTGTGCAGTTCTGGGGGTGACCCACACTCCACTTCTATCCATCCCCACAGGCCTCTCTAGCAATCCCCACACCCCACCTCTATCCATCCCCACACACCCTCTAGCTATCCCCACACCTCACCTCTATCCCCTATATCCCGTATCTATCCACACACCGCTCTAGTTATCCCCACACACACCTCTGTCTGCACACCCGACCTCTATCCATCCCCACACACCCCTCTAGCTATCCCCACACCCGAACTCTATCCATCCCCACATCCCCCTCTAGCTATCCCCACACCCGACCTCTATCCATCCCCACACACCCCACTAGCTATCCCCACACCCACCTCTATCCATCCCCACACATCCCATTAGCCAATCCCACACCCCACCTCTATCCATCCCCACAGGCCCCTCTAGCTATCCCCACACCCCACCTCTATCCATCCCCACACACCCCTCTAGCTATCCCCACACCCCACTTCTATCCATCCCCACACCCCACCTCTATCCCCACACACCCCTCTAAAAATCCCCATACCCCATCTCTATCCACACACACCCCTCTAGCTATCCCCATACCCCACCTCTATCCACTCTCACACACTCCTCTAGGTATCCCCATACTCCACATCTATCCCCTCCCCCACATCGCTAGCTATTCCCACACACCACCTCTATCCATCCACGCACCCCTCTAGCTATCCCCACACCCCACTCTATCCTCACACACCCTTCCAGGAATCCGGACACCACACCTCTGTCCCCACAGCCCATCTCTATCCATTCACACACACCCCTCTAGCTATCCCCACACCCCACCTCTATCCCCACACACCCTCTAGCTATCCCCATACCCCACCTCTATCCCCCATATCCCATATCTATCCACACACCACTCTAATTATCCCCACACACACCTCTATTCGCACACCCCACCTCTATCCCCACACACCCTTCTAGCTATCCCCACACCCAACCTCTATCCATCCCCACATACCCCTCTAGCTATCCCCACACCCGATCTCTATCCATCCCCACACACCCCACTAGCTATCCCCACACCCCACCTCTATCCATCCCCACACACCCCACTAGCCAACCCCACACCCCACCTCTATCCATCCCCACAGGCCCCTCTAGCTACTCCCACACCCCACCTCTATCCATCCCCACACACCGCTCCAGCAACCCCCCACCCCACCTCTCTCCGCCCCCACATCTCACCTCTATCCATCCCCACACACCCCACCTCCATCTATCCCCACACCCCACCTCTATGTATCCCCATACCCCACCTCTCTCCCCACACACCCCTCTAGCTATCCCCACACCCCACCTGTATCTGCCCCCACACCCCACCTCTATCCATCCCCACACACCCCTCTAGATATTCCCATATCCCATCTCTATCCATCCCCACACACCCCTCTAGCTATCTCCACACCCCACCTCTATCCCCACACACCCCTTTAGGTATTCCCATACCCTTGCATGTTTCTATCCTCATATCCCCACCTCTATCTATCCTCACATACCCCCTCTACCAATCCTCACACCCTATCTATCTATCCCCATGCACCCCCCATCTATCTATCCATCCATCTCTACACCGCTGCCTCTATCTATACCCGTATCTCCCCTCTACCTAGCCCTACACTCTCTCTCTCTCCCACCCTCTGTCTCTCTATCCCCACCTCTATCTGCTCTGCACATTTCCTGCCTCCATCTATCCCTGTACACCTTCCCCTTCTCTCCATCCCCACTCCACACCCATCCGGCTATCTCCACATGCTCCCGTCAGCAGCAGGAGGAATCCTGTGTCCCTCGCCCACTGCAGCACCAGGTAATGCTGCCAGTTCACAGCCTGCCAGGGTCATGGACGGACACCCCAAGGAGTTAAAAGTGGCTATCTCTAAGCGCCTTGCCCTGAGAAGCTTGGCTGGCTGCGTGGGACATGCCTGCCATGCTAATACTCTGAGCCCTGCCACCTTCCTGCTGCTAATTAACTAGTTCAGCTCTCCCCGAGCCCTTTATTTATTTATTTTTGACTCCTGATGTGTCGGTTTTTGCAAGGAGCTGCACAAGCAGCTCATTAGCAGCTTCGCTCTGCCCCTCTGCAACCCTGGGAGAGTTGATGGATTGGAAATGGCACAGGGAGCAGCACTTGTCCCTGCCGGTGAGAAACAGCGCCGCACATATGCAGCTAGAGAGCAGCATCCACAGTGGCCCTCGTGCAGAGTGGTGAGAGCCCTGGCCAGCGTTGGGCCGCAGTGGGGTGTTGTTCCTAGAGGGCCATCACAGGCCCATAGATTACAAAGCCAAAAGGGCCCATAAGCTCATCTAGACTGAGCTCTTGCATAGCAGAGGCTGGAGAATGTCACCCCCTAACACTGTATGGAGCCCAGTGACTTTAGTTAGAGCAAAGCATTTCAGTCCTCAGGAGACTGATCTGCTGTGAGCCCCAGGCAGAGACCGAGGGGCCCCAATACCTGGCAGGGAATTCTGAGCTGAGCCATGCCCAGGGGATCCCAGCAGGCGACTCGCGCCCCATGCTGCAGAGGGAGGTGAAACCCCCCCAAGGTCCCTGCCAATCTGATCAGGGGGAAATTCCTTCCCAGCCTTTAATCCGGCCATCAGCTGGACCCTGAGCACCTGGGCAAGGCCAACCCTCCACACAGCTATAGAGGATTCTCTGGACCAGCTCAGAACCTGGCCCATCCCACCCAGCGTCCCATCTCCAGTTGTGGCCAGTCCCTGATGCTTCAGAGGGAAGTGGGAGGAAACAATGCACCTCAGATACAGCTTGTGCATTGAGGGCAAAATTCCTTCCTGACCCCATTAGGTGACTGGCTGTAGCCCTGAAGCATGAAATCAGCTTGGAGTCCTTGTCTAACTGCAGAGCTAAGAGTGCTAGGAGCATGTGGAGGGCAGTGCAGGGCGGCTGCCGATTGGTACAGGGCTGCTCAGCACCTGAGAGTTGCTAAGCCTCAGAAGAGCTGCGAGTAATTATGACTATGATTATTCCCCTTCTGCGTGTTTTTCAGGTTGCTGGGGGTTTTAAACACTGTTTTCTCTAATTCCCAGCATGCCATGCAGCTGCCTTGTGCTTCTGGAGGGTTGTTATTTCGACAGCTCCCCATGGCCACCAGGGGCAATACAGGCGAGGCCTGCCGCTCCCTAGGGTTCGCTGGGAAGGAGCGCGCAGCACTTTACACACGCTGCTAATTATTACGTGTATTACTATGGCATCGAGAGGCCCCAGCCAAGATGGAGGCCCTTTGTACCAGGCACTGCGCAGACCCTCACGGAAGCCGGAGCCCTGTTGTGCCAGGCGCTGTGCAGACCCTGACAGAGGCCAGGCCCCTGTTGTGCCAGGCGCTGCGCAGACCCAGACTGAGGCCAGGCCCCTGTTGTGCCAGGCGCTGCTCAGACCCCGACTGAGGCCAGGCCCCTGCTGTGCCAGGCGCTGTGCAGACCCAGACTGAGGCCAGAGCCCCCTTTGTATCAGACGCTGCACGGACCCTGACTGAGGCGAGGCCCCTGTTGTGCCAGGCACTGCTCAGACCCCCACTGAGGCCAGGCCCCCGTTGTGCCAGGCACTGTGCAGACCCAGACTGAGGCCAGGCCCCTGCTATGCCAGGCCTGCGTCAACCAAACTAGGGCCACAGCCCCTGTATCAGACAAACTGCAACAGAACCCAACGGCCGCCCCTGTTGGGCCAGCCGCTACCAGCGGACGCCATGGCCCCTGTTGTGCCAGGCACTGCGCAGCACTCCAGACTGAGGCCAGGCCCCTGTTGTGCCAGGCCGCTGCCAGAACCCAGACTGAAGGCCAGGCCCTGTTGTGCCAGGCCGCTGGCGCAGGACTAACAGCCGGCGCCTTGCAGGCCACTGAGAGGCCAGCCCCTGTTGTGCCAGCGACGCTCGCGCAGACCCAGAATGAGGAAGAGCCCCTTTGTACAGACGCTGCATCAGACCTGACTGAGGACAGGCCTGTTGTGCCGAGCCGCTGTGCAGAACTCCAGACTGAGCGCAGGCAACTGTTGTCCAGGCACTGTGAGACCCAAGCATGAGCCAGGCCACCTGTTGTGCCAGGCCGCTGTGCAGACCAGACTGAGGACCAGAGCCCCTTGTTCACTGCCCGTGCCACCATGACCCACCTGACTGGAGGCCAGCCCCCCCCCTGTCTCTCTGCCAGGCACTGCTCAGCATACCCCCACTCCGAGCCAGGCCCTGCATGCCAAGGCGCTGGCAACGACCCAGACTGAAGCCACAGCCCACCTTCGTACTCTCAAGACACTGCAACAGACAGAGGGCCGCAGGCCCCTGTTAGCCTCGCCAGGGCGCTTCAGACCCAGACTGAGGGCGAGGCCCTTGTGTGCCAGAGCCGCTGCGCAGACCCTGACTGAGGCAGGCCCCTTTGTGCCAGGCGCGTGGCCGACCCAGGACCTGAGGCCAGAGTTCCCCTTTGTAATCCGACGCTCAACAGTACACTGACGAAGGCGAGGCCCCTGTTGTGCCAGGCGACTGCTCAACCTCCCACTGAGGCAGGCCCACTGTTTGTGCGGCACTATAGCCATGACCAAGATAGAGGGCCAAGGCTCACTGCCTATAGCAGGCGCTGTGCAGACCCAGACTGAGCCAGAGTTCCCCTTTGTATCAGGACGCTGCAATCATGACCGACGGAGGCGAGGCCCTGTTGTGCAGCACTGCCAGATCCACTGAAGGCCAGGCCTTTGTGCCAGGCACTATGCAGACCCAGACTGAGTGCACAGGCCCCTGCTTATGCCAAGGCGCTGTGGACGCAGACTGAGGACACGAGCCCTTTGTATCAGACACTGCTCAGACCAGACAGCAGCCCTGTTGCCAGGTGCTGTGCAGTGACCAGGACTTGAGGCCAGGCCCCTGTGTGCAGGTCTGTGCAGACCCAGACTGAAGCCGGCCCTGTTGTGCCAGGACGCTGCCAGACTCCAAGACTGAGGCCAGCCCATGTGTGTGCCAGGCGCTGCGCAGACTCCTGAAGAGAGGCCAGGCCCCGTTGTGCCAGGCCGGCTGCGCAGCACCCAGACTGAGGCCAGAGCCCCCGTTTGCTATCAACGCTGCACAGACCACTGACTGAGGCCAGGCCCCTGTTGTGCAGCCGCTGTGCAGACCCAGACTTGAGGCCAGGCCCCTCTTGTGCCAGGCGCTGTGAGACCCAGACTGAGGCCAGAGCCACCTTTGTATAGACACTACGCACGGATCCTGACTGAGGCGAGCCCCTGTTGCCAGGGCGCTGTGCAGAACCCAGACTGAAGGCCCCAGAGCCCCCCTTTGTATCTAGACCTGCACGGACCTGACTGAGGCGAGCCCCTGTTGCTGCCCCAGGGGCCCCCCCGATGTGGCAGACTCAGACGAGGCCAGGCCCCTTTGTGCCAGGCGCTGCGCAGGACCAGACTGAGGCCAGGCCCTGTTTGCCGCCGCTGCGCAGACCCCAAGACTGAGGCCAAGCCCCTGTTGTTAGCCAGCCGCTGTGCAGACCCCAGACGAGGCCAGGCCCATGTTGTGCAGCGCTGCGACCACAGACTGAGGCCAGGCCTCCTGTTGTTGCCAGTGCTGTGCAGACCCAGACTGAGGCCAGGCCCCTGTTGTGCCAGGTGCTGTGCAGACCCAGACTGAGGCCAGGCCCCTGTTGTGCCAGGTGCTGTGCAGACCCAGACTGAGGCCAGGCCCCTGTTGTGCCAGGCGCTGTGAAGACCCAGACTGAGGCCAGAGCCCCCTTTGTATTAGACACTGCACAGACCCTGACTGAGGCCAGGTCCCTGTTGTGCCAGGCGCTGTGCAGACCCAGACTGAGGCCAGGCCCCTGTTGTGCCAGGTGCTGTGCACACCCAGACTGAGGCCACAGCCCCCTTTGTATCAGACACTGCACGGACCCTGACTCAGGCCAGGCCCCTGTTGTGCCAGGCACTGCTCAGACCCCCACTGAGGCCAGGCCCCTGTTGTACCAGGCACTGCTCAGACCCCGACTGCATTGTCCCAGGCAGTGCACCTGCTCTGAGGGCTTGATCTCACTGTGTGACTGTGCAGTGCCTAATCTCAGTCGGGATCTGTGCAGCGCCTGACGCTCCAGACCCTGATCTCAGGACATTGCAGTAACATGACTAATAATGAAATGAATCAAAAGATTAATTTATTTATTTATATTGCTAGTTGAGTTACAGCCGGGTCCTCACCCCCGGCGTTTTTGTTATACTTTGCACTAATTAAGCGCCACATTGTGAGCTATTGTGCTTTAGTACATGTTGTGTACGTCTCGGGGGAAGGGCAGGCAGGGAGGGATCAAGCTAACAGCTGTCTGCTGCAACTAAATTTGCACTTCCTTTGACAGACGACCCCGTTCTGGTAACAAGGCTGCAATTTGGGTGTCAGGAGCCGAATTCTAACTGACAAGGTGGTTTGTGCAACACCTTCCTTCTCCACGCTACTATGCTGTGCATCTGGGCCCAGTTAGTAACATTTGCCAGACCCGGCTCTGCAGCCTGAGAGAAGGGATTCAGTTTTGCTAGGGCAATCAGTTCTGGGGATTCCCTTACGGTGCCCCCAGAGGCGCCCACTGCCTACCATCTCTGGTTACAGCCGCAAAGTCCCTGCAAAGGTCGAGTGGTGTTCTGGGAAGCAGAGACAGGAGCTAAGCCAAAAAACAGCTGCCTGCATTGCAAGCAGACTAGGATGAAGAGTGCCTGGGTTTGGTGGCAAGATGTGGGCTGAGAACGCAGGAGTTCTGGGATCTATTCCCAGCTCTGCTACTGCCTCACTATATGCCCTTGGGCAAGTCACTGCATCTCTCTGCACCTCAGTTTCACCATCTGTAAAATGGGGAGAATGAGCCTTCCTTTGTCTATATTATGAAAGCTCTTTGGGGCAGGGATTGTCTCTCACTGTATGTGTGTGCAGCACCTGGCACAATGGAGCCCTGATCTCAGTCAAGGTCTGTGCAGTGCCTGGGACAATGAGGGACCTGATCTCAGTCCTGTTGTACCAGGAGCTATGCAGACCAGCGGTCAGAGACAGTCCCTGACCCAAAGACCTCTCACTCCAAACAGACAAGGGAAGGATGGTTTTCCTCCTGTTCACAGTGGGGAGAAATGGCCCAGGAAGGATTCAGGTTGGGGATTTTCCAAGGAGCCAGAGTGAGCGGTGCCCAAGGGTGAGTGACTCACCCGAGGAGACAGGGTTGGGGCAAGAATTGAATGCACCTCTCCTGATACCCACGCAGTGGACTACCCACAAGTCCTGTCTTTCTCATTGCTAGGACGCTTCCTACTGGAGACCTGTGCTCCAGCACCCCTTGTGGTTTTTCTTGTGCACTCACTAGTTCCCAGCCTGGCTCCTTTGCAGCAGCCAAGCCAATGCACACCTGGCACAGACACCCACCTCCTCCCCAACTGCACTGGCTCCTGCATCCCTGGCACGGATCAAGCATCTAATTTATACTCTCTCCACGACTGGTGCTCACCCGGAGTGAAATGTACAGAGCAGGAGTCGGCACATAATTAACAAAGCCACAAGTCAGCCACATCCCTGCTGGCAAAAGGTCACCGGATAGGGCAGTGAAAACAGAGCCAGCCCCAGGCATGCCAGGGCAGGGAGGTGCCCAGGAGAAGTGGCAAGGTCAGGGCACAAAGGAATGGGACAGCCATTGGAGTGGTAGGTAAAGTGGGGCATCAGTGCAGGCTGGGATGGGTCGTAGGAGAGGTGTTGGGGTTAGATCAGGGCTGAGATGTAGGGTGACCAGACAGCAAATGTGAAAAATCGGGATGGGGGGCAATAGGCACCTATATAAGAAAAAGACTCAAAAATCAGGACTGTCCCTACAAAATTGGGACATCTGATCACCCTAGGGAGATGATAAGTAAGGTGGGGGGTTGGAGCGGGGCTGGGATGGGTGGTAGGTAAGGTAGGGGGTTGGAGCGGGGCTGGGATGGGTGATAGGAAAGGTGGGGGGTTGGTGCAGGCTGGCATGGGTGGTAGGTAAGGTGGTGGATTGGAGAGGTGCAGGGCTGGGACAGCAGAAGTGGAGAAGGAAGGGTCGGTGCAGGGCTGGGACGGAAGGCAGAGAAGGAAGGGTCGGTGCAGGGCTGGGACGGAAGGCAGAGAAGGAAGGGTCGGTGCAGGGCTGGGGCAAGGGAGGCAGAGAAGGAAGGGTCAGTGCAGGACTGGGACGGGAGGCGGAGAAGGAAGGGTCGGTGCAGGGCTGGGACAAGGGAGGCAGAGAAGGAAGGGTTGGTGCAGGGCTGGGATGGGAGGCGGAGAAGGAAGGGTCGGTGCAGGGCTGGGACAAGGGAGGCAGAGAAGGAAGGATCAGTGCAGGACTGGGACAAGGGAGGCGGGGAAAGAAGGGTCGGTGCAGGACTGGGACGGGAGGCGGGGAAGGAAGGGTCGGTGCAGGGCTGGGACAAGGAAGGCAGAGAAG
>NC_133785.1:10639720-10850224 GCF_003597395.2 Chelonoidis abingdonii
CAGGCCTGTTCCAACACAATGCAGCCGAATGCAAAGTTATACATTTAGGGACAAGAAGTGCGGGCTGTGCCTACAGACTGGGGACTGTATCCTGGAAAGCAGTGACCCTGAGCAGGATTTAGGGTTCACAGTGGACAAGCAGCGCAGCATGAGCTCCCAGTGTGATCCTTACTTGAGTAAACAGGGGAGTAGGACAGGGAGAGGATTTTACTTCTGCATACAGCATTGGAGGGAGCGATACTGGAACACTGCGTCCAGTTCTGAGGGCCACATTTTCCAAGGGACATTGAAAAATCGGAGAGGATGTAGAGAAGAGCCAGAGAAATGATGAGAGGAAGTGATCCGAGGGCTGGGAAAAAATGCCTGATGATGAGGTGAGAGACTTAATGAGCTCAATGTGATTTGCTTCTTAAACAGATCAAAAGATGTCATAGTTAAGGCTACAATTTAGGCACGGGTATTTTTTAGTAAAAGTCGTGGACAGGTCACTGGCCCTGACTTTTTGGTTATTGCCAGTGACCTGTCCTTGACTTTTACTAAAAATACCCCTAACTAAATCTTGGGCGCTGGGGGGTTCCAGCGGTCACTGCTGCACTTGGGGATGGGGGCGGCCCAGGGCCGTGCTGCTGCTGCTCCTTGTTCTGGCTTTCTATTTTTCAGCTGACTGAGGACCAAATAGTGCTCTAAATCTAGTGATGGATGAGTGTACTGGAATGGGACTCAGGAGACCTAGGTCTTAATCCTGGCTCTGTTACTGATCTTAGGCAAGTCCCTTCCCCTCTCTGTGTTGTAGTTTCCTCTCCCACCCTTTGTCTATTGTCTAAGCTCTAAGGGTCTGGGACAGTCTTCCATTGTTTTCAGTGAGCTCTGGATCAGCCACAGCACCTGGCATGGGGGCTGTGTAGATTTTTATGGGAGGGCAGGGGGGAGGAATCTGTGCAGTGCCTGGCACAAATGGGGTCCTGATCTCAGTCCGGGGGTGGTTTCTGCACAGCGCCTGGCACAAAGGTGGTCTTAGTCAGGGACGGGGGGGTGGCAGGGAAGAAAGGCTTTTTGTACAGTTGTTGGCATGATGAAGGGCCCCTCAATCTCAGTTGTGGCCTCCAAGCACTACCATCTGCAAACAACAATTGCAGTTTGGGGAATCAAGAGTTTTAGCTCCACAGTTTCCTGCTATTGATCGGAAGTGGGGAAATGTCCAGAATTTTCCTCACTCTGGGATCTCTGCTCTTGTTCCAGGTGGTGGCCGGCATGAAATACTACCTGACTGTACAGCTGGTGACAACACAGTGCCGGAAAAGTGGGGCAGGCCTTGGAAACAGGGACATCAGCACATGCCCCTTGCCGCCAGCATCAGAGCAACGGGTGAGCAGAGAAAACTGCATAGCATCTAGTTGAGGTGTCAAGTTTGTGTGGCTCAGTTCTGTCTTGTGAGGTCAGGGGTCACTGCGTGGCATGGAACTTATTTGTATAACCACAGCACCTACAAGCTCCAGTCATGGAGCAGTACCCCGTTGTGCTCGGTGCTGTACAGACAGAACAAAAGAAATGAGCCCCAGAGAGTTTGCAATCTAGGTATAAGACAAGATCTGGCAGACAGACCAGGGAGCCGAAGGAAACAATGAGATGCAATTGGACAGTGGGCTCAGCACATCAGCAGCCTGGCTGTTGAATTTTTTGTGTAGGCATCATGGTAGAGGAGAACTTTAAGGAGGTACTTGAAGGAGGATAATGCAATAGCTTTGCAGATGTGTATAGGGAGTTTCTCCCAAGCAGAAGAAACAGCTTCTTGAGACATCTGGAAAGCAACACTTTTAGTTGGACTGAGTTACTTTGGACAACCTAGAGTACAGGGTGCTGTACAACACCTCAGGCAAGTCCCTCCCCTGTCACTGTGCCTCAGTTTCCCCTGCCCACCCTTTATCTATTTCAGTGGTTCTCAAACTTTTGTATTGGTGACCCCTTTCACACGGCATGGCTCTGAGTGTGATGGCCCCCCCCTTATAAATTAAAAACACTTTTTTAATATATATTTAACACCATTATAAATGCTGGAGGCAAGGTGGTGTTTGGGGTGGAGGCTGACAGCTCATGACCCCCATGTAATAACCTTGCAACCCCCTGAGGGGTCCTGACCCCCATTTTGAGAACTCTCTGGTCTATTTGGATTGCAAGTCCTGTAGAGTAGGGATTGTCAGAACCTGGCACAGTGGGGCCATGATCACAGGTAAGGTCTATGGGTGTTAGTGTAACATAAATGAGCTTAGGGAGTATCTCAGTCTTAAAGTGGGTTTATAATAAGTTTTGTGTTAAGTGTCTCAAAGCTTCATTGTAATTTAAAATAATGAAAATGTTTCTAATTTAAAACAAGCTTCTGAGGGGCGAGCAATCCAAACACTGAAACTGAATGTAAACAGAGTGTGAAATTGACTTGCCCTAGAACTTAAACAGAAGTGAAACTGATGACAGTAGTTCCTTTTCGCCATCCCCGAGAGGAATGGTAATAGTAAAAGTGGGGGCTCAGTTAGGATAATAACGAGACATCAGATTTTCCTTAGGCTCTCTGGAAAACTGTGGCTTTATGGCTTAAAATGTCCGTAATGGGCTGGTCAGTTTTCCACTGACATTGTTTATTCAATGAAAAATTTAGTTTTGTCAAAATCCCAACTTTCCAACTGAACTTTTTTTGTCTCTGTGTGCAAAAAGTGCCCTTTTGCCACAGAAAATATCAACATTTCAGCCATAAACTGAAATATTTCCGTTCAGAATGGCACTGTAGCACCTCTCAGGTGGTGTCGTTTGAGGACTTGATGCTCATATTATTCTCTGTAAACCAGGCTCCCTGTCCAACCTACATCTCCAGTGGTGCACCACGGCCACAGATTTGCTAAGAGGTGAATCTTGAGAGATGGAGTCAGGCCAGAGAGTGCAACCTATCGAGGGGAATGGGAGTGAGGCACTTGAATTACAACTCTTGCAAAGCACCGCAGCTTTACAGACTATATTGAAGTCAAAATAGCTCAGTTTTTGGCTGAAGTATTTTTGGGGTAGGATAGTTTTGCACAATAGTTGAAATCTTCTGTGGAAGGGAAACCTATTTACACCCCACCCTATCAGTAGTGACTCAGGTAAGGAATCTTAAATAAAGAAGCTCCAAACCTTTTAACCTGATGATGCCCTTTGAAAAAGTAAAATAGGAAATGAGACACTTTTAACAGACTGGGTGTATGGGGCATAAGTTACCTTGCTGTCAGTGTTGGGATTATCTGAAGCTTTGCATGGGTGCTGGTTTGGGATCACATTTGTAAATTGAGTTCCCATCAATAGACTATACAGCAGTTGCATACCAGCGCTGTGTGAGTGGGTGCTGTCACTGTCACTAAAACTGTGGGCCTGATTCTTGTGCTGCAATGTACCTGGGCATAAGCCAGTTCATCCTGGTATTACAGCAACCATAGTGTGTTTCGTGACTATCTAATTGTGGGATGTTTTCACCCCCTGCAGAAACTGATCTGTGAGTTCCAGGTCTGGTCTCGTCCCTGGCTTAACCAGACACAGTTATTATCTCAGAACTGCTCTGTGTCTGACTCCTGAAACCCATCTCGTCTGATGACAGTGAACCGATCTGCCATTGATCGATGTTGCCTAGGAGTCATGCTGGCTCTCTTCTTCTGTTGCTGCCTCTTCTCTCTAATCCCCATATTCCTCACCAGGAGAAGGAAGATTGGGATCTTAGAACTCCTCCTCTCCCTCTATCTCCTCCAATCAGAGCAGGTTTGGAAATGACTGGGCCCCTCTTCTCCTGTAGTGTATGATTGTTCAGCCCTGCTTAATGACCAAACTGAAGCCCCTGGGTGCTTTCTGTCATAGCTCAGATCTGGCATCCCCTATGATGTAGGGAATAAAACTGATTCACCATGTTCAATGGCTAGTGTCTTTCTTCCCTCAGTTCCTCCGTCCCTCTTTTCTCTGTTGTTGAATACTTCATAGATTTCAAGGCAATTGTCTCACAGCTCAGCGAAGATGAGCACGCAGGCCAAGGAATTTCATCTAGCCCATATCTGGCAGTTGAGCTAGAGCATAACTTTTATTTCAGACAGATATCCAGTCTTGATTTAAGTAATAGCAAATTCACCTAATTCCTCTGTACTCAGTTACTGACATATATAGGAAAAGGGCAATATCCCTTTAAATATCTCAAGTCCTCTGGGAATGCCCATAGTCTTCTATGAGTTAGAAGCGGTCAGAGTAGGGTCTGTACAGAGCTAGGCTTTACATCTATTCTCAGGTTGTCAGAGAACGGAACTATGCCAGGAGTTCTGATCCCAGCTACCTCACGCTATGGGGAAGATGAAATAAGGTCTAAAACCCCAGTGGGCTGGACAGACGTGGCAATAGGCAGCGTCATGTGTCTGGTGGACAGACAGCACGAGCTGGATCCGTCTCGAGTTGTGATAAAGAAATGCCTGGTTCCCAAGGTAAGGGCTGTGCTGGCCTGACCTGAACAGTGACTTGGTTTGGACTGAGCCAAACTGCTTGGAGCTGAACTGACATTTACATATGGGCCCCAGGGCTGGCTCAGTGGGGTGGGGACTGGAACATAGGGGGTCTTTCCCTCCTAGAGGCACCCTCTCTAATGCAGCCTGAAGGTGGGGGAGATGCTGGCTCGGGGGAGGGGATGGGGTTCAGGCTGGAGTGGGAGGAGCAGAGGCAGGACCCTGAGTATTGGCCAAGGGCTAACAGTGTGCTCTGGCTCCAAGAGCCATTCTGGGCTAGGTGCAGGAATGGCTGGGAGGATGCTCTGAACTGTTCTGCAGGAGGCTGGATTACACTGGAAGCTGTTTGGGGCAGGCACAAGCTTTGTTCTGAGTCTGCACAGGGCCTAGCGGACAGGGTCCTGGTCCCTGCCTGGGGCTGGTGAGTGCCGTCACCCCCCAAATGCTAATAATGGTCCCTTCTGCCCTAACAATCCATAGCAGGGCCAGAGACTTGGCTTAATATCAGAACTAAAATGAGCCCAAGCACCATATACTGGCTGCTTTGGGTTACTTTAAAATCTGCAGGGTCTCCCTCAGTTGCAAAGAAAAATCATATCCTGCTCCACTGCTGTGCCTCAGATGTGACTAGTGCATAGGAATAGGGTGGTATCCATTTAAATAGCAGGTGAGCCCACTATCAGTGCTCACTGTTCTGTGAGTGACAAGCTGCTGCAACATCTCCACCCTGCCCCTGAGCTGCAGTGGGTATGTAGCTAGATCTGGCACGTTGTGCACATTCATAAAATAATGAGCCCTGACTGTAATAAAGGTGGTCATGATAGATTTAATTGAGTTACCCAGAGTCATCTGGGATGGCAACTGTGCTCCACCCCTCCCTTGCTTCTTGCTTTCCCCCCAGCTCTGTTGTGATGCCCTTCAGTAAAGCAGCAGGTTGCAGCCTGCAGCACTGGGAGTTGAGTGGTCCTGTGGGTTTTTTTGTTTTAAGACTTTCCAGCAAATCAGAAACTCTCTTATTTATCCTGATCTGTTGGGGACTTGTACTGTGTCAAGGACAACAGCACTCTGGGTCCATTTTTTTTATGTATAAACAAAACTATGCCCAAAATAGACCTGACTCATATTTCTTCTGCAAATGAAAACATCCCTACAAAGCCTTGATTGTTTGTGAACTGCTCAGGTAAAAGCAGCAACAATCTGTATAATTTGTAGCATTGGGCAATGGGGGGAGATTCTGGCTTTTTCCCTGACCCCCAGGGGCCTGGCTGGTACAAGGCAAACAGCTCCCAACATGGCTTGGGGAAGATTTCCCTGTTGCAATGATCCTGCTGTGTTAGTGCCTTTCCAGAGCTTGCTACCCTTGGGCCGATAGCCCTGACAGGTGGACTTTGGCTCTGTGGGAGTCGTGTTATTTACAACATGCTCTGAGGTATCTAACAGTGCACTTTCCCACCTGCGGACCTCACAGCAATGGTACATACCATTAATCATAGAACTGGAAGGGACCTCGAGAGGTCATCTAGTTCAGTCCCCTGCACTCAAGGCAGGACTAAGTATTATTCTAGACCATCCCTGACAGGTGTCTGTCTAACCTGCTCTTAAAAATCCCCAGATGATGGAGATTCCACAACCTCCCTAGGCAATTAATTCCAGTGCTTAACCACTCTGATAGTAAGATTTTCCTAATGTCCAAACTAAACTGACCTTGCTGCAATTTAAGCCCATTGCTTCTTGTTCTATCCTCAGAGGTTAAGAAGAACAATTTTTCTCCCTCCTCCTTGTAACAATATTTTATGTACCTGAAAACTGTTATCATGGCCCCTCTCAGTCTTCTCCAGACTAAACAAACCCAATTCTTTCAATCTTCCCTCATAGGTCATGTTTTCTAGACCTTTAATGATTTTTGTTGCTCTTCTCTGGACTTTCACCAATGCGGGGGCAAACGGGAAGGGAAGCTAGGAGTCCTGCCTTCCAATTCCTTTTTCTTATCACTAGACCCCATCCTCTCTTAGATTCAGGAACCTAACCCAGGAGTCCTGACTCCCAGCTTCTCCACTCTAACCACCAGACCCTACTCCCTTGCTAAGCCCAGGGATAGAACCCAGATGTCCTGGCCTCCAATTCCTGCTTGTATCCACTAGACTTCCCTCCCCGCTCCCCACACACTCTGAAATAAAACCTAAGAGTTCTGACTTGCAGCTTCCCTGCTCTAACCATTGGACAACACTTTTCTCCTACATCCAAGCAGAGAACCCAGGAGTCCTGGCTCTTGATCATGTGGCTTGTGCCTAGAGCATTCTGCCTCCTTAGGGCCCGTGGCTCAGTGTGTGTGGGATTTCGGTTGGACAGTGGTGATGCCCCATCCCTCTAGCCTAGTTCATGGCAGAAGGGGCCATGTCTGGGATGGCAATGAAAGCAGGCTCAGGTGCCGTGGTGGGGTTTCAGGGTTTATTAGCGGAGGGCGTGCAGCACATCAGGTTACAAGGACCACTCATACAATGCTGAAAACATGGCAACCCTTCATTCCACCAGGTCCCCAGACCGCTGGGGCACTCAGCGTGGTGCTTTGTCCCTCTCTAGTGGTGGCTGGGCCCCATACACAGGTTGAGGACCTGGCAGAGCCCTGGCTTTTAGCTTAGGCAGGAGAGGCTCATGCATTTAGATCCAGAAGGCACTAGTTTGGTCCCTGTTGCTGAAAATCTGCCAGGGGGCGACTTGTGTCCCCTCCCTGCTAGCGAGAGCATTTGATCCCCAAGGCTCCCAAGTGTGTGGGCCTGGGGATGGGGTGGCCGGACAGGTTCCAGAATCACTACTTTGCCTGACATCAGGCACCCTTTGCCCTGTCTGCATTGGGCAGGGCCTCTCTGGGCCTGGCACTGCCCACTGTGGGTGTGGCATCCTCTGAGGCTGGCACTGTGCCCCTCCCCTAGCACCCCCCGGCTTTCCAAGGGAACCCCAGATGCTCCTTTCGCAGGCATGTCTGGCCCCGCCCAGCAGTAGCCAGTTTGATGCCCCTGTGCCTGAGATGTACCCACACTGGGAAGGGGGGCTACTAAGGAGCCCCTGTGGCTCTGCCTAGTGAAAAATCAACCCCTTTGAAAAATCACTTGGTTCCCTTCCCCCCACTCCCTGCTCCCAAGCAGGAAACAGTCTGAGTCCCTTAGCGCCATGCTCATAGGGTGGGGCCCACCAGGTTGGATTGCTGTGTTAGGGCAGGTTACTGAGGGTGGGATTAATAATGGGAGTCCTTGTGACTTGGAGACTATTTACAGTGCAGCCGGCACACCCTGGCCCCGTGGTTGCTGACATGCAGGGAAACGGTGCCCAGGCATTACAGCTGCGGCTAGGTGAGCAGCAGCAAGGGCTGGGGAGTAGCACCAATGATTACGGGTTTGGATGGAGGCCTAGCGGGAGAAACGTAGTCGGAGCTGAGATTTCTGTTCCCAGGTTACCAGTGAAGGGGCCAGGCTGGGAGCTTGGATCCCAGCCAGCCTGGACCATGGGAGAGAAACTTAGAGAGACAGGTGTGTACGAGAGTAAGGAGTTGGATGCATGTGCAGGTAGATAGAGAGATGTATCGATAGATAGAGGTGTATGGGGATGGATGGATAGATCTACATGGGGATAGGCAAATGGAACAGGTGTCTATGGGGATGGATAGGTGCATAGGGGGATAGATAGAGGGGCATGTATGGATAAATAGGTTGTATATGGGGATAGCCAGATGGGTGTCTGTGGGGATGGATGAATGGATAGGTGTATGTGGGGATAGATAGAGGGGTGTCTGTGGGGATGGATAGCTAAGCGTATATGAGGGCAGACAGAGAGGTATATATTGATCTGGATCCAGATGGGTGGCCCAGGCCCATCTCCAGTCGTTATAAAAAAGCACCCTATCCCCAACACAGCCAGATCAGTGGCTGATGCTGCTCTAGGAAGTTCACGTCTCTGGGAGTGGCCCAGCCACCCAGAGTCATTGTCTGTTCTTCTGGTTCCTCAACACGTTCTCATCAGCGACGGGGCGGCCTCGGAGGGGGGAGCCGGGCGGCTCAACGTCACACTGTACAGGTTAGCCATGAAGGTCTCCCAGCCTCTGCGGAGGGCTCGGTCCACCTGCTGGAGGGTAGAGAATGGGGTGAAAGGCCAAGGAAGGGTGTGCTCTGATGGGACTCCTCCATGATTTGCCTTCCACTCCACCCCGCCCCAAGGCAGGCGCAATGGCCATGATAGCAGGTATCAGGTAGGGCTGGCCTGGGGGCTACCCCCCAGAAGCTGGGGACAAAGTCACAGCTGGGATTCCTGCAGGCTGAGATTCCCCCTGGCTGAACTGCAAATTGCTTCTGTGAAGACAGGCTAGGGGAAGTGGTGCCCACCAAGCCAGGGGACTGGCTGGCTTAGGGTGTTGGGAATGGGGACGCTGGCTCCCATCTGACCCCAGGGCAGGGGGACTGGCTGGCGCAGGGGGTGGGATATAGGACCTTCCCCTCTAGGGTGACCAGATGTCCTGATTTTACAGGGATAGTCCTGATTTTTGGGTCTTTTTCTTATATAGGCTCCTATTATCCCTCACCCCATCCCGATTTTTCACACTTGCTGTCAGGTCACCCTATTTCCCTTTAGGGAAAGGCTCCAATCCAGCCTGTCACAGGGTGCTAGGCCCTTTAAGAGGGAATGAGCACAGTCCCCTGTGACTAAAATTAGATGCTTCCCAGCAGAGATTGTTTAGCAGCTCACCTAATTCCACCTGGGGCCACTTCAGTCAATCAATCCCAGCTGAGGAAGGGCTAGGAGCTTCTCATAAAATGCTCTCTGCAGGCCTAACTTGGGTTAGCTGGGAGCTGTAGCTGCTAGAATCCCTAGATGAGGGACACTGGGTAAACTACTGGGTGATTGCTGGCAGGGGGCACAGAGATGTGCTGCTGCAAAATGAAAGGCTCAGGGGATTGGCCCAGAAGGCTGCTGCCGAGGCTAAGGGACAGGATCCTGGGGAAGTCCAGGGTAGGATTACAGATAGGAGCCTAGTGGGGTGGGCACTAAGTATCTGGGACTGGTGAGTAACCCCACAACTGGGAAGGCTGTTTAAACTTCATTTATGGGGGAACCCTGGGGAATCTGTGGGGCCTGTAAGATGGGGGAAGGATCTGGCTGGATGGTGAAGGAGGAGAGTCCTGGGAAAACCTATAAACAGACAGCTGGACCTATATTTAAGACTATGGTGGGGTGGGTCTAGTGCTTGTATGTAACTAAAGGAGCCCTCAGCAAAGGTGGCTTGTGACTGCAAGTGTCTGTGGTATGATTGGCAGGACCTGGTTGTGAGGAGGCCTTGACCTTTTATGTGCCTGAAGGGGAAGCAGGTTTGGGACTGTGGCCCTCTTTCTCCTCTAGGGGGTGCTCAGCCCATCAGAAGTTGGGTTATAGCAGGGCTCAGCAACCTTTCAGACATGCTGTGCTGAGCCTTCATTTATTCACTCTAAGGTTTTGTGTGCCAGTCATACATTTTAATGTTTTTAGAAGGTCTTTTTCTAAAAGTCTAAAATATAAACTATTGTATGTAAAGTAAATGACATCTTAAAAATGTTTAAGAAGCTTCATGTAAAATTAAATTAAAATGCAGTGCACACACCCCCCCAGACTGATGTCCAGGACCCGGGCAGTGTGAGTGCCACTGAAAATCAGCTCGTGTGCCATAGGTTGCCTGCCCCTGGGTTACAGCCTGTTTCCACCTCTGAGCTTCCTGCCCTGTTATAATCCCAAATGTCCCATGAGCAGAGGCTGATCCCTAGGCTATTGCCCATCTTGAGGCTGATGGGGGCCTGGCTCCCTGTGGGTTTGTGATAACCAGGTTTTTAAACCTCCAAGAGGCCTAATGCCATGGGTACTGGCCCTGTAAGCACCTCAGGGCAGTGACTGCTACTTGGTTTTAGGTTAGTATGGCATTTGGGCCCAATGGGACCCTGGTCTGTAGCTGCTACCCCAACACAGCTAATGAGGGGTGTGTGAGATTGGGGGGGAGGGGATTCCTAGGCACTAATGCAATCAAAACACTCCCTAATAAGAATCAGAAGGCTTATGCACCATGTGAGATCTTAGGGGGGCTCTATCTTGTAAATCCCTGTTCAAAGAGGCCATAGCTGTACTGCTAATTCTAGCCAAGGCCCCCATGAGGCATGGCAGTTTTTCCAGACAATTTGAGTCAGCTGATGGATTTTTGAGGACTTACAAAAATGGTATGTTAAGAAGAAAGCAAGTCTCAACTTGAACTCTAGCAGGCTGCACTCTGATAAGGGGTGGTCCTGTATAGATGCTTGGGAGCCAGTCAACAAAACATTCTTGGCCAAAAAAATGCTGAATAGTTGAAACTAACTCTGTTTGTGAAAAGGGGCAGTTTGATTAATTTCCTGGCTTGATGATGAAAGAGTGGGAGAGGAGGGGCCTGGAATGTCCTTTCTTAACATTTGTTAAACAAATGTCTGATATCTTGGTTTGAAGCCATTTTTTGTTTGAAATTTAACTTCATTTAGACTTTAATACTGAAATGTTTTGTTTCAATGGCTCTGACTCCAAACTGTTTTCATTTGGGTTCACCAACTTCTGGTGTGTGGTTTGGTGGTGGGGAAGAACTTTTGAAATATCAAATTCCCATAGGATGGGACCACCACTTCCCACCCGGTCCTGCTTAGAAGGCTATTTTTCTTTCCTTCTCTTCCCCCCCCCCCCCGCCCCCATCCCCTAAAGTAGAACAAATCTTCCCACTTCCAGAGGCTTAACAGCACCACCACTGTCTGGCTTGTGGGGGCAGGGAGTGGGATATGGGGCCTTCCACTCTAGCAGGTGCTGGCTTCCATTCAGGGAGGGAAACAGGTTGGCAAGGGGGAGGAATAGACCTTCCCCTCTAGGGGGTGCTGGCTCTGATTGGCCCCAGAGTGGAGGGAGACCATCTCACACCACTATTACCTGAGGTCCTCTCAACCCTTAGTGTAGTTATCTTCACAACAATGCTTGGAAGGCTACTGTCATCTGCGCCTGACTCAGTTTCCCCAACTGTAAAACTAAACCTTGTCTAAGTTGAGTGGTGAACCAGGGAATTTACTGCAGTCTGAGTTGCAGGCTAACACCCAGAGCACTGGGTCACTTCCCCCTCCACAGATGCAGGGTTAACAGAGGTCTAAATAAATGGTTAGAGCCTGACGCATCAAAAGGCTTATAACAATGTATAATGCTGTCTCCTGGCAGGGTTTATAACCTCATGCCTCTTACACACTTGCATCATCAGCTGCCATGTATTCACTCTTTAGAAACCAAACCCTAGCATAAACCATTAGCAGCCTTCCATGGGGTGGGGGCTTACAAATTCCTCTGCCACCAACCATGAGACAGCAGTAAAAAAAAAATTAGCATGCCTTGAGGTGAGGGGTAGAAAATAGCACTGCTGGATATGAGAGGGGAGAGTCTGGCAGGGACAGGGAGAGGGGGTGGACATGGTAACTTCCCTGGTGTGTGGGTGGGAAATGCCACTGAGAGAAGAGTGGAGCTGGGAGTTCATAAAGGCAGAGAGTGTCATGACACCACTGGATCAGAGAGGTTGGGACAGGATATTGGAGAGGGGTACAGGGGATAACTGGGTTGGGGGGGGGAGTAAGGGGCATAAAAGGCCACCAGTGGAGGAGATTGGAAGGAGGGGCATCTGAGGGAATGGAAACCCCCAAGGGCTGCTGGGAAAAATCTAGGCTGGGATGGGGTTGGTGGGAAGGCCAGGAAAACATTGTGGGGCTCCCATCAGTGCATCCCCAAATCCATCTCATGTCACCCCCTGGGTTTCCAAGCTGTTACCTTCTTGCACTGCTTCATCCTGTGAGAGCCCTTGCTCTGAGCCTTGCCGATCAGCAGCTCCCCATCATCGAGGCTTAATGAGTGAGGCATCTCCCCTGGGGTGGGGGTCCTCTCAGCTGGGGACTCTTCCATCCCACTCTTCCACCCCCTCAGGCTCACAGCTCTCCTCTTTGCCCTCTGCTTCACCTTGTCCGAGTTCTCTGTCTTCTCCTCCAGCTGGCTGTAGGTGGAATCCAGGAGGCTGGGGGATTTGGGGGTGCGGAGGGAGTACGCTCTCTGGAAGCTCCTGCCATGGGCCATCTCTGGAGTGGGGGTGGCTTGATCTGGAGCTGACAAACTGAGTCTGAGCCTGTCCCTGTTGACCTGCAGAGGCCAGATGCTCCTGTCCTGGCCAGATCCCCAAGGGCAAGTGGCTCTAGCTTCCCTTTTTTGCTCTGGCTGATTCACCCACTGGGGTGGGTGTGGCACCTGTGGGTGTCACCACATCCAATCAGGCCTCTTATGGGAATTCCCTTTCCCCTTCCAGTCCCACAGGCCAAAGGTCTGGTCTGGTCTGGCTGCCTTATCACAAAGTTCTCTTCTCTCCCTCCCACCGCCCCACAAATCTCAGCCTATGAGGTCAAAGGTAGATGCTGCTACTCATCAAAGTCCCCCCACATTGCCCTGTGGGGTCAAATGTTGCTGCTGTAGCAGCACAGTCAATGAAGGTCTACGGGGCAGAGAGCAGGAACAGTGTTAGCAGCTTAGAGCCCCCCAGCCTGGATCCTGATGCCTTATCGCTGCAGCTGGCTGCTCTGGCAAGATCTGGGCAGTGCCTGGCACATGGGGTCCTTGTGTCTGACTGGGGCTCCTGGGTGCCACCCTGGTGACCTTGGGCAAGTCATGTCCCCTCTCGGTGTCTTGGCTTCCCCGTCTGTCACATAGGGGTAATTATACTGGCAGCCTCAGGAAAGTGCTTTGAAAGTGCTGGGTAAGAGCTAGGTGCTATAAGTGTAAGTAGAGTCAGGATGAGCGCTACCCTGACATCTGGTGGTGAATTGTAGAGAGTGTGGAAAGAATTTTAAGAATGCATTGGCATCCGCTCCCCCACTTAGCATGAACCCCACAGCAGCTTGGGATGGTGATTTTTAACAGCTCTGGAATCCCCAATTTCTTTGTTATTGGGGCAAGAGGAAAGAAAAAAGTTTGTCACCCTGATTGTGTGAATGGGGAGCTGTGGGACTGCTTTGTGACAGAAATGACTCAACCTCAGTTGGATGTACTTGCTAAACATGGGACATGGGTTCCAAAATGCTATAAATTGAGAGAAATTGAAAACTGGTGTGTGTACCTAATGGTATGGGCCCCTTTTGAGGGCTTGGAACACCAATTGCACATCCTCCTCTCTCCGCTGTTAAAGGGTAGAGCTGATTTTGATTCCATTAGGAATCCGTCTAGAGACTGCTGACCTGAATTCATGTTGGACCAATGGTGCACCAGCACCAGGGCTCCCCTACTAAGAGCTGAAATCACTGAAAGAGCTGAACTGAGATCACTGAGTGCTGGGTTAACAAGTGGGGGAGTCTGAAGACCTATTGTTAAGCTGCTGGCAGAGTGGAGCAGTTGCAGCATGTTGGAGCAGCCCATTGAACAGTGAGCAGAGTGAAGCGGTTTGAGCAGCACAGCAGGTGGGGTGGAGCTGCTCCTGGTGAAGGCTGCAGCAGAACTTCATGGAGAGGCAGAGCAGTTGGCCCTGGCCCAAGTAAGGTGCCCCTTAATACCTTGTGTGGACTTCCCCCCCGCCCCGCCCTGCCCATTTCCATCCAGGCTTGGGGAGCGTAAAACTCTACAGATAAACTCTTGAATTCTGGGGTGGCACTGACCAGAGACTTTTGGGTTGTTGGACTTTGGGGTGATTGGACTTAAGACCCTAAGGGGAAAAGGCATTGCCAAACGTACTTGGAGGTGGGTTTTTGTTCATGGTTTGTGTTATAACCCTGTTTGTGGTATTTCTCCAATGGGATGCCACATTGATTCCTTCCTTTATTAAAAAGATTTTGTAACACTCAGACTCCGTGCTTGCGAGAGGGGAAGTATTGCCTCCTAGAGGTGCCCAGGGGGGTGTGGTATGTAAGTGTCCCAGGTCACTGGATGGGGGCTCGAGCCGATTATGCATTGTGTTGCTGAAATGGAACCCCTGGATGCTGAACCCAGCCCTTGTTGCTGCCAACTCAGAGGGGCAGAAGGGTTACATAAGCAGACCCTACCTGAGCTAGGAAGAAAACTGGAGTCCAGAACCAAACCTCCCCTCAAAACTTTCAGGCTCCTGCCCTCCTGGGTTAACCCTTTGTTTGAGTGCTTAAAGTTTGGTGCAGGAAGGCACAGAGCAGCTGTTGCTGGGGCTGACCCCTCCTGAGGGAGGGATGTGAAGCAAAATGGTAAAGCGACAGACCAAAGGGCATCTAGTGGGCTGTGTAACTGCAGAACCTTGTCTCTCACAGTTCCAACATCTTTTAGCCCTGGTTTCCTTGCTGCTCTCACATCCCCCTCATTCTTCGCTCAGGAGGAACTGAGAGAGATTGGGGAGCTCAGAGGGTAAATACTAGAGCCCTGAGGGATGCTGCTACACCCCTGGGAAAAGAACTAGCCTGAAGGGGATGCTCCTTCCCCTGGGGGAGCAGGGAGAAATGGGCACCAGGGCATCTCCAGGCTGGGGAAGGGGGAGCCAGCTGCCTGTTGTGACATTGACTGTGAGTCTAGCCTGTGAGAGGCTGGTGAGGGGGGAAATGGGGGCCTGGTGACTGTGTGAGATGGGGCTGGTCCTCTGACACAGACCCAGCTGACTGTGAGCTCATGGGCCATGGGGACTAGCCTGTCACAGGGTGCCTGTGGGGAATGGAGCATGAGCCTGCTCCCACCCACTCAAACCACTTCCCTCTCTATCTGCTGGCAAAGCAGTTTGACTAGATCCTGGGCTTCCACTGCACTAAGATCCCAGCTGCTCCTTGTATCCTATTGCTCTCATACACCAGTCCTCAGCTGATCCCAGGTACATGACTGGCAAGACCCTCATAAGCCCTTGTGGCTTCCCTCCTCCAACACACATCAGAGTCTATGGGCACATGCCCAGAGTTGTTTTAACATTGATATGTTGCTAAAAATCAGCAGCACAGAGGGAGAGATCAAAAGAAACTGCTCCCCTCGCTTCCTGGACCCTGGCTCCCAAGGACAGCAGCAGCACAGTTGCCCCAATGGCTAGGACTCAGGACACATGGGTCCTAGTCCCACCTCTGCCACTAACCTGCTGGGTGACCATGAGCAAGGCCCTTCCTTACGTTGCACCTGTTTCTCCTCTCACACTTTGCCTATTTAGACTGAGCTCTGTGTGGCAGGGAGTGTGAGTCTGTGCAGCACCTGGCATGATGGAGGGCCCTGATCCTGGCTGAGATTCATGCACTCCCAGCATGACAGGGACCCCTGTTGCAGATAGGGTCTGTGCAGTGCCTGGTCAACAAGGACCTTGATCTCAGCTGGGGTCTGTGCAACACAGGACCTGATCTCAGCTGGGGCTGTCTGTATGGTGCCTGTTATGATGCTGTAATATACAGTACCTACTAAGGATTAAACCTGCTCCAGTGCTTGCATCATGGGCAGGGCCGGCTCTAGCCATTTTGCTGCCCCAAGCACGGCGGCACGCTGCGGGGGGTGCTCTGCTGCTCCCACAGCTGCTGTGGATGCTCCCCTGAAGCTGCAGGACCAGCGGACTCTCCGCAGGGACACCTGCGGGAGGTCCACCGGAGCCGCCTGCCGCCCTCCTGGCAACTGGCAGAGTGCCCCCCGCGGCATGCCGCCCCAAGCACACGCTTGGCGCACTGGGGCCTGGAGCCGGCCCTGATCATGGGTGTAGTGGCAGTGGAAACCAGTCTCTCTTGTTCACATCTAAGACTCATAGGGGCATAACATCTTGAATCCTGAATAAATGGTCCCTCTGGGAAAGCAACGACCCCCTAAAGTGATTTGATGCAGCCCTATCCCCATGCTGCTGCTGCTTGTGTGTGACTCCTGAGTATTTGTAAATTCAGTGGAGAATCAAATCTGCGATGGTGCTGCAAAGGGGGAGCAGCAAAGGTGTGGAAAGGAAGCCCTGACCCCCAGAGGCTGCTGGGGAGATCAGAGCTTCTCTTTCTGGTGTTTAACTGCAGTGAGCTCTGGGGCTACGGTCTAGAAAGAGACCCTTAGTGGAACAGGAAAAGCTTGGTTCTATGTCCCTCTCCAAAATGCAGCATTATGAAGTGCACAGCACCCTCTACTGCTGCATTGGGACATAGGCATCTGCACTGACTGCACGGAGAGCGTGTCCTTTGCTGAGCTCACCACCCCACAGCAACCCCTAGCATCGGGTGACCAGATGTCCTGATTTTATAGGGACAGTACTGATTTTTGGGTCTTTTTCTTATATAGGCTCCTATTACCCTCCACCCCCTGGCCTGATTTTTCACATTTGCTGTCTGGTCACTCTACCCTAGCACCATGCTGGGCTCAGCAGTCTTTCAAGGGTGAGCGTCCCGTGCTGAGCCCTGATCCTCCGTTTCCTGCAGTAGTAGGGTGTTCTGTAGGCCTTGCCCCCCATTAGCTTTGCAAGCCCTGATGAGCTCAGCCTGCCTAAAGAGAGAGTACTAGCCATGCTAATACCTTTCAGAGAGGATCTGTAAAAGCATGAACTGCAGTGCTGCAGAAAATGGGCACAGTGATGATGTACATATTTGCGCAGCTACAGTGCTCTTATCAGGGATTGCTCCCTGGGATGATCCCCTCAGCATCCTCTTTCTCTTTTCTACTTGCTGGTTCATTTCCATCACCCACTCCAAGTTTATGATGTGTGGAGGAGCAGCTACCAATAATGCCATCCATTATCACTTCCCAGTCACCTTGCAGCAGAAGGGCTCATTAGCAGGGACTTGCTCCGAAGGACACGGCAGGGGGTGGCTGGCTGGGTGGGACAGAGATATGCAGGTGGATGGAATCAGAACAAGTCCTCTGTGTGGTATAAGCCCTACACTAGGCACAGTGAAGGTGGATTCCCTGGGCTCAGAGTCTGACAGCTCTCTCCTGGCCTGATTATATGAGGGAGGTCACTTTGGGTTCTCTTGCCTGCTTTCCAGGAGCCACTTCACCGCCCCAGAGCGATGGAGCCCTGCGCTGCTGATGGGGCCCTGGCGTAGGGGCCTTGCAAGGCAGAGTTGCAAGCCCGAGAAGGCAGCTCAGGGTATGTAAGGGGGGCGGTGCTGGGGACACAATCCTGCCCCGCCGCCTGACGCCGCTCGCTGTTTGGCTGTTACAGACCCTGGGGAGTGGGACTGTTCCAGCCCAGCCAGTGTGCAGCCTCAGGCAGGGTCCCCATCCCCATGCAGCGCCCAGGCACTGTCCCCACACTCGGCCAGCACGCGCCTCATCTTCCCAGCTGGAGCGCCCATCCCTGCATAGTGTTACAGTCACGTCTCCCCTGCCTGGCTGGCTGAATGAGTCACTCCGTCTCGCCCACTACGTTGGGGCCCGCCCCTTCCTTCCTCCAACCAATCGCGGCAGGAGAGGTCTTAGTCGGCCAGCCAATGTCCGTTCCTAGATGGGGGCGGGTTCACCATGGTGCAGCCACGTCCCCTTTAGGCGGGGCTTTGGGACGTCGATTGACACTTACTTTCTCCAATAGAAAAAATGAATGAGAGATGCTGGCCAATGCCAGGCATCAGATCTCAGGGGAGGCCAACAGAGAGGTGGTCAAGGCACGGGGGGGGCGGGATGGCGCCAGGCTTGAACCGGTGAGTGACAGGTCCGCTCGGCCACAGATCGGGCTCTGGGGGCGCGACCGAGGGGAGATGGGGGTGTGGCAAAAGCGACCAATGGGCGGTGGCTTTCTAAAGGAACAGCCAATGAGAAGCGAGGTGGGCGGGGCAGGGTTCGAGGGGGCGGAGGTGCCTGAGGAAGTTGCGGTGGCTGGTACCTGACAGCCGGGGAGCAAGTGGCTGGCGTGCCGCGGGGTAAGAGGGATCCGCTGGGACAGGGAGGGCTGGGGTCCCGGCACCCCCATATGGACCACCCCTTCCCCCCGCGTCGGCCAAGGCTGGACACCCGTTCCCCCTGCATCGACCAGGGCTGGACCCCTTCTTCCCCGTAAGGACCAGCCCCTCTGTCCTGTATGGACTGGAGCTGGAGCCCCTCTCCCCTGTATGGACCAGCCTCCCCCCCCGCAGGGACCAGGGCTGGACACCCCCTCCCCTTGCATATGAATCAGCCCTTACTCTCTCCATATGGACTATCACTGCATATGAACTAGTTCCTTCACCTGTGAACTGGGCTTTATTGTCTTGTATGGATCAGGGCTGCACCTCCAGAATTTGGACCAGCCTCTCCTCCCCTCCTGCATAGACCAGGGATGAACGCTCTCCATCCCCTGTATTGACCAGGGCTGGGCTCCCTCCTGTATGAACCATCTCCTGCTCCTTCCTGATGGACTAAGTTGTATGGTCCCGTATGGACCAGGGCTAGGCCTCTCCTCACTGCATATTCCAGTTGCTCTTCAGCCTGTATACACTGGGCTTTATTGCACGGTATGGACCAGCTCCTCCCTCCCTTCCCCATATGGGTTAGGCTGTATTCCTTCATATGCACCAGTGCTGGACTCTCTCTCCTCCTTGTTTGGTCCAGTCTTCTTCCTCCCCCACCCCCGAACCAGGTTGTATGAACACACCTGTCAAGGACTGGGCTGGGCTCCCCTGTTACTGGCATATACTAGGTTGTATGGCTTCATATGGACTAGTCCCTTCTTCTCTGTTTCTCTTGTCATCCCTGTATGGACTGGGCTGAATTGCCACATGTGTACCAGTGATTGAACTGCCACTCTTTGCTGATATGGATCTTTCTTGGGGACTGGTCTGGATTATCACCCTTATGGATCTGCTTCTCTCCTCATTACAAACCAGTCTGAGGCCTTCACACTCACGTGTGGACTGGATTGTATTGTCCTATATGGAACAGTCCCTGGCAGGGGCTCAATTGGGGTTCCTCTGGAATGCCAGGCTGTCAGACTAGTGCATGCTTCTTTTGGGGACTAGCCTGTATCATGCCGTATGGACCAGACTATCTCAGGAAGTGAGCTGTGCCTCCTCAGACCAGTCCATATTAGGGGTCCTGACATCTCCAGGGGACTGATTTGGGCTTCCCTGTGAATCTCCAGTGCTGTATTGCTCTATCTGGACCAGTCCCAGCTGTCGCATACAAACCCACCTCCTTTCTACCCACTGTGGGGTCTCCCTAATACAGACTGCTCCAATGCCTATATTTCCTTCTCAGGGAACCATCTTAGGGTACCCTTTGCCACCCAGTATGGACTCTGCTACATGGCGCATATGGACCAGTCCCAGATGCCCACTACAAACTTTTCTCTCTTCTCCCCACAGAGGGTTTGGATGTGACCACCCTAGTGCCCTTTGGGGCACTGTGTGGCAAGAAGCATTGTGGGAGATTGGTCTGTATCTCCTTTCCCTCACATTATTAACTTGTCTCTATCTTTCAGTAGGGACTGGAACAACCTCAGGTGAGAATTGGCTTAGTTCCCTCTCTCATAAATTATACCTCCCTTAGAAAATAGAGAAGCTTGTGGCCAGGTTCCCTTCCCCAATTGAGAATGCTCTGTAACTCTGTGATATGGACCCAGACCTAGAGTCTCTACCCCTTAATATGGAGTAGTACCTATCTCTTGGTGTAGACCTATCCTTGGCCTTCTGACACCGTGGAGCAATTCCATCTCTCTGGATTGAGTGGGTCTATATCCCTGTAATATGGAGTCACCCTTAGTTCTTGTTGCTTCAATATGGACCAGTCTGTATTCCTCAGTATGGACTGGGTGTGGGTCTTCTGCTGTTGTAATGAGAGGGGACAGACTGGGCTATACTGGGAAGGATGGACAAGTCTGTGGTATTTGGTAAATGTTCTGTGTTGGAGAAATGGGGCTGTGCTATGTAGTGTATAGGACCTGCACTAGTCTCTATTGGGGTGGCACAGTTTGTAGTGCAGGGGCAGGGTTAATTGGTCTGTATTGCTGTAAGGTTGAAGGCTTAATATAATAATAATAATAAGGGTATACCAGTATAGGACTCTGCCTCGGGAAGAGGCTGTGTGGGTTATATCATTTCATACCCATTGGCATACCCGACTAGACATGCGGGTATGTTTTTCTTTTAGGGCATTTTTGTGAGAGCTTGGGGATACAGAGTGGGCAGAGTTAAGGTTAATACCAACAAAGCTTTCACCTGCAGCATTCTTGAGTGTGTAGCCCTTTAGAGCTGTCTTTGAACACGTGTGATACAATCTCAGCCATAACTCTTACGTTAGTGAAGATTCATGGCCTGGTAATTATCACTCCGGGGATGCTGGTGCCACACCAGGCATCTGTTTCAATTGCAGCCATGGACATCTTGAAAGATCTCTTGTGATGTGCTGCCTGACAGCCTTGGATTGATCTCTCCTCACAACCCCCATGATACAGGCCATTCTCCCCAATGGGACCCCTTCTCTGATCCCATGGACCACTCAGAATGGTTGAGACCGTTGATCATACTGGTTGTGTCAGGTACTGGTCTCTAATGGGAAGGGAGGTAAGGTCTGGAAGTAGCCTTCAGGTTTGTAAGGGAGCCTAGTGCTGGTATGTATTGAGAGGGCACCATCGCTAGGGCTATGTTTTCTGTGCTAACTTCTGTCTGTAGAGGCATGAGGTATCTGGCTTTCTGCTCTGTGATTGGAGCTCAGGGTCTGATTCGGGTAGTGGCAAATGGGGAGGGACTTAATGGGATGAAGGGAAAAGATGCACCACTACGGTGGGAAAACTGATCCGTCTATTGAGACAGGAGGGCATGGTTTGTAGTGGGGCCCATGATGGCCATCACCTGGGTGGGCTTGTGGGCCTGGTCCTCACAACGGTCTCTAGCTGGAGAGGATGCTGTCATCTGAGCGGATGTGGGAGGGAATGTGGATCTGCCTCCCGGGACGGAGCTTTAGCTTATGGGGCAAGGTCTCTGTGTTTAGCTCTGAAGTTGGCAGCTTGGCGCTGTGTGAATGGAGCATTGCTCCTGTGTGTTGAAGTTGCCGGAGCGTGTCTTACTGATCTTCCTGCTGTGACGTTATTACTAATTAGTATAATGGTAACAACTGATGGTCCCAGACATAATCAGGGGAGGGTCCAGCTGTGCTGGGTGTTGCACAGACCCCTCAACCAAGATGGGGGTCATGTCAGAAAGGGTGCTGGATGGCTCTCCATCAGTCTAGGCACTGTGCCGGCACATAGTGAAAGACAGTCTCTGCCCTGAAGAGACGCTCACAGTCTAAATCAAGGGTAGGAAACCTATGGCACGTGTGCCGAAGGTGGCATGCGAGCTGATATTCAGTGGCATTCGTACTGCCTGGGTCCTAGCCACCAGTCCAGGGGGCTCTGCATGTTAATTTAATTTTAAGTGAAGTTTCTTAAACATTTTTAAAACCTTATTTACTTTACATACAACAATAGTTTAGTTATATATTATAGACGTATAGAAAGAGACCTTCTAAAAACATTAAAATATATTACTGGCACGCGAAACCTTAAATTAGAGTGAATAAATGAAGACTCGGCACAGCACTTCTGAAAGGTTGCTGACCTCTGGTCTAAATGGACAAAGGGTGGGAGAGGAACTTGCCTGGGATCACACAGCAGGTTAGTGGCAGAGCTGGGAACAGAATCCAGGTCTACTTAGTTCCAATCTAGCATACACCCCCCGGCCCCCAGATCATGCTGCTCCCCCATGAGCTCACAATTAGATGGCATGGTGGGAAGAGCTTTCCTTGCAATACAGCTTCCCTCATTGCCTCTATCGTGACAAAATGTGAGTCTCCTTTTCAGCCCAAGACACGGATTGTCCTCCCTGCCTCTCATCGCTGTGTGTGCTCAGGTCTCACCCTGCCTAGCTGAGAGCTTTGTATCTTCCCCAGGAACTTTTTGCTCCTTGCAGTGCTGACTTGGAGCACCATGCTGCCTTTCCTCCCAGAGGGTTTCCCAGCTGCTTCCTTGTCTCTGAAACTGACAGCAGCTTTCTAATCTCAATCTTGCCGTGTCAGGGATTTAGGCTCTGCGTGGAACAGGGTTGGGGGCACAGCCAGTTGCTGCAGGCCTCAAATCTACAGGAGCATGTTTGGCTTTAGCTCATCCATCTTGCATTATCCTCACAGACCGTGCCCCAGGCTGCAAGAGTAGTGCAGTTCTTAACGCTCAGCCTCATGTATATAACAATTTGAGGGTAATTGATGATGATAATAATTATACCCAGCTTTTCTATAGCACTTTTCATCCATAGACAAAGTACCTCACAAAGGAGGTCAGTATCTCTAGCTCCATTTTACAGATGGGGAAACTGAGGCACAGAAAAGGGAAAGCGACTTGCCCACAGTCACCCAGCAGGCTAGTGGCAGAGCTGGGATCAGAATCCTGAATCACAGTCCAGTGCTCTACCTACTAGACCACACAGCTGTTTCCTCTAGGTGCACTCCTACTTAAGAGGAAAATGAGGATCCGTACTCTCTTTTGGCTCTGGATGAAGACTTTTTTTTTTTTTAAACTAAGTTAATTTTCATTCAGTCAACTCAGTCCCTCAGATAAGGAGAACTCCCACCCTGCATGATCTTCCAAAATGACCTCTGGCAAAACGGAAGCTGTGTTTTAAGATCTAATATTTTAAGCAGAAAAAGTGTTTGGACAAGATCCTTTCAGGCTGGATTGTAAAGAGAGAACAGACCCAATTTTATTTCCCTAATTGGCTTCACAGTTTTTAAGGCTAGAAGGGACCATTCTGATCATCTAGTCTGGCCTCCTGCAGAACACTAGAGGTGGCTGAAATTTGGTTGTCAAAACTTTTTTTTGTTAATGGAGAAGTGAGTTTTTGGTTAGACATAATTTTTGTTGAAAATTGTCTGCTTTCCATGGAACGCTTGGATTTTTTTGTCAAAAAAACAAATGCCCAAAACCTAAAATGTTTTGATTTGGAAATACAGCTGCAGTGTCTCATGGGAATTGTAGTTTGGTTGCCTCATGTCCCCATTCTCTGTTTGCTAGGCTCCTTGGCTGGACTTCATCTCCCATCATGCATCATGGCAGTGGACTTCCATGAAACACTGCCTCCCCTCATCAAGAAGAGGTATTGTGCTGCATCATGGGAGATGTAGTCTGACGAAAGAACTCAGCCAAGAGAGGGGAATGGGAACATAAGGCAGCTGAATTACATTTTCCAAAGATGCACTGTGACCAGGTATTACCATGATATATATATACCACCTGCCTTCTGCAAGGGGGGGAGACTGCTGCATCATGGGAGACATACTCTGGCCAGGGAGGCTGGCGGAGAATGGGAGCAGGAAGCACCATGATGTGACTTTCAAATTAAATTATTTCTGGTTTTGGCTGATATTTGTTGGTATCTAAATTTCTGTGTGGGGGGACCCAAATGTTCAGTGGAAAAGTAACCCTATTATCCCACCAGCTCTGTATAACCCAGGGCAAAGAATCCGATCTAGTAGATTCTGTGTCAAACCCATAATGGAGTCTCCTTTAAGGCATTATGTGTCTGCAATTTCCCTGGCTTCAGGGTTAGGACAGCTTATCCTGGCTACAGTGATCACTGTAGAGCAGTGTATAGCGGCTGTGTCTGGTATGGCCCTCTCCCTTTACTGGCTTGCCCATGTGGCTTGTAATACAATGTAGTTTGTCTTCCGGAGGTGTCTGATGAAAGTTTTTTATTTCAATAAGAGGCTAATTAGCTAATTATTTAAACATTGATCAGTTAATGATGTGGGGCAGCAGGATGAGTAAGCCCTTAGCGAGGCTATTAAAGGGTCATGGTAATAAATGATTTACCAGGGTAGTAAAAGTTGAGAGAAATTATAGTGATTTAATCTCTGGGGACATCTAGGTGTTGGTGCTGTGGATAATGCAGTGGGCTGGGGCCCTCAGGACTCCTGGGTTCTGTTCCCAGCTCTGGAAGGAGGAGGTAGGTCTAGTGGTTAGAGGAGAGAATGGGCAGAACAAGGAGTCAGGAAGCCTGGATTTTGTTCCCACATCCTTGAGGGGAGTGGGGATCAAGTGGGACTCCTGTGTTCTGTTCCCATGTGTACCATTGACTTGCTGTGTGACCTTGGGCATGGCCAGCTTGTGCCTCAGTTTCCCCATCTGTAAAAAGGTGGGGTAAGGCTAACCTCACTCAGAGACTTTGCGACTTCCTTCATGTCTGTAGAGTGCTTTGAGATCCAGGCACAGAGAGCCATAGAAGGATTACTCATCAGGTGTAATTTGAACTCTCCTAGATAGCCAGTAATCCTACCTGATGCCTGCAGAGGTGGTGCTGCCTGATAGTAGAGCACACTGGTATCAGTGCAGGCATCTGGAGTGGCATCCAGCATGTGTGTTTTGGATCTTGGAGAGTGGGGAAGAACACAGCACCATTCCCTGGGGGACAAAGGCTGTTGCCTCAGCAACGTTCTCTCATGCTAAGTTTGCTTCTATATTTGTGTCTTCCATTTGGTGGCCAAATGTCATCTTGAGCCACTGGACAACAACCTTGTAGCCCCCCTGTGAAATTCCCCTCCTTATTCTTTGGGATAACTTGGGGTTTCTGGCATCAGTCTCTGTGCACTGGAGTGGGCAGAGAGGCAGTAGATCTGCCATCTTTGACTTCCAGGGTGAAGCCGGAGCAATTCTGAACCAGGATCATAGCAATCAGCTGATTTCGGAATCTGTGAATATCGTCCCTTGCACCTGGCGCTGTGAAAGGGAGGATTTTAAATGGCTTGTGGAAGATATTTATAGGGGGAGAAGTTTGCAGACACGTGTATGGGGGAGTAATTTGCACATGCCAGGTGGACATCTGTGTGGGAATATTTTGCAGGCACACACATGAGTATACGTATGCAGTGGGGAGCAGTTTGCAGGTGTGCATGACTGAGTGTGTTTTATGCGCGCGCACTCACATGGAGGGAGAGTGCTTTGCAGGCTAGGATGACTAGATGTCTGATTTTATAGGGATAGTCCTGATATTCAGGGCTTTGTTTTATACAGACATCTATTACCTCCACCCCTGTCCCGGGCTTTCATACTTGCTATCTGGTCACCTTATTCCAGGCACAGGTGTGTGCATAGGGGAGCAGTTTGCATACCTGTGAGTGTAGTGGGGAGCAGTTTGCAGGGGCTCACATGAGAGTGCAGGGGGGTTGCTTTGCACACACATGTAGGGGGAAGCGCTTTGCAGGCACATATACGTGTGTGTGTGTGTGAATGGAGCATTCTGCAGGCACAGAGGCAGTCCCCATATACATTCTGTCATATGGGAGGAGCACTTTGCAATCCCAAGTAACTTCCACTGTGCTGCAAGCTGTAGCTAATCAGCTGAGCCTTCTTGCCTTGGATTCCTCCACAGGGGACAGGTGCGAGGATTTCTCCTCCATGTCTGCATCTGGCTGCTTCTGCTTCATCATTCCTTGTGTGAGAAGGGGAGGAGGACGAGATAATGTGTGGTTCAGTGCTCGGGAGCAAAACACAGTTGGCTTTCAGAATTAAGCTCGCCGCTCAATGGCGAAGGGGGGCAGAGGGGTGCACACCGGCACAACTGTGAGCTGTACAACCCAGTAACAACATGCAGTAAACAAAAACAGAAGGGACTCCATCTGCAAAGACTGCTGTTGTGTTCCTCTGGCATAGTGTTGTTGCAGTCGCTGTGCTGTGATTGCAAGCCCAGTCATGCTGGGTGTTGCAGTCGCAGCTCCTCACTGCTTAAGAAGTCTGTCTGTCTGTCTTTCTGATGTGACCAACCCCTCATCACTGTAGTATCCACCAGTTATCCTATCTGCTGGTTTGTCTCATCCGCTTCTCTATTTACCTGCCCCTCATATTGCTGTAGTGCCCGGAAAACCTCCAGCTCCCCTTAAACATGTTTATAGACTTCAAGGCCAGAAGGGACCATCATGATCATCTAGTCTGACCTCTTGCACATCACAGGCCATATGGTGATCAGTTAGACCCTGAATATGTGGTTGAGACCCTTCAGCCAGACACCCGGGGAAGAATTCTCCGTAATAACTCAGAACCCTCCCCATCTAGTGTCCCATCTCTGGCAGCTGGAGATACTTGCTAAAAGCAATCTCTGAAGGGCCACATGTCATTGTAGGCAGTCTCATTGTACCATCCTCTCCATAAACTTATCAAGCTCAGTATTGAAACAAGTTTAGGTTTTTTGCCTCCACTATTCCCCTTGAAAGGCTATTCCAGGACTTTACTCCTCTGATGGTTAGAAACCTGGTCTAATTTCTAGCTCAAACTGATCAGTGGCCTTTTTACATCCTTTTCGTGTGTGCCAACATTGGCCCTTAAATAACTCCTCTCCCTCCCTGGTGTTTATCCCTCTGATGTATTTATAGAGAGCAATTGTATCTCCCCTCGGCCTTCGTTTTGTTAAGGAACTTGATTTGTTACGTTTAACTCTCCTCTTGTAAGGTAGATTCTGCATTCCTCTGATCTTCCTAGTAGGCCTTCTCCGCACCTGTTCCATTTGAATTCATTGTTCTTAAACATGGTCTCAGCAGTGCCTTGTATAATGGTAATAACACTTCCCTATCTCTACTGGGAATACCTTGCCTGATGCATCGTAGGATTGCATTAGCCTTTTTCGCAGCCGCGTCACACTGATGGTTTATAGTCACGCTTTGATTGACCAATATACTCCGCTCTTTTCCCTCCTCTGTTGCTTCCAACTGATACGTCCCCAGCTTATAGCAAAAATTCTTATTGTTAGGCCCTAAGTGCATGATCTTATGCTATTCAGTTTCATTCCATTTCTATTACTCCAGTTTTCAAGGTCATCCAAATCTTCTTGTACGGTTTTCCAGTCCTCCTCCGTATTGGCAATACCTCCCAACTTTGTCATCTGCAAATTTTATTAACACATGCTCATTTTTTGTGCCATGGTCATTAATGAAAATGTTAACTAAGATTGGTTCTAAGATCGATCCCAGAGGAACTCCACTAGTAACCTCCCTCCAGCCTAATAGTTCACCTTTCACTATGACCTGTTTGTAGTCTCCCCTTCAACCAGGTCCTTATTCACCTTTCGATTCTCGTATTAATCCCAGTCTTCTCCAGTTTAACTAATAATTATGCCCCATAAGGTAGGGCAGAGCTGTTATCCCCATTTTACAGATGGGCAAATTGAGGCACAGAGAGACTAAGAGACATGCTCAGGATCTCTGGTGGAGGAGGGAATTGAACCTGGGTCTCCTAAGTCTCTCACTAGCACCCTTACCACTGTGCTTCCATCTTCTCCTTCATCTTTTATGTCTTTGGAGCAGGTACTGTCTTTTACCATGTGTTTGGGTGCTGCCCAGAACGATGCTTCCTCCCCCTCACCCCCAGTCTCAGCCAGGGTGGGTCTGTGTGTGGCACATTGCAGAGTGGAGGATTCCCCTGAACTCCAAAGGGTCTGTGTTGCTCCCCAGCATGATGGGTTCCCCCTCAGTTTCCATCGAGGTCTGTGAAGTGTCCAACATGATGAAAAGCCCCCAATCTCAGTTTTCAGGGCTCTGTGTGGTGTCTAGCATGATGCAGGGCCCCTCAATCTTTGTCAGGATCAGCATGACACCCAGCACCTGAGGGGTGAGGGGCCCTGACCTTGGCTGGGGCCTGTGCACACCCAGTGGGGGCTCCAACTCAGCTAGTTTCCAGATACTACTACAATACAAATGTTAATATTGGTGCATCTGTTTGTAATTTGTACTACGTAACTGGCTCAGTTTCCTAACACAACATTACAAAGGGACCCGAGTGTCTCATGATATTTGTCTGTATTGGGTAAAGGCAATATTAAATGCAAACGCTAGCTTTAATGCTGTGCTAGGGTTGGTAGTGTAAAAAATCAAGCTCTTCTGGATTTTTGAAGCGACTCTTCTGGCCATCGAATCTGACTGCCTGCGTAACAGAGGCCTGAGAATCCCCCCCAGCCATTCCTGCCTCTAGCCCAGCTTGGTGGTTGGGCAAGAGTGGATCCTTTCAGCGAGACGTGCAGTCTTGAATTATAGACTCCAGGTGATGGAGAATCCACACCGTCCCTTGATCAGCTGTTCTAATGATTAATCCCCCTCAGTGATAAAAAAAATCTGTGCCTTATTTATAGTCTGACTATAACAAAAATGTCCAGAGTTGATTCAATAAATCTGAAATGAGATAAAACCTTCAGGCTGTAAACTGATCTCTAATTTTTAGAAGTCAAGAGGAAACTTTTCCTTGGGCAGTTTATCCTGTAAGTGTGGGGTTCCTCTTGTGATGCAGGGCTGCCCAGAAGATTTAGGGGGCCTGGGACAAAGCAGGGGAGCTGCAGCGCTCGTACTAACCCAGTGGCGGTCCAGGTCTTTGGCGGCATTTCGGCGGCAGGTGCCCTTCAGTTGCTCCGCATCTTCGGCAGCACTGAAGGCCCCCTCCCCACTGAAGACCCGGACCGCCGCCGGGCCAGGGCTTGCGGGGCCCAGGGCCTGGGGCAAATTGCCCCACTTGCCCCCCCACCCCCTCCTCCGGCGGCCCTGATGTGGTGCCGGCCGCTGTTAGGGACAAGAGGCTGGACAACATGGACCTTCAGTCTGATCCAGTGATTCCTATGTTCTGAAGGGCAAAAGCTCATTGTCACTATTTTGTAAATCATTCAGAGACAATTTGATGAGGTTGTGACGATGTGGTTCTGGCGGGACCCAACTGAGAGTGCCAATTCAGGACCAATTGCTCAAACAGGGCAATCACAGCCCTAGGCTGGGGTTTTTCCACCTCTAAGGCAAGGCAAACCAAACCAGCCAGACAAAAATGACTTCGGTTTCATCCCACTGGCTAACCACAAGTCACACAAGCAATTTCCTTAGACACTCCAGTCTCCCAGTATCACCACCAGTGCCACCCATCCTGGGGATGAATGGTTATGAAACCCAACACCCCAGTAAAAGAAAAAGGTTCTCTCGATCCCAAAGGACCAAGCCCCAGTCCCAGGTCAATATGCACATCAGATCTTACCCACAAATCACGCTGTTGCCAATCCTTTAGAATCTAAAATCTAAAGGTTTATTCATAAAAGGAAAAAGATAGAGATGAGAGCTGGAATTGGTTAAATGGAATCAATTACATACAGTAATGGCAAAGTTCTTAGTTCAGGCTTGTAGCAGTGATGGAGTAAACTGCAGGTTTACATCAAGTCTCTGGAGAATATCCCCGGCTGGGATGGGTCATCAGTCCTTTGTGCAGAGCTTCAGCTTGTAGTAAAGTCCCTCCAGAGGTGAGAAGCAGGATTGAAGACGAAATGGAGATGAGGCCTCTGCCTTATATAGGCTTTTCCAGGTGTAAGAACACTTCTTTGTTCCTACTGTGGAAAGTTACAGCAAAATGGAGCCTGCAGTCAGATGGGCCAGTTTCTGCACACCCTGCTGAGTCACAAGGCGTATCTGCCTCCTCTCAATGGGTCAATTGTGTAGCTGATGGTCCTTAATGGGCCATCAAGCAGGCTAAGCAGAGCTAACACCAACTTGTCTGGGGTGTTTCCCAGTAACAGCACAAGTTTGAAATACAGCCCATATTCATAACTTCAAATACAAAATGATATAGACATACAGACAGCATAATCATAACCTGTAACCTGGTCTTAGACACCTTATATGACCCCCTTTACATGGGATTTGGTGCCATTACAGGACCTTGGTTGCAACCCATGTTCTGTATGGTCCCAGTTTATATCAATAACGTCACACAGGTCTAATCAGTTCTGTCCAGTTTCATACACTCCGCTATCGCTGTAGTATGTGAGTGCCTTCCAGCACAGCATTGTGATTGCATCTACACACCTGTCAGGTGTTTGTTCTCTCTTTCTTTCTCCCAGGGGGAGAAGCATGGTGCACAGGAGTGACTTGTTTTAGTAGGTGAAGGGTCTTGGATTTTTTAAATATACATGTTCGTTAGAGAAGGCAAAGTCAAAGAACTGGGCCTGGCTGTTGGAATGGAAGGTGGGGAGGTTTGTGATGGCCCTTAGTCCTGGAGAAGTTCATTCCATAGCATCAGACCTGTCCCTGAGCTCTGTCTCCTGCACAGGCAAGCTTTAACCTTCTTGTAGAGAGCTCTGTTGTGCCAGAGGAGCAGATTTGTTAACTGTGGTCTTCACTGCGGCTCTTTTAAATACCTTGGGCCCGGACCATGGAGTGCCTTGCAGATAAAGACTGAGACTTTGCTCTTGGTTAGAAATTCTGCAGGAGGCCAGTGTAGGGTGTGACGGACAGGGCGTGTGTGCGTGTGTGTGTGTGTGTGTGTGAGCCTGAATGGCTGGTGAGATGTGCTGCGGCAGCTTTCTGTACTTGGAGTTTCCCAAGCACTGAAGGTTTAGTGCCCACGTATGTTGCGTTGATGGAGTCCAATTGAGAAGTGACAAAGGGGAGAATAACTGAGTCCAGGGTGGGATGGAGTCTCCTAACTAACTGGAGAAGGTAGAAAGCGTTACTTGTGGAGGATCTCAGCCTATTTTGAGAGGGTAAGTACATCTGTTTCACCTGTAGCTTGAGCTCTGCCAGCCTCTGTGAAAGATGTGGGCTTCAATTTACTCCCTCCACTTACAAAACCAGGATCAAGGCATCAATCCAGCCAGGCAGCTCTGAGCGCACAGTACTCAGCAAAGAGATTATTATGGCTGGCAGGCAAGTCAGATCTCTGATTGCAAAAAAGATTCCACATGGTGGTAGCACCAGACGCTCTGTTAAGGCAATTCATTTTCTCCTTCCAAGAGTGCTGGATTTGGTTGTTGCCAACTGCATGAAAAGTATGTTGCTGCTTTGGAAAATAACTGTTTTAAATAGCACCCTTCTTGATCAACAGATCTGCTTCCAGCATGCCTCAGAGTCAGATCCACAAACCTTAGCATCGCAAGTCTTTGAAAGCTGGATTCCATTCTGGCTCTGGCATCAGCAATTGTTTGCTCATCCAAATTCCCTCCCTCTGTGGGCTTGGCCTGGTTGTTGCCAAGGGCATGGTGTGCAGCCAGAGGGAAGGAGGTCACTGAGGGCAGAGTCTGGGCTGCTCAATTTCTCTCTTCCTGGACATGACGTCCGAGTGACTCGGATCCTGGGGTGAGTTTGCAGTTCGTAAAAACCCAAACCATCTTGTAAATTGAGCACATTTAATTTGGAGAAAGCGAAACCAATGTGAACCTTGAAGAGAGCTCCATGCAGGGTGCAGAGAAGAGCCACAAAGGTGATTTGGGGGCTAGAAAAAATGCCTTGCAGTGAGAGACTCAAGGAGCTCAGTCTATTTAGCATCTCGAAAAGAAGATCCAGGGGTGACTTGATTGTGGTGTTTAAGTACCTTCACAGAGAAAATACTGTGTGCTAAAGGGCTCTCTCCATAACCTAGCAGAGAAAGGCAGAGTAGGAACCAATAAATCAGTGTTTGCCCAGCACTTAGCACCATGGGTTCCTGGTTCATGACTGGCAGGATGGTAATACAAACAACAATAATAACGACTTTTCTTTTGTAACAGTGCATGTGACTTACCATTGGAACAAACTCCCAAGGGAAGGGACGGATTCTCCATCTCTTGAGATCTGCAGATCTAGACTGGATTCTTTTCTGGAAGATGCTTTAGAGAAACACAAGGTATTGGACTCCATACAGGGTAACTTGTGCTATATAGGAGGTCAGGCTAGATTAGATTGTCTAATGGACCCTTTTGGCCTTAAAAATCTATGAATTTATTTAACTGCCAAGAGAGCCTCTCTCCTCTGTTTATGACCCAGCTGCGGGAAATGTGGTGACCAGGGATCCTGGGGGATCTGGTTGGGGGAGAGCTTCCGGGGAGACAGGAGAAATCCAGAGTGTGATCTCCTTCAGGAAATGCTGCCCTAGCCTTCCTATTTGCTTAACACTTTTCCATCAGAACCGGAATGGCAGTCCAACTGGCTGCAGCGGACATTTGGGACAGGCCTCTTCCATAAAGCTGTCTGCTGCTCTACTCACATGATTTTGAGTGCTGCACCTTTCCACACTGTTCTGTCTTGCCCCGTCTTGTTTAATCCAGTGCCTCTGCTCTCCACGGCTGGGAGACATTGCTCTAAGCCTTCATGCCAGTAGGCACATCCTGTTCCACGTGTGGTGGCAGAGACCGTTTTTGATCTTGCCGCTGGCACCGTCTTGATTCATGTCCTTGCGGGAACAGCAGCTGATGAGCAGCCCTGAAATGCAGCCCTTGCAGTGAGGCTGCTGAAGCGGATGCTTGCTCTGCAGTTCAGGTCCTTACACAGAAACGTGGCCTTCAGTGCTGGGGTGTGTGCAAATGAAGGATCTTAATGATCTTTGTTTTTATGATCAGCTTCCTTGGGGGCTTGCCCTCACCGAAAGGTTGAGTTTAACATAAATTAAGCGCACATGTGCGCAAATTCTTAGCTCAGATGTGGTGGTGCTTTTAACTTGAGATGGCTGGTGCAAGGTGGGTGATGGGCTAAAACACAAGTGACTATAAGTTATCAGCAGTGCAGCCTGGTGGCTAGAGCACTGGACTGGGACTCAGGAGACCCAGGTTGTCTTCCCAGCTCTGCCACGCCCTGCTAGGTGACTGAGCAAATCACTTCCTCTCTCTGTGCCTCAAGTTTGGTAAAGATACTGACCTCTGTAAAGTGCTTTGAGAGGTAAGGATTATTTCCTGTGACCATTCTGTAGTGTAGATACAGGCTCATGCCACCCGAGCATAAATAGTCCTCCAATGTCTTTCCCCTTCTGTGTGTTCAGACAAGCTTTCCCACAATTCACTGGGAAAGGGGGGGCATGGATCAGTGTTTGTCTCACTCCTGATCAGTACCCAGCCTGGGCTGGGGAAGCTAATGATCTAACAAGCAGACCAAATTCGGAAATGAATCCTGGTCACACGGCACCTGAGGCACATTGCACATATACTAAGAAGAAGACTAGGAAAGAACTCAGAGTGGCTCAGGTGATTGCTGTGCTAAAAGCCATGGGATGTGCCCTTAGCACCTCACGGGGGGGTAGTGCAGATGCAGCCACTCAAGTGTTATTTCACAATGTGGCTGCTGTTGCTTGAGCTAGAATGACTCGAATTAGCTCTGCTGCAAAGATCAACAGTTGGAGGAAGCTTCCTGGATCCGAGGGACAGAAATATTTTTTAGTCAAATGGGCTTATCTTAGGACTGGAAGGATCCTCCTGAGTCATTGAGACTGGTCTGAGCTATCGCAGCCAACCCTCTGATGGAATCCCAGTCAGCAAGTAGGGTGTTTGCCCCTCATTCCTCGTACTGGGAGGCTGCTCCAGAACTTCCCTCTTCTGCTGGGCACAGACCTTCTTATCTCCAGCCTCAATTGATTCCTGGACAGTTTGTCCCCATTTGTTCTTGTGCCAACGTTCTCCTTTAGCTTCAGTGCCAACGTTCTCCTTTAGCTTCTTCCCTCTCCCTGGGTTTATCCACCCCGGTGTATTTTCAGAGAGCAGATCCCCTCTCAGCCTTTGCCCGTCCAGGCTAAACAGGCCCAGTTCTTTCCGTTTCCTCTCGTAAGATCAGTTTTCCTCTCCCCTGCTCAGCCTGGGAGCCCTTCTCTGCAACGGGCCACTTTGAGTCATCTTTCTAGAACGTGGGTGACCTGAGCTATACACAGCATTCCAGTCCTTGACAGCCGAGCCTGGTTCTCCTTGTGGTTCAGACTTAGGGTGACCAGGTGCGAGATGTGAAATATCGGGATGTGGGGGTGGGTGGGGGAGCATGCTGGTGGAGCAACAAATCCTCCCCCTCCCCCCCAAAAAAACCCAAGAGCCGCCTGAGCATAGGAAAAATTAGTAGGGGCTGAGCACCCACCGGTAGCTCCCCGCCCCGCTCCCCAACACCAGCTTGCCTTTGCTCTGCCTCCACCTCCCCTGAGCTGCCGAGTCCTGCTTCTCCCTGCTCCCTCCAGTGCTTGTGCCGCCATACAGCTGATTCGCGCAAGTCTGGGAGGGAGGGATGAGGAGGAGAAATGTGTTGTGCTTGGGGAAGAGATGGGGCCAGGGCAGGGATTTGGGGAGGGATCCTGTAGGGGCGGGAGAGGCAGAATTGGGGCGGGGCCGGGGTGGAGTGGGGTAGGGGGGCACAAGCCCCCTCTTCCCGTGCGCTGGAGGGCAAAATATCAGGACAAACAAGTAAATGTTGGGACAGTCCCGATAAAATCGAGACGTCTAGTCACCCTATTCAGACTGGATAGAAGATGGGCATGGGGGAAGCTAAGCTGGAGTCTGATCAGAGTGCGGGCCTGATGGATCTGAGGATCGTCATGCACTCCAGTAGTACTGTCACCATTTTGCAGAAGGAGAAAGTGAGGCACAGAGAGGAGGAAAGGTCTTGGACAAGGTCACACAGTGAATCGGTGGCAGAGCTATGAATACAGTTCAGGTGTCCTATTGACCCCACCCATTCTCTAACCATAGCCCCTCTCTTCCCTCCCTATAGATAGAACCCAGGAATCCTAACTCCCAACTTCACCTGTCCTCTAACCACAAGATTCCCCTCTCAGAAACAGGAGGAGAACCCGGTCCCTTGCTCTAACTACTAGATAAATGCTGCCCACAATTCCACAATGTAGCCACTCTCGCGTTGTCTTCAAAGGTCCAAGCTCTGGAGCCCATTCGGCTCAGCGTTCAAGCCCTTGGCAGCTGCTCAGGTCCAAAGGGGCAGTCCTCCAAGGGAGGAAGGATGTCCCAGTGGTTAGGGCACTAGCTTCTGACTTGAGAGATCCAGGTTCAGGTTCCTGCTCCATCGCAGACCTCCTCTGTGAGCCGGGAGGTCTGCTCTATGCCTCAGTTTCCCCATCTGTAAAATGGGGATAACAGTGCTGCCCTACCTCATGGGCAGCGAGGATAAGTGCATTAAAGACTATCAGGTGTTCAGATACTGGAGTAATGAGGACTGTGTAAGTTCCTTAGGTAGATAGCCATGTCTGTTATGCAAGGGGCAGGTCCCTTCCCTCTCCCCCGGAGCAGTTGGCTGAGGCTCTGTGTAGGTGTTGCTGCATTGGTTACACAAGGGGCAGTCTCCCTCATCCCACCCCCAAGCAGTTTGGCTCAGGTTATCTACCGTCCCAGACAAGCAGAGATCTGTTTCATTTTAGAACTCTCCTTTCTTTGAATAGCTGGCAATTTTTTGGTTACTAATTGGGTTGTCTGCATGGTTGAGCATGGAGAACAGCGTATGCTATTTGGCAGTGTAAAGGCCACTGTGATTGGGAGGGAGGGCTGTTTATCAAGCCAGCAAGACTTGAGACACTGTACTGGTAAGAGGTCAAGGGCTTGAAAATTATAGCAGATTTACACAGGTAATCTGGCAACACAATGAATATTCAGCAGGTCTCCTGTGAGGGCATCAATCCTGCCGGTGTGTAGAGCCTTGCAAATATCCACAGACCAGGTTTGTGGATCAGAGGCAAATTTTGTATCATAGATTAGGGTTGGAAGGGACCTCAGGAAGTCATCTAGTCCAACCCCCTGCTCAAAGCAGGGCCAATCCCCAGACAGATTTTGCCCTAGATCCCTAAGTGGCCCCCTCAAGGATTGAACTCGCAACCCTAGGTTTAGCAGGCCAACGTTCAAACCACTGAGCTATCCTTTCTCTACCAATGTGTTCAAAAAATCAGTAGTCAAGCACAACTATAGTGTGAGACTGGCTTAAAAATCAGGAGTGTTTTAAAAAACATTGGGGTCTTTGTCTTCTGGTTTCTGAGTCTTTAGGGGGCAGTTCTGAGTCATGGTTTCAAGCTTTTTATTGGAACTGTGCGGGGTGGTATCTTATCTTTTCATTAAAAAAAAAAAAATTGACATTCTAACACAATCATGTGATGCCGGGAGCCTGAGGCTTTATGGAAAGTGGCAAATATTGCGTGACTCTTGATAAAATTGCGGGGGGTTGGCGATGCTGCAATAATGTCAGCATTTAGATCTCTTCAAGGAAATTGATTGCAATAGCGGTTGCAGAATAGCTTCCTCTGTGGATGCTAATTTAAGAGTGCCTTTCTCTGGTTTAGTGTAACGGACCAGGGGCAGAGAACGATTCTTAGGCTGATGAGGGGAATGGAGAGCTGATCTTACGAGAGGAGACTGAAAGAGCCAGGCTTGTTTAGCCTGGTCAGGTGAAGGCTGCGAGTAGATCTGGTTGTTCCTTCTCTAAATACATGGGGGGAGAACTCCAGGGTGGGAGAAGAGCTGGTGAAGCTAAAGGACAATGTCAGCACAAGAACCAGTGGGGTTAAACTGATCAGGAATCAGGCTGTTAAGGAGGGTTTTAGCCATCAGAGAAAGGAGGTTCTGGAACAGCCTCCCCATAGGGGCACTTGAGAACAAACGCCCCGATTAGTTTGAAGATGGAGCTGGGTAAGTTTCTGCCAGGATTCTAGACGGAATTTGATAATCTAGGAAGTCCCTTCTTATGTACTCCACTTTGAATTTGGATTCAGCTAAACTGGCAAAGAACTTCTGTTCGGAATAAGTGTCCACATGGGGGCTGTTCTGGAATAGCTGTTGTGCTTTAAGTTCATACTCTACCTTATTTTGATTATGGGCTTTTGCTGGCATTACTCAGACTGCTCCCTTGACCATTGGCAGAAGTACGTAGGAAAGGCCTGTCTTAAGTTACAGGAACAGAACCAGTTTATATTCTCCAAGCAAAGCCCAGATCCGCTGCCCCTCAGTCTGGTTCTTCCAGTCCAACCCTTCCTGTTCAAACAGGTCTGGGCTTTCCCCCAGGAGAGTGAGATAGCTGTAATCGCTCTGCATGGTCTCTTTCCGATCCTTCAAGGTAAGGTGTTAAGCGAGTACTAGAGGAGGCCTGCACAAGAGAGTTCTGCCATAGCTGTGCCTCTTGCGGGGGATGTTGGGTTGTGCTTTTTGTGTTTGGGCAACATTCCTATGCCAGCAAAAGCCCTGGGGTAGGTGCAGGAATCACGGCAAACTAGATCTATTGCTGGGATGGCTTACTTCACTGCTCGACCTGCTCCTTTCTGTGCAGCATGGGGCGCAGGTCGCCTGCCGGGATCCCCTGGGCATGGCTCATCTCAGAATTCCCTGCCATCGCAGGGCCTTCGGGCATTGATGGCCTCTCAGTCTCTCCTGTTCCCTGCTTGGGGCTTACAGCAGTTTAACCTCCTGAGGGCTGAAATACTTTAATGTAACCTCAGTTTAGTCTTTGGGCTTAATATAGGTGTACGTGAGTGAAATGTACTGGCCTGTGCAGTAGAGATCAGAATAGATTTAATGGTCCCTTTTGACCTTAAACTCTATGAAACCTCTTGAAACACTGACCCCCCCAGTATGTTAAGTGTTATCATCAATACACTTACTATGAAGGTAAAGGAAGTGTCAGACATTTGTTTGACTTGGAATAAGGCCATCAATCTGAAAAGGATGAGGATTGCATCACATAGACCAAAGAATTCACCCACTGATTCTTGCACTGCACCCAAATCCTTCCCTTTCTTCAGGATTAACATGCTTCAAAAATAGACGGCTATGTTCCCATTACTCATCATTTAGTTAAGCTACATGCGCTTGGTTCCCCTTTCTTCCTCACAGTGATTAGCAATCGCTCCAGGCCTTGAATTCCATCCTAACACACACACGGCTGATCTCTTCAAAAGCTGCCAGAAGAATTCAGAAACCCAGTTCCTGTTTAAAATTAATAGGAATTGAGCATCAGAAATCCCAAGTAGGTATATGTAGCTGGAGGATATTTCACTCTCTCTTTGGGGGCCTGATCATGTGGATTTTTCTCCACAAAGATCCCTTGAGGCGTTGCCCCTGTGGGGCAGGGACTATCTTTGTATTCTGTGTTTGTGAAGTACCTCAGTCCTCAGTTAGGAAGCACATCTCGGTGTGCTGTGGACCCAGGGGACATGGTCTCCAGAGGAGTTGGCATTACATTTAAACATCAGGGAGCTCAGAGCTGTCTGACTGGCCTGGTGGTGTCTTCCTACCACAGTTGTCCAGTTGAGTAGGGCAGGTGTTGATGGAAAATATGGGCTCCATGTTCTGTGTCAACAGGCAAGGGGGAGCATGCTCATTGGCATTCTGTCAAGAGGCACTTTGCCTGTGGGACTTTTGCATCCAGCACCCGATCCACCTGAAAGCTTTGCATCTCCCCGGCATCTAGAACACGCTGGTGGATCACCTCAGCAGGTCCTTTTTCTCTCCCCACAAGTGGTCACTCCACTTGGAGATTGTCCAGGTGCTCTTCCAGAAGTGGGGGGCTCCCCGAGTGGATCTCTTTGCCACCAGAGAGAACAGAAAGTGTCATCAGTTCTGCTCTCTCCAAGGCCTTGGCGGCACGCCCACTCTGATGCCTTTCTCCTGTCATGGGCTGGGGGTCTGATGTAAACATTCCCACTGATTCCGCTGATCAGCAGGGTCCTATCGAAAATCAAAAGGGACAAGGCGCAAGTCATTGTGATCGCCCCGGTGTGGCCTTGCCAGTACTGGTTCGGCATGCTCATGGATCTGGCCATGGCTGTCCCATGGCCACTGTCTAGCTGCCCAGACCTACTCTCGCAGGACCACGGTTGTCTCCTGCACCTGAACCTTCCCTCTCTTCACCTCATGGCTTGGCTGCTGTGTGGCCGAACGCAGAGGAACAGGCTTGCTCTAGTCAGGTATAGTAGGTTCTCTTGGAAAGCAGAAAGCCGTCCATCAGAGCGACTTACCTGGCAAAGTGGAAGCGTTTCTCCTGCTAGGTGTCAGAGCGTAGCATCTCCCTGACCCGGTCATCTCTGCAGCCCATCCTGGATTACCTGCTCCACCTAAAGCATCAAGGTCTTGCGCTTTCTTCCAGCAAGGTGCACTTGGCAGCCATATCGGCCTTCCACTCGTGTGTCCAAGGCAAATCGGTGTTCTCTTCCTGCCGGTCCAAGACCCAGTTCCCCAATGGGACCTCAACCTGGTCCTCTCTAGGCTCAGGGGCCCATCCTTTGAGTCTATGGCTTCTTGTTCCATTTCCCATCTGTTGTGGAAAGTTGCTTTCCTTGTAGCCATTACCTTGGCGAGGCGAGTGTCCAAGATTAAGGCCCTCACTTCAGAGCCTCCATATACAGTATTCCACAAGGACCTCATCTGGCTTTCCTGCCTAAGGTGGTGTCCCCTTTTCATGTCAGCCTGGATTTCTTCCTCACCGTGTTCTGCTGGAAGCCACACTCGACCAATGAGGAGAGGTGGCTGCACACTTTAGATATCCAGCACACCCTAGGGTTCTACCTGGAGTGCACCAGGCCCTTTCACAGGTCAACCCAGCTATTTATCATGACAGCGGACAGAGATCAGGTTGCTCATGTCCATTCCGTGACCCGCCCTCCTTCCCCACAGTCTGTTTCGAGCAAGAAGGAACTGAGGGAGGGGAGCCGGCAGCGTCCCTTACACCATAGCATACGTGTGCCGTGCCACTCCAGAGGGTGCCAGAGCAGGTCCCCTATGGATAGCTCTGAGGGAAAAACTTCTGGCACCGGTGCATGTGGCAAGCACCCACACCTAACATGGAATGGACATGAGCAATCTATCTCGAAGAGCATGTTATGAAAAAAGGTAACTGTCTCTTCTGCCTTCCTCTTCCAGGCTAAAGAGCCTTTAGTACCTGGCATAAAGGTGCCTAGCATTGATATTGCTTGTTCTGTGTCCCATGTAGGCACAGCTATACCATACAAGCACTTCTATAGCAATATAACTGCATCCACACTAGCAGGGTTGTGCTCCAGCAGAGTTAAAGTGGGACAACTTGTCTATGTAAACAAGACAGGAACATAGGACTGGAAGCAACCTCCTAGGTCGTTGAGTTCCAGTTCCCTGCTATTGCAAGCAACCTCATTGTATCATCTCATTCATAAATTTATCTTAAAACTGGATGAATAGATTCTCAGGTCAGATGGGCCTACTGTGATCATCTCATCCAGTGGTTCTCAACCTATGGCCTGTGGGCCACTTGCAGCCCAATCAGCACAGAGCTGCAGCCCATGTGACCTCCTCAGGCCATGCAGGTAGTATTGAATGTGGCCCACAGTGGCTAAATAGGCTGAGAATCACTGATCTAGTCTGATCTGAAGTATATCATAAGCCACAGGGACTGCCCTGAATTGATTCCTGGTTGAACTAGAACAGATCTGTTTCAAAAATCCAGTCTTGATTTAAAAATCTCCAGTGATGGAGAATCCACCACAATCCTTGGTCTGTTGTTCTGCTGATTAATTACCCTCACTGACAGCTAGTTGGGTTGTTTGCTCCCCACTCCTCCTCCTGGGAGGCTGTTCCAGAACTTCCCTCTCCTGGTAGGTAGAAACCTTCTTCTCATTTTCAGCCTTTATTGATTCCTGGACAGTTTATCCCCAATGGTTCTCGTGCCAGCATTGTCCTTTTGCTTCAATGGCTCTTCTCCCACCCTGGGGTTAACTCTCCAATGTATTAGAGAGAGCACCCAGATCCCCCTCAGCCTTCGTCTGCTCAGGCTAAACAGCCCAGCTCCTTCAGTCTCCTCTCATAAGATGGGTGCACCGTTCCCTGATGAGCCTAGGAGCCCTTTTCTGCACCCAGGGCCAGCTCCAGCTTTTTTGCCGACCTAAGCGGCGAAGCAGGGACAGAAAAAAAAAAGAGAGAAAGCCGTGATCCGTGGGACTTTGGTGGCAGCTCTACCGCTCTGCTTCATCCTTCGGCAGCAATTTGGCGCTGAAGACCCGGACATGCCGCCCCTTTCCATTGGCCACCCCAAGCACCTGCTTCCTTCACTGGTGCCTGGAGCCAGGCCTGTCTGGACCTGAGTCAATTTGGGTTCCTCTTTGGTGACCAGAATTGCACACAATATTCCAGATGAGGTCTTTCTTGCCCAATGACATTAATATTTCCCTATCTCCACTGGAAATATGTTACCTTAGATCTCAGACCAGATGTGGGCAAACTACAGCCTGCGCGCCACATCCGGCCCGTGGGACTGTCCTGCCCGGCCTCTGAGCTCCCAGCCCCCTCCCTCCTGTGTTGTTCCCCCTCCCCTGCAGCCTCAGCTCTCCCTGCCGCCAGCACTCTGGGTGGTGGGGCTGCGAGCTCCTGCCGGGTAGCTTGGCTGCAAGAGCCGCCGGCCTGCCCTGGTGCTCTAGACTGCGCAGCGGCATGGCTGGCTCCAGCCAGGCAGTGCGGCTGCCAGTCCTGGTGTTCTGAGTGGCATGGTGAGGGGGCGAGGAATGGGGCGGAGGGAGGTTGGATAAGGGGCATGGAGTCCTGGGAGGCAGTCAGGGACAGGGAGCAGTTGGATAGGCGTGGGAGTCCAGGGGGGCCTGTCAGGGTGGGGATGTGGATAGGGGTTGGGGCAGTCAAGGGGCAGGGGGTGTTGGATGGGTGAGGGGTTCAGAGGGAGGCAGTTGGGGTGGGAAGTGGGAGGGGGCAGATAGGGGGCAGGGGCCAGGCTGTTTGGGAAAGCACAGTCTTTTCTACCACACCCTTCATGCAGTTGCACAACCCCGCTGTGGCCCTCAGGCCTAAAAGTTTGCCCACCCCTGTCTTAGACTGTAAATTCTCTTGGACACAGATAGGAGCCTGATCACATAAAGTTACTTTGGTTTAATACATATTGGTTTAAAAACCTATGCAAGTAAACACATAGAAAACTTATCATTTGATTTAAACCTGCTTGATGGGGATTTTTAGCAAAAATTGTTTCCTTACTAAATTAAGGAAACATGCCGAGTCTAAATTGATTTGAAGTGTCTGGATGCATCCTGTAAAGGGTTAACTAAAATGACTTAAACTAGTGCGTATTTGTACACAACGATTCACTCTTGCTGTGTCTCAGCAGTGCCCAGTGCAATCCCCCCCGCCCGCCCCCCCGAGTCAGGGACTGCACAGAATCTAGCAAAATGCAGGCCCTGAAGTCAGTCAGGTCTCTAGCTGCTGCCATGGTGCTAATAAAAAAACCCAAAACTTTAACTAACTCATTTTGGAGTAAAACCTCTGTCCACCTCCCCCCCCAAATAAAGATGCTTTCAGAACGAAAAACCTTCCACCCCAAGTAGTGATGCCTCTACTAGGTACAAGGATGCAGATTTCACTGATAGCAAAACACTGTAGCAGAACCCCACAGTGCTCCGTTTGAGCAGGGTTTTGTGCAAGGTTAGAGAGGGAGGTGCTGTGTTGGTTCTCAGGGGTCGTGCCAGCTGACAGTGTGCCAAGGTGCCAGTCTCGACTCCTGTGGCTGGCCGATTTTGAAAGGGAACACATGATGATTGTTTGGGCTCTTTTTTATTTTTTTGCCTAACAGATTGCTTTTCTAGTCACATGGCTACATGGCTTAAGTTAGAGCTTGGATAGACGTGATCTTTAATAGATCGCGTGCATGCAGAATTGGGTTTTAAAAAAAAAAAAATCTATGCAGATATAGTGTCCCATGGATACTTCTCAAAGACAGATCATCTACCCGGGGCTTGGTTAGAAAGGGACAGGGTGGTGTCTAGGGTTTGTGTAATACCCTTTAAATAGATCAGGACCCTGCTAGTTGGCCTCCCTGTCCTCTACTGTAGAAGCCACCAGAACATAATGCAGCAGCCGTTTATATAAGTAGCTAGGCCTAGTTAATAAATGCAGTTATTTGAAATCTGCATCTATGACAAAACTCACATATTCTTTGTTGAACAGAACCTAAAGATACAAGAGCTGTAGAATGATTCAAATCGGAGGGAGTTCCCTTTCTCTCTCCATTTAGTCATCTAGACTTTTTTCTGCTCCCTCATAGACTTTAAGGGCAGAAGAGACCATTAGATCATTTTTTGCTCTGTTTGTGCAGTGCCTAGCACAATGGGGTCCTGCCCATGACCAGGACTCCTAGGCACAACAGTAATACAAATAATAACCTATCTGTAGGGCACAAGTCAGAGAATTTCATCCAGTTATCCTGGGTTGAGCCCAGTCACGTACGTTTGACTAAATATCTTCCAGAAAAACCTCTAAGACCTCAAAAGATGAAGAATCCACCACTTCCCCTTGGAGAGTGTTCCATTGTTTAATCCCCTGCTCTGTTAAAACTTTGTGCTTTGTTTCCATTTGAATGTGTTTGGCTTTTAACTTCCACCCATTGGTCCTTGTCCTTCCTCTCTACTAGATAAAAGAGCCTTTTAATACCTGGGATTTTCTCCATAGCGTTTGGATCTGTGCATTTGCTGCCAGCTTCAGTCATTCTTGAGCATCTGCCAGTGGCATTTAAATAGAACTTCTAATGACCCCACAGCTGTTGAGTGCACACAGGTCACCAGTCCAGGTGGGAACCGTCTAACCATCTGCAGCGAGGGTAACAGCCCTGGAAGCTAGGGGATCCTGTCTCTTTAATAAAGGGCACTTGCTTTGATTAACTTACCCAGCTGTGCTCTGATCTCTCCAGTGTTCATCGGCAGTTATTATTTGTATTGTCATAGCACCTAGGAGCTCTAGTCATAGACCAGGACCCCACTGTGCTAGGTGCAGTACAACCACAGGGCAACGATGATCCCTGCCCCAAAGAGCTTCCAATCTAAGTATAAGCCAAGAGACAACAGATGGAGATGGACAGACAGACGGGAGTCTAAGATATCAGCATGGTAGGCAGTGATCTCAAGCCAAAGGTCCATCTAGCCCAGTGTCCTGTCTTCCAACACTGGCCAATGCCAGGTGTCCCAGAGGGAATGAACAGAACAGGGAATCATCAAGCGATCCTCCCAAGCAGGAGGGGCAGCATTGGAAAATACACGAAGGGGTTTATTTCCAAATGTAACAAGTGGGCAGTGGAGGCTGGCACCATGGGCTGATGGCATGCGGGCATCGATATCTTGATGGTGAATGAAAGATGATGGGTAGGTCAGGAATGTCTGTGAAGGGCCTTGAAAGGGAAGACAAGTAGCTTTTATGTTTGTAACTATAGAGAAGGGGAAGCCAGCGAGGAGGGGTGACTCACTGGACCATCCCTCTCATGAAACAGCTCTCCAATAAACTGAGCATCTTCCACAGCGGGATGGGATCTTTAATGACCTTTGCAGTGTTCAGTTCTAAGATGGCAATATTGCTTTTTGAGCTGAGGGTAAAACCACAGCTAAACCCGGCATTCCAGGTGAGGGTGTGCAGAAGATCTCCCTCTTATTGCCATGTGGCTCAATGGTCACATTGTTGTGTAATGTGCTTCTGGATCCTGTTAATTTATTGGCCTCAGCATCCAATCTCAGGGACTTCCACAGGCTAAAATTATAAGTGGGGTTTTTTGGTCTGTTTTTAAATGTTACCTCTTCCAATTTAATTGGTTTTCCCTGAGTTCTGGCACATTGAAATACAATCTTCTACAGGACAGGAAGGATAGTCCAATTAGTGCTCTAGCCTAGGACTTGGAAGGCCTGGGTTCAGTTCCATGCTCTGCCAAAGCCCTGCCTGTGTGACTCAGGGAAAGTCATTAGTCTCTCCGTGCTCTGTTTCTCCATTTGGCAGCAGGGCTGCCCAGAGGATTGAGGTGGCCTGGGGAAAAGCAGGGGAGTGGACATAAAAAAAAGGCATCACTCGCTGTGGCGCCTGTACTGACTGGGTGGCTCTCCAAGTCTTCAGTCACGATGGCGTCGGGTCCTTCACTCGCTCCGTGTCTTCGGCAGCACTGAAGGACCTGCTGCCGAAGACCCGGAGCAAGTGAAGGACCCGCTGCCGAAGTGCTGTCAAAAACCCAGACTGCTGCCGGGTGAGTAAAAAGATGCCTCTAGCCAGGGAAGGGATTCTCGGCCAGGGCTTGCGGGTCCCTGTGGGGCCTGGGGCAAATTGTCCCACTTGCGCCCCCCTTCTGGGCAGCCCTGTTTGCCAGACAGAAATACCGTCAAGCTGATTGTGGGGGGTGTGTGCACAGCCTCTGACAAGGTGCGAGAAATGGGGCACCCTGGTATGGAGGGAGGAGGAATGAGGGGCACTCAGAGCCCTTGGTGGAGGGGAGGAGACTGGGTATGGGAGGGAATGGGGCAAGATAGAGAACCCCTGGTGGGGGACAGGGGGCTAAGGGGGGGGGGGAGTTGTGAGGAGTCCCTGACCTAGGGAAGAAAGGGAGGATGTCACCCAGGGAGCTGAAGGTGGGAATGGAGGGATGCAAGGAGCCCTGGTGGATGCAGTGGACTTGCCCAACACTAGCTATGAAGTGTACAACCTTCAATTAGTGTTCCCTTAGCCTCAGAGCACATCTGTGAGGCTAAAGGAACGCTAATGGAAGGTTGCACACTTCATAGCTGCTGGTGTTGGCCAACGCCATTAAAAGATCATGAGGTACTCAGTGAGGACCGTCTAAGTTCATTAGATAGATATGCTATTCATTATTTTATATACTTCTCTCGTATCCTGCTCTTGTACATCAAATCCTAATCTCTTGCAACGTCTGCTCATATTCATATTTCCTGCTTCTAATGATGGTCATTACCCTGCTCTAGACCTTGTTCCGTTTCTGCTAGATTTGATTTTTGAAAATCACTTGCCCATTTTTGCTGCTATTTGGCCTGAATTGTCCATGCGTGGAGCTGGCAGCTGGAATTTAATAGGAGCCCTGTATGATTAGTTTAGCTCTAATCAGCAAAGGTCAAAGACTAGATGTTTCTTTTCCCTTGCTTAAAAGGAGCGTTCAGAGCAGCCTGGCTTTCCACTGGAGCAAATCTACTTAATAAGCCAGATTCTATTCAATGAGCCTTGATGACTTAATAGGGACTCTTTCTCCAGCTATCTTAGCTTTGGTGCAGTTTGAATAGATCTGCCTCTTTTTAACAGGCTTTCTTTCCCAATAGGCCCTGCCAGTGTGTCAGTTTGGTGGGGACGAGGGGATATAATCTGGCAGCCTAGTTAGTGGCTAGTGGAGGAGTCACAGTTCCTGAGGTACGTGCACCTCTGTCCTCCTTGAAGGCACCACAGTTAGGCCTCAGGCCTCTAGCTGTCACCTTTCTTAGGGTGAGATCCTCTCCCTCCAAACCGGGCACTTCAGCTGCAGACTACTGCAATACAGTGTGGTCTGAGCGCCTGCAGTCCTGTTCTCCCACGGGCAGTGACAGGGCTGACCAGCCAGCCTTCCCAAAGCAAAGCACTGTTTATTCAGACCCAAAGCCTTCTGGAGAAAACAGACCTTGAAAACAATAAACAGTTTATATGCAGGCCTACCTTAATAGGTGCCACCCATCTTCCACATGGGAACCCTGGCAGTTCTAGAGTCCCTCAGGTCCCCGGCAGGGCCTGTCCCTCTAGGCCACAGAAGGTCTTTTGCAAATCCTGGTAGCGCAGGGTTGTGTATTTATCATCTCTCTCCACACTGTACATCCATGCTATGATAAAAGACTCACAGCATGGTCGTGGCTGGGCCAGGTTAGCTGACTTGGGCTCAGTCTGCAGGGCTGTAAAATTGCAGCATAGATGTTCGGGCTCGGGCTGTGGTCTGAGGGCCTGGACTCCAGCCTGAGTGTCTACAATGTAATTTTATAGCCTTGAAGCCCAAGACTGAGTTATCTGACCTGGGCTGTGACACTCAGGCTGCGTGGTTTCTACTGCCATGCTGTCTCTTTGTAAGTTAAGCCCTGCCAGCATTACAAACTCCACTCAGAAACTGGACCTCGCTGGCTTTTCCTGCTGCTGCAATCTCCCTTTTTAAACCTTCTCTGATCTGGAGAGCTGAACCATTTTGGAGCACAAAGCAGTTTGGTTCAACTGCACTGGCCCAGCTGAATGGAGGAAGAGTGTCCCAGTGGTTAGTGTACTACCCACAGATGGGAGACCTGGGTTGAAGTCCCCACTTTGCTACAGGCTTCCTATGCCTCCTTGGGCAAATCACTTAGATCCAGCCCCTCAAATGGATTTAGGTGCCTAAAGAGCTTTGAGGATCTGGGCTTTAACCTCTCTGTGCCTCAGATCCTCGTCTGTAAAATGTGGATAATCGTACCTTCCAGTGGTGGTGGTGGGAGGTAAATGCAGTGAAGATTGCCAGGTACTCAGCTGCTCTTGCAGAGGGCTATGTAAGTACTGAAGAGTGATTCGGCTTTAAGTTTTGCCATATTTCTGTGATATCCTGAAATGCAGTGACTTCTGTGTATCTATCCATAATGCTCAGCTACCCAGAATGATTTAATATTATGTATTTGTATTGGGGTAGCGCCTACGAACCCCAGTCATGGCTCAAGGCCCCACTGTGCACGCACACACAACACAGGGACAGTCCTGACCCCAGAGAGCTTACGGTCCAAGTACAAGGGCTACACAGGGAAGTTATATTGGAATAAGGTAGGGTATGAATTTAAAGGTCTATAGTTGTTCCAGTCAATTTCCCCATCTAGAAAAACCCTAAGACTCAGTACTGCCAACTCCAAAGATTAAACAAATCATGAGTCTGGTGCCAAAAAAATCATGATTGCCTCAAAAGTCATGAGGTTTAAAAAAAAAATGTATTTGTCTCTGGTTTGAGAACAGGCACAGCAGGCAGTTGCAGTTAGCACTTTCTGAAGTGTCTCAACTCTGGCCCTAAATTACTAGTTGTTATGGATCCACAGGCTCACTGCTATAACCCCAGCTTTAGAACAGCCTCTGAGGGGAGCTCTTCAGTGAAGCAGACCCCCTACGGGTGTCACTCTTCCTTCAGCACTGCTGCTTCCCACTGTGAGCTCTGGTCAGGGAGTCCCACTGAGGGAGACCCTGGAGCAGGGCCACCCAGAGGATTCAGGGGGCTTGGGGCAAAGCGATTTCAGGGGCTCCTTCCATAAAAAAAAAATTGCGATCCTATAGAATACTATATTCTCGTGGGGCCCCCTGTGGGGCCTGGGGCAAATTGCCCCACTTGCCTCCCCCTCTGGGTGGCCCTGCCCTGGAAGGAGACTTGTACAATCTCAGGGACCAATGCACCTCCGCCAGCATCTGCGGTTATCTAGGGTGACCAGACAGCAAATGTGCCAAATATCGGGACTGTGTCTATACAGTTGGGGCATCTGGTCACCCTACATTTACACAGCATTGCCACAACAGAAGGGTTTATTACTTCACTTGGAACACAGCACAGGGGATCCTTGGTTAGCCTAGAGAGAAGGAACTTACAGCACAGTCCATCTGGTTTAGCCCAGGGCCCTAGCTAAGCAATGTATCCTCCTCTTGACTCCTGTTCTGTCCCCATTTGTCCAGGTTGCCCCTTCCTCAGTCCTTTACTGTCCAGCTGGTTAAACCAAGCTGGCTTCTTGCCAAGGGTGGAACATCCATGGACATATTAGTTGCTAGGTCGAAAATGTGCTGGGGGGTTGGCTTTGCTGTTGTCTTCATGAGATGGGGCCTCAAACTCAAGACAGCTAGGTGTCAGCCACACCTGTGCGGTACCCTGCCCGAGAGCAAACAGCCTGTTTCCACCCCCTCTGGTGCACCCTGTATGGATTTTCCCAGGGGTATGCAAATAGTGCAGCATATAGGGGACACTGAGGTGCACACAGCATTCATACAAAACATTACAGAAAATTCCTATTCCCTCACACTAGTAGCACATTTTCCAAAGCTGACAAAATGATTTGTGCTCCACTTTTCTAGTGAGAGACTTAGGAAGCTCAATCTATTTATTTTATCCAAGAAAAGGCTAGGAGGTGACTTGCCCATTGTCTAGAAGCACTTGTGTAGGGAGAAGGCTTGTGACAATAGAGGGCTGTTTAGTCTGTAAGGGGGGAAAAAGCAGAAGGTGAAGCTGGACAAATGCACATGAGACATTGGCCATGTGTTTTTAACTGGGAGAGGTGTTAACCATTGGAACAACTGACCTAGGGATGGAGTGTCCTTTGGGGTCTGTAAATCAAGACTACATATCTTTCCATAAGATTATTATTATTGGGGTGGCACCTGGAAGCCTCAGTCCTGGAGCAGGGAACCCTAGTGTACACTATACAAACACAGAACAAAAAGACAGTCCTTTTCCCAAGGAACTCACTGTAACTCTAACAGAAGTTAGGAGCTTGATGCAGTTAGTGGATGAGATTCTCTGGTGTATGCTATGTAGGAAGTCAAAGTAGATGATTTGGGATTCGGCATGAGTCCTTTGGCCTTAAAAAAAAAAATCTGTGAAAATGTTGGTCTTGGATTTCATGATCACAGGCAGAAGTTAGGACTTGAAGAAACACTAAGCATGGCTGTGAAAGAAACCGTTCTTTGACCATCGTATTGTCATTTTTCTGACTGTGCACTTCAAAAATGTAGTCTGTATGTATTTTCCCACCCCCCAAAGTGCATCTCCTTCCACAAAGGACAACAATGCTTTTGCAAGCATGGAGAGAGGAACTACTTACAAAATGTTTTGAATTCTTTGGATTTCACACAAGTTCCTGGCAGCTCAAGACAATCTTGTTTCCTCCCACCGACCCTCTTTGTTTCACATGATTCGAGTGGTCAGATTATCAATCTCAAGAACTCCAAAGCAAACATTCCGGTTTACATTTTTCTCTAACCTCCCCCAAGGTGAATTGTGAGAACGCTCAGACTGAATGCTTTGCAGGCTGTTCACTAGGCAAAGAGGTATGTTCTTACTTGTTAACTAACAAGGTTTGCAGTTTTCATGTGTGTTAGCAGGTCAGGGTAACTAGGGAGTTACTAGGACTAGTATGGACGCATGCCACATATTTCTCCCAGGCTGCCCACGTTTGTTCTTAACCTTGGGCATAAGAGATGCAGGTGCAGATGCAGAAGAATGCCATCAGGGTGAGTTTTAGTGTCTGTGCTAGAACACAACCAGCTAACTTCACTAAAGCCTTGTCTTCTGTAGGAAAAAAAGATTCATAGATTTGTAAGGCCAGAAGCCACTCTGCCCTCCATTTATATCACTGCCTGGAGCTGTCACCTATTTACCCTTATACTGAGTGCAATAATATGTTTGACTAATGCATCTTCCAGAAAGGCAGTCAGTCTGGATTCGCAGACATCAAGAGATGCGGAATCCACCACTTCCCTTGGGAGTGTGTTCCTGTGGTTGATAGCCCTCGTTATTAAAAAAAAAAAAAAAAATTCTGCCTAATTTTGTGTGTGTGGCTTTAGCTTCTAGCCAACAGTTCTTGCTCTGCCTTTCTTCACTAGATTGAAAAGCCTTTTATTTTCTTCCTGCAACGGTTCTTATGTACTGGGATCAAGTCACCTCTTGATCTTTTTTTTATTAAGCTGAACAGATTGAACTTCTTAAGTCACTGGGCTCAAAACAGGGGTAGCTGGGTGAAAATTAAGGGTCTGTAATATACTGGAGGTCAGGCCAGATGATATAATGGTCCCCTCTGGCCTTAAACTCTCTGATGTCTCTCACTGTAAGGCATTTTTTCCAGCCCTTGGATCATTTTTATGGCTCTTCTCTGCACCCTCTCCCATTTTTCTCTAACCTCCCCCAAGGGCACCAGAACTGGATGCAGTAGTCCAGTATCAGTCTCCCCAGTGCCATATATAGAGGTGAAATCACCTCCATTAGTGTGGAGGCAAACATGAGGCAAAATCCTAGTTCCCCACCAACGTTTACCTTGTTCAGCTAACGTGTGGGAGCTACAAACTGCCTTCTCTTCACGAGGATTTCACCACATCTTTTGCTAATGTGGTCAGAGCATTTCTTTTTTCTTAGCGTGGATGCATCTGTGAAGCTTAAAACCTCAGGCCAGATCTACACTAGAAACTTTTGCTGGTATAGTAATGTCCTCGATTAATAGATTCTAAGGCCAGAGGGCCCACTGTGATCCACTAGTCTGACTGCTTGTAAAGCACCGGCCATAGGCCAGCCTTGAATTAATTCCTGGTTGAGCTAGAGCAGATATTTTAGAATAAAAGACATTGAAAAATTCAGTTTTGATTGAAAAATTGCCCGTGATGTCTTCTAGGGAGAGTGGGAGTGTTGTGTGACTTCTCTGACCTTTCTGTACCGGCAAAATTCCTGGTGTATATGCAAGGATACTGGCATAAAAGCCCTTTTGCTGGCATAGTTTATTTCACTTGGGGATGGTATAACCTCTACTGGTAAAACCACTTTGTTTAGCAAATAGAAGCTGGGTCTGTTTAGGATTTGCTGGGAGAGTTGTATCGGCAACGGTGGCCTAGGGTAGACAAGGCCTGAATAGACAACAGATGGAAGGAGCACATAGGTGCGGAAAGGTGAATCGACTTGGGCCTTGGCTATGCTAGACATGGTTGGCCGGTATAACTATGCCTGTAGAGCTCCAATTCAAACAGAAATGAATTCAGGGAAGCCCTATGTCCTGTGTTGTGTAGAAGGTCAGATGTGATGATCATAGTGGTCCCTTATGAGCTAGGCATGTAGACCCAGCTGTTACTAACAGAAAAGGATTGTCTTGCTGGTATCACTGTGCCTATGCTAGGGCTTATACCAACAGTTATGTCAGTAAAAGAAAACTAAACTGCACCCTTAAACAATCTTGCTATGCCCAACTATCGGTTTTAGGTGTAGACCAGGTCTCGGCTGGTCGCACAGTAGCAGAGCTGAGAGGAGAATACAGGCTTCTTTGGCTTCCAAGCTAATGCCCTTTCCACTGGACCACAATGCCGAACAGGGGATCTGACTCCGGAACAGATCTATTGCACTTGAATTGTGTTGCCATTGGGAGGTAGGGCCAGGGGAGTGCATAGGACTGGAAGGGACCTCCTGGGTCACTGAGTCCTGTTCCTAGTGTGATATGCTCTCCCCAGCTGTTCCAGGTTTATCACTGAGTGGCCGGCTGTGAAAGTTGCCGAGGGGGCTCTCTAGTTTTCAAGAAGCGGTTACTCCGTAGCTGCCTTTGCAGTTACAATACTATTCAGCAGCTCTGCTGAGGTGCTGTGAAGTGTTTCAGAATTGCAAGGGTGAAATGCAAGGGAGATTAAAAGAGAAAGGAATTAACATGTCTCCCATGATAAGGGCAGGACTGTGTGTGCGCGTTGAAGATAGTGGAAAGAGTCAAAGCACTGGGAGGGCAGTTAGGGCCAATGGAGGTGTTGCAGAGAAATCAGACTGAGCAACATGGAAGGAAGACTCGTCAGCAAGCTCCTTAGAGTGGAGAGAATGTGGGTTGATAGGATTTGTTGACTTTGACTCTCAGAGTATGTCTACACTAGCAGAGTTACATCGCTGGCATTACATCGCCACTCAGAGAGCGCTGAAGGGGAACTGCTGTTGTGTGTTCACACTATCAGCTTCCTGCGCAATAGTGTGTTCACACCTGCGGCACCTGCATCAATATTTGGAGCGGTGCATTCTGGGCAGCTGTCCCACAGAGCATCTCTTCCTCTTCTGCCGCTGAGAGTTGTGGGAAGGCAGAGGGGGTCCTGTCCCAATGCCCCGTGACGCCTTGCTTCGCATCCCAGCAATCTCTATGCTTCTATCTTCATTTGGCACCATCTTTCAGCTATTTGTGTACTGCGTGCCCAGCATCTTCGGGCTGCAGGAATGGATCCTGCCCTGTTGACCAATATGCTGCTCGCTCTCACTAACATGTCACGAGTCGCAGTGGAGCTATTCCTTAAACTACAAAGGCAAGAGGAGTTTGACATTGATCTCGCCACACATTGTAGCTATGACACGAGATTGCTTGTAGCATTCGCAGAGGGGCTGAGCACAGTGGAACGCTGCTTTTGGGAAACAAGCACTGAGTGGTGGGATCACATTGTCATGCATGTCTGGGATGATGAGCAGTGGCAGCAGAACTTTCGGATGAGGAAAGTCACCTTCATGAGATTGCGTGATGAGCTCACCCCAGCCCTGCGGCGCAAGGACACGAGAATGAGAGCTGCCCTGCCGTTGGAGAAGCGTGTGGTGACTGCACCGTGGAAGCTGGCTACTCGACTGCTACCGATCTGTCACTAACCAGTTCGGAGTGGAAAAGTTGACTGTTGGATTCATATTGATGGAAGTGTGCATGGCCATTAATCGCATCCTGCTCTGAAAGACCGTGACTCTGGGCAATGTGCATGACATTGTGGGTCCCAGGATGGTTAAAGATTTGTGTATGTCCAGCTATCATATGCAACCTTGTCCTTTGGAGTACAGAGCAGCAGGTACTGTACTTCAGCAGGGCTAACCTGCAGAGGGACGGGTGTTGAGTGCAGTGGGTTCTGGGAGTCCGCAGGGCTGGACTATGGGGGAGGAGTGGAATGCAGCGGGGACAGACTGGAGCCAGGAGGTTGATAAGACTGTGTTGGTGCTGTCTGAGGGGCACATGGGAAAGAGTTTTGTGACAGTGGTCGCAGGGGAGGGTGGGCGCGGAGCTGATCGGTTTGCAGTGCTAGTAGCACCTGGAGCGTGTCCGCTTGGTGCTCCATAACTTATAAGAGCTGCTCCGTGGCTTCATTCTGGTGAGCCATGTTCTTCTTTCGGTCTCTCTTCTCGCTGTCCCACTACTCCTTCAATTCTTGTTTTTCGGCCACGGAGTGCATCATGACACCATGCAGAAAGTCCTCTTTAGTTCTTCATGGCAACTTTCTAATTCTGCCCAGCCGTTCAGCTGGTGATAACAAAGAGGAGAGCTGGGCTCCCGAGATCATATCTGTGAAACCAAAATGCAAATTGTACGGAAGCAGAGTTGTTTGCAACACACAGACCACTGATTCAGTGATTTGAAACACAGCCACTATTCACATACCTGTCACTAACTGGCTGAACCCAGGCAAGAGCCACAAGACCCCCCCAAATGGTGAGTAACTGCAGGGGCAGGTGAGATCAGTGTTCCAGGACTGTACTGTACCCTGGGCACGTGGCTCTTGGGAAGAGCCAGCACTGTAGGAGGGGCCTTATAATCATTCCTGTCCCCACATTTTCCACAGGCTGTGTCCATTATGGAAGATATTTCGCTGCTGAGGGTGAGCAGGGAATCAAGGGAGGGTCTTCTCCAAGACTGCGGCTTCCGCCCTGGCCCTTATGTGGCTCGCCTGTGTGCAGCAATGGTCGTGTGTTGTGTCCCCACCTCCCGCCGCCCCCAGTGACTGCAGAGTGGTGCAGGAAAGTTACTCTTCATGGGGCAAGAAACAAAGCAGCTCTGCCAAAGATTCTGCAGCAGCGGATTGCTCAGTATCTCCATGAGAGCTTCCTGGAGATCTGTGAGGCGGATTCCTGTGAAGTGAGAGAGTCAGTCAACACCCTATTCCACCACTCAGACTAGGCATGTGGTGGTATGCACATCTCCTGTTTGCACTTCGCCAAGCTCCAACAGCTGTGACTGGCTAGCCTCCTCTGGGGTAGAGAAGAGCTCCTGGCTGCATGAATCTCTGACTTCAGAAGTTGTCCTCTGCCTCTGGGCGCCCCCCGCTCCACCTCCAAGATTTCCTCCTCCTGGCTCAGTCCACTGTTGACTGGCACATGAGCCACCAATGTATCCACAGTGGCCTTTGCAGTGGAGGTGGAGTCACCACTGAGTATCGCCTCCAGATCTTTGTAGAACTGACAGCTTGTGGGCGTAGCACCGGAGCGGCGGTTTGCTTCCTGCGCCTTGTGGTAGGCGTTCCGCAGCTCCTTCACTTTGGCCCTGCACTGCATGGCGTCCCGATCATGACCTGTATCGTGAAATCTGTCCATAGGTATCGTAATTCCTACAGCTTGAGCGCAGCTGGGACTGGACCGCATCCTCTCCCCAAATGCCGATGAGGTCTAGTATATCTGCATTGCTCCAAGCTGGGGATCACCTGGTGTGTGGAGCAGGCATGGTCACCTGGAAAGATGCCCTGAGACCACTGCATGCCTCACTGAGCAAACAGGAAGGGGACTTTCAAAATTCCCAAGGAATTTAAGGGGTGGGGGCTTGCAGTAGGTCACCTGAAGGCAGGGCAGTAGAGATCAAACCGATGACCAGAAAGGTGAGAACAGGCATTGTGGGACACCTCCCGGAGACCAGTCGCAGCACTGTAATCGACCAGGGCATCTGCACTGGCACCGCAGCACTTTAGCTCCGGCACAGAAAGCTGTACACCTCTCATTGGGGTGGTTTTTTTACAGCACTGCAACTGCACAGTTTCGGTGCGCTAAGTGGCTTGGCAGCGTGTACACCTCAGGAGTTACACCGCAGAAAGCTGCTTTACTGTGCAGAACCTTGCCAGTGTAGACAAGGCCTTGAGTAACCAGCACTGCAGGGCCCTGTGTGTGTGTGTGTTTGTTTATTCTGGACTGCAGAGCAAATGTGCTTAGTTCGAGGATAAACACACCACTGCTTTGATCAGAGAGTAACACAGGCAGGCAGAATTTGCCTCTACAGCTGGAATTTAGCAAATGATTCTCATACACAAGCCAGAAAGAAATTCAGCTCCCTTTGGCCTCGCATTGCTGAGCCAGTATGCTAAACAGGAGTTCTGGAACGGCCTTCCGATGGAAGTAGTGGGGGCAAAAGACTTATCGGGCTTTAAGACTAAGCTTGATAAGTATATGGAGGGGATGTTATGATGGGATAGTTTAATTTGGGCAATTGATTTTGGATTATCGGCAGATAAGTCTGCTCGATGGTCTGTGAGGGGATGTTGGATGGGATGGGAACTGAGTTACTGCAGAGAATTCTTTCTTGGGTGCTGGCTGGTGAGTCTTGCCCACATGTTCAGGGTTTAGCTGATCGCCATATTTGGGGTCGGGAAGGAATTTTCCTCCAGGGCGGATTGGCAGAGGCCCTGGAGGTTTTTCGCCTTCCTCTGCAGCGTGGGGCATGGGTCGCTTGCTGGTGGATTCCCTGCAGCTTGAGGTCTTCAAATCTCAATTTTGACGATTTCAATAACTCAGTCATGGGTTAGGGGTTGTTATAAATGTGTATGGGTAGGGTTTTGTGGCCTGCCTTGTGCAGGAGGTCAGACTAGATGATCATATTGGTCCCTTCTGACCTATGAGTCTATGAGTCTATGAGGAGCTCTTTTTGTCACTAAGGCATGTCCAGACTATGATTTCAAGGTGTGATTAAATTAAATCAACATCTGCTGACACATCAGAAAATAGGGCTTGTTTTCTTTCAATCCTGCAGAAAAATTCTGCTTTTCAGTGCAGTATCTAAACCCAAAATGTTTTGATTCAAAATGGTGCTGCAATGTCTCATGATTCAGCGAGAGGGGTGTGTGGGGGGGTCTTATGCTCTCATTCTCTTTTGTGGACTGTGCTCCCTGCCCAGACTACATCTCCCATGATGCATCACTTTCTCCCCTCTTTTTGAGGAGGAGATGTCTTTTATGAGTCCCTGGTCATGGTGCATCATGGAAGATGTAGTTCAGTCTGATTATGCCTGGGCTCATAGATTGGTGCTGCACACTACCCCACCGAGATCAGAACTCCATTTGGCAGCACCTGGCATGGACTCCATCCCCTGACTGTGATGGGGGGCCCCCATCCTGCCAGACACTGCACAGACCCTGTTATTGAGATCAGGGCCCCTGTTGTGCTGGCTGCTACAATAGTATGAGATGGATCTCTTGTCTGATCCAGTCTGGCAGTCCCAGTATTACTCCCATGATCGTTAGCCTAGTGGGCAGTAGCGGTGGATGCTTGCTGCTTTCACATAGACTCAAGGTGCCTACTAGAGTGTCTCTTGAATTATTGCATCTGCCTCTTGTTGCATCTGACTGCCAGCTTGTCTGATGCGGTTGATGCCAATCCGGTGTCTAGCTGTCAAAGCGTCTCAGCCCGAGCTCCGTGAATGAGACAGCTGTGAGAAAAGGCCCCAGCTGATGCTCAGTTAAATCCTGCTGTTCCTGTCAGGATTCCTTAACTTTTCAACTCCAACCTTTCCCCCTCCCTCGTGAACACTGCATTTTGTAACAGATGCCGTGTCTTGTTCAATACTGAAATAGCGTATATCAGCTGCCTGATCCTTGTTCGTCATTCCCATGTGACAGTGTGGCTCAGTTATATTGTGGTGGTGGCCTAGAGGCTACAACTGAGATTGGGGGCCCTGTTATTCTGGGCGCTTCACAGGACCCATAATGTGGATGCAGTTATACTGGGATAAAAGGGCTTATCCTGGTAACGCTATTCCCATGTAGGAACGAGAATCTGCTATACTGCTGTAAGGCACCTTTATACTGTTAGAACTGCTGACCATTTGTCTGGCTACGTCCACCTGTTTCAGGCAGGGCTTGTCTATGCAGGACGATGTGCTGGAAAAAGGGAGAGTGTCAATTTTAAAATGCTAGAACTGATACTAGGCCCTTCAATCTAGTAGAAAAGGTCTAGCAAGATCCAGCGGCTGGAAGCTGCAGCTCAACAATTCAGATCGGAAATAAGGCAAAAAAATTTTTTTTTACCAATGAGAGTTATTAACCATTGAAACAATTTACCAAGGGCTGGGGCAGGTTCTTCATCACCTGCAATTTTTAAATCCAGACTGGATGCTTTTTCTAAAAGGTCCATGCTAGTTCAACAAGTCAGTAATTTAGAGCAGTCCTGTGAGGCATGTGTTATACAGGAGGTCAGACTAGATGATCATAGTGGTCCTGTCTAGCTTTATAATTTGAGTCTATTCTGGAGTAACTCCTGGGGTGAGGGATGGGGGGGCGCTTTTATTCTGGAGTCAGTTTCTAAAATGGATCACCCTAGTTCCTAGCTCCTGCACATAGGGAGCTATTGTGGAGTATTCCGGAATCCCTAACACCTGTCATTTTTGCTGTGTACACGAGTCTCTGATTGGAAGCTCTTTGGGGGCAGAGACGATCTTTTTGTTCTGTGGTTGTACAGCACCCAGTGGAAAGCTCCGTAACTAGGGCTCCTGGGTATTATCATAATCCACATATAAATCAATAAAAAAAAATCAGACCTGATAATTGAAATGGTTATACTGGTACAAAACCTGTGCCTCGACCAGGCCTAAGCAGACAAAGGGTGGGAGGGGAAACCGCTCTCACTGGAACAGTTCTCCCGATCTGTGTGTGCCGAAGTGACTTGCCCAATGTCATACATGGAGCCTGCGGTGGAGTGGGTCTCCCAGGCTGCAGGCTAACACCTTGACCACTGACTATTCATCCTCTCTAGATGGGCCAACCACTTGGTGTGATGACTTGAGCTGATGTCTGCCTGTTCCCCTTGAGCTCAGAGGGGATCGGATTGCTCCCTAGAAATGCATCCGGGCAGGACCGGTGCCAGGGTTTCTGGCATCCTAGGCGTCGGGCCATTTTGCCGCCCCGCGCGCGGGTCTCGTGGCTTCAGTGGAGCTGCCACAGGCATTCCTGTGGAAGGTCCGCTGATCTGTGGTTCCGGTGGAGCTGCCACAGGGGCATGCCTGCGGCAGCTCCACCCAAGCCACGGGACCAGTGGACCGTCCGCAGAAATGCCTGTGGCAGGTCCATCGGAGCCGCGAGACCAGCAGACCCTCCGCAGGCACGACTGCGGCAGCTCCACCAGAGCTGCCTGCCGCCCCCCCGGCGAAATGCCGCCCCCCCATAATGCTGGCGTCCTAGGCGACTGCCTAAGTCACCTAAATGAAAGCGCCGGCCCTGCATCTGGGTGCAAATCCCAGGGGGAGAGAAGAGTTGTTGAAGCTCAAGGACAATATCGGCACAAGAGCAAATGGGAATAAACTGGCCAGGAACCAGTTTTAGCTAGAAATGAGAAGCGGGTTTCTACCCACGAGAGGAGGGAGATTCTGGAGGAGCAGGGAAGCAAGCATTGATAAGTTTCTGACCAGGAGCCTATGACATGGCTGCTTGCGACAGCAGGGACTGGACTCACTGAGGCGGGAGGGTTTTTTTCCAGCCCTGTGTTCTGAATCCCTGGGTTTTCTATTCCCTCCGCAATTGCAACTCTCCACCAATTGCTATTCTCAGCACAACTCTCCCTGGCTCGATTTATTGTGGTTTTGCTTCCCTTAACTTTCCTCTTTTGTCTCTGCAGGATAAAGCCTTTCCCCTTCTGGGAACCCAGCTCGGATCGGAGGCCGCGCCGTGTTTCTCACCCACGATCCCCATGCACTAGAAGTGAGGTGCAGGCTCCCTAAATGTAGGTCTCTTTGGCTGTTCCTGCTAAAACTCTCTTCACAGAGGCTTGTTTGTTTGACTTCTAATGCTGGTCAGCTTTGCTCCTCTGTTACATTATCTCTCTGCTGCCTGGGAAGAGTAATCACGTCTCTGAATAATCTGGTTTGGTTTTTATGTTGCTTAAAAAGAGAGAGTTCCCTTGACAGGCAAATTACAAAACCAAATGAGACCATGTGACCTACTGGATAGAACACTGGTCTCGAACTCAAGACTCCGGGGTTCTACGAGTGTATGCGTTGTAGGGCAGGAGCTGTGTCTCGCTATGAGTCTGTGTGGTACCTGGCACAAGACCAAACTCCTTCTCCTTAGGGTAGCACCTAGAAGTCTCAACAAAGACTGGGGTCCTGTGATGCTGAGTACTGCAAGAGACAGTCCCAGTTCCCCCCAAAATCACATTCTAAATAGGCAAAGCTTGGGAGGAGAAACTGAGGCACAAGGCGGAGATGTGTCTTACCCAAGATCCCACAGTAGATCAGTGGCAGAGCTGGAGCTAGATCCCACTAATCCCTGCCTCCTAGGGTGACCAGACAGCAAATGTGAAAAATCGGGACAGGAGGTAGGGGGTAATAGGAGCCTATATTTAAAAAAAAAAAAATCCCAAAACTGGGACTGTCTCTATAAAATCGGGACATCTGGTCACCCTACCTCCTCCTAGTCTGGTGCCTTTACCACTAGACTGTACTGCTCCAAGTTTGCAGACTGTATAGAGGCAGTGTAGCCTAGTATAGAGGATAGAGCACTGGACTGGAAATCAGGTTCTTTTCGGGTTCCGCCACTAGTCTACTGGATGACCTTTAGTAAGTCACTTTCCTGCTCAGTGACTCAGTTTTCTCATCTGTAAAATGGGAATCTTCAAAATAAGATTCCAGGATTATCACTCTTGTGCTACTGTGAAATCTAGAATGTCTTGAGTTAACATGAAGCCATGGAAGTAGCTACAAGGTTGGCCGAGAGCTCTCTTTTTATTCAGAATAGCACCAGGTTCAATCATCTCTGGGATTCGTGGTCTGTTACCAGCCAGTGTTTAAATTCTCAGCCAATTTTGGCTTTTTTTTTTATCCACATGACTTCTTGAATTACACCCGTGAGACAGCCCAGGTGTTCATCTACCAGTGATGATACTGACCTTCTTTTTAAAGTGCTTTGAGATCTACTGAAGAGAAGCGCTAGATATAAGCTAGGTGGTATTATTAGATAGCATTTGCAAAAACATTAATTAACGTGAATTAACTCCAGTGCCACAATCTCTAGGCATTCATAACAAATCTTGGGTTGTCCTGTTCGTCGTGGCCAGGACTGGGAACAATCCTTTGTCACGTGTCTGCATTATGATTCATGATGACGTTCGTTGAAGCCTGGGAATAAACTGTTTGAAGTGTCCAGTTGTGCTATTTAATAGAGGTGGGCAGAATTTTTGAGGTGAAACTTGTTTTCACCATAAAATGCAGGTTTGTTGTTGATTGAAATGTTTCACGAATTTGTGCCGAACCAAATTGTTTCAGCTGGAAAATATATTTAAAAATTTTTTTTTTGATTTTTTTATTCAAAATGACTGTTTCAATTTTTTCTTCAGTTTTTTTGTGTTTTTTTTTAAAAATGTTAAAAAAAAAACAACCTCAAACTCAATGAAACATTTTGCTTTAAACTTTTTTTCTTCTTTTTCCGTTCTCCAAAAAAGTTTCCAAAAAAAATTAATTTCTGACCAATCCAAAACCAATTTTACATTTTTTTTTTTCTGGTTTAACCCCTGAATTAAAAACTCATTTATTTGTACAGCTCTGGATGATGCATGTTAACCGCTAGTAAATCATGACACTCTTCAGCACAACTACACATTCAAGTCTAGAGAGAGCCCGGTGATAGAGAAGCTATGTGTGAATCTAAGCACAAAAACAGATGCCAAGGGCGGGGTTAGTGGTTTGGTGCCAGCAGTGACAGACGGATGCTTGACATTCATTCCTGTAATAAACGGCACCAGGAATGAGTCAGTTCTCATTTTCCACAAGGCTTGAGTTAATGTTTAGTGTCACTTCTGTTCCGTGTAAAGTCGATTTATGGAGCATGGTTAGTGGTGGTGTCATTTCCTTACACGCATGTGCGGCCTAAAATCAGAGCTCAAAACTCCTCCTTGGTGGCTGTGTGATCTAGTGGCTAGGGTCCAGAACTGGGAGTATGGACACTTTTTGTTTCTATTGCTGGCAATGTGTCTGCCCCTGACCTCGGGCAACCCCTCTTGGGGCCTCAGTTTCCCCTCTCTCTTTTATTTAGACTGTAAGATCTTTGGAGTAAGTAAGGCCTGTCTCATTATGTGTCCGTGTAGCACCCAGCATGATGGGGAGGGGCTCCCCCTGCTCTTGGTCAGAGGGATGGGTCTGTGTGGCACCTGGCATGGTGCAGGGGTGGGACTCCCCGATCTCAGTTGAAGAGTAGGGGTATCTGTGTAGTGCTCAGCACCAGGGCTCCCCGCTGCCCCTCATTGCCTTGTAGTGAGTACATTTGGAAACCTCCCTAAATTAGCTGGTTTAACGAACGTGCAATTAATGGACTCTGGGGGCTACTCATCTCTAAACTGATATTTCCTGCAGCTGTATGATTCATGCCTGTGTTTTCACTCCCAGCTAGCGTCTCTCCCCATAGACTGCCAGAGATACAAAGGCTGGAAGAATATACTGGGCTATGAGTGGATTGTCTTGAATAAGATAAAAATATTGCAGCTGTGTAAACCAGTGTATCTGCACGATAATGTCTGTTAATCACACTTAATCTCTCTCTCACTCATATATGCACAGACACATGCACGCACAGACACATGCACACACAGACACAGACACACTGCCTTCCAACCCTCAGAACAAAAGGCGTTTCAGTTGCAGCAATTGGAAATGAAGTGGCATTTAAAAGGATAAATCATAACATACAGCTGAATGCTCAGAGGTTTGGGCTTGAACCCCGTAAGTCACTGCCAGACCCTCTCCCATCACTTCCCTAGCAGCTGATGGCACACTGCAGTGCCTCTCAGACTCGGGCCCTGTGTTAGTCAGTTTGAAGCAAGCTTGCCTATAGACTGATAGCCAGGGAGGAGGGCTTGGGGAGAAGGTGGGAGGAGTCTGGAGTCAGTGGGAAAAATACACAACCTTGAAGAATCAAAGAGGTAATGTCAATTATTATGCATTAGGGTAGTGTTTGGAGGCCTGGACCAATGAATTGGGGGGCCCTGTTATGCTGGTGCTCCACAGTCTCTGACTGAGGCATGGTCGGTTGCGATAGCAAGGGCCTGGATTTCATGACCCAGGAAGTCCCTTCCATGCCAATGTTCTTGTGAGATGGGGGCCCCTGTCAGGCTAGGCACTGCACAGCACTCACAGATTGGGGAGCCTCCATCATGCCAGGCGCTGCATGGACCCTGGCCAACCTAGGCCCCCGTTGTGCTGGGTGCTGTCCAGAGACACCATGAGAGAAAGTCCCTGTCCCAAAGGGCTCAGAAGAGAGGGCAGATGCATACGGACCCACAGGGGAGCACAAGGAATAGTGAGACAATTCCACCACCTTCCTTAGCAAGCTGCTCCAGTGGTTAATTGGCCTCAGAGTCACTGATCCCTGGAAATCCCCTGGACTTTTAAGCTTTCATGGAAATTTAGTTTGTTCCAGGCAATGGAAGCAGATGTTGAATCAAAAGGAAATGTGCTTGTGGTCTTTTTCAGCCCAGTTAGCTTTCATCAGCTTTTAGATTTCCAGCAGCACAGCCATGCGAAGGAACAAAGGTGAGACGAGGGGCTGGCCTATCTTATACAATTAGGTTGACATAAGATAGCTTATGTCAACCTAATTATGTCAGTGTCTACACTGCAGTGTTCCTCCCACCGATGTAAGCGCCCTACGACACAGACATAACTCCACCTCCACGAGGGCTTGTGACGGTGTAGTTAGGGTGACAGTGTCTGTGTAGCGTTTGTGTAGACGGTATGAAATTGACAAGAAAGCGAGCTGCTAGAGCCCAGCTCCCCTGGAGAGCTGGGTGGCTTCCCCCTGCTCCCAACTGGGAGCCTGGGTGAGAAGCCTGAGCAGCCTGCTCCCTCCCAGGAGCCAGGCAGCTGTGTCAATTTCACAGCTGGGTGAGCCGTGAAATTGCCACAGTTGCCTGGCTACCCGCAGGGAGCAGGCGGGAGCGGGGAGAATTCAGGGCAACTGGACTCTGCTCCCTGCGCGTGAAAAGCCCTGGGCAGCTTCCCTGTGCTCCCAGTGGAGGTTATGCAGGGACGAGGTGGGGGGCCCCTCCATGTGCGGGTATGGCCTGTTCCAGCAGAAGTCTGTAGTGTAAACGTGGCCTACGACTACCAGTGCCTTGCCTCCACTCTGTTTTACAGCAGGAAAGCGACCATGTGTTAGTCATCCCACAGTGAAACAACTTGGGTTTGGTTTTGTTTATTTAATGCAGTGAAGACAAAGTCTAAGGCGTTTAAGGGCATGTCTACACTACAAACCAAAGTTGACGTATATGAGGTTAACTTACAGTAATTACTGCAGTGGTTCATGTCCACACAACCCTCCTTCTGTCGTGGGTGCAGGTCCTCACCAGGAGCACTTCCACTGACCTAAGAGGGGCAGTGTAGGGAGCTGAAGGCCTGGTCTCTCACCTCTGCTGGCAGCTCCAGGCCAGGAGCCTGGCTGCTTCACAGGTTCCTGGGCTCCTGGCAGGCTCCCGCCCAGCCTCCCCCGCCACTCCCCATCCCCACCAGGAGCAGTGGAAAGCTGCCGGTGGCTTCTTCCCTTCCCCTCCTGGCTGCACTGCCTGGGACATTGGGGATGGCACGGTGTCAGAGGAACAAGCAGTCATGGTCTCCTGTTCACGTATTACCCATGCTCAACCCTGCTTAGCTGCAGCCCGGATCAGAATCACAGCACGTGGATGGCCTGGGGACAGTAATTTCATTTACTCTTTAAATTAATTCAGGAAATTAATTTGAAGGCTGACTGGGGACATATTAACTGTGATTGGTTAAGTGCTTCCCAACAAAGAGGAGCTGCCTGGGGGCTGGGGGCGGAATTGAAAGTCGCAAGGAAGGAGCAAGCCTTGTCCCATGCTAACACTCTCTCTAACTCACACTCCTTGGTCAAAGGTCTCCGCCTACCTTGCATTATGGGGCAGGGGCTTTACACTCAATTCTCAGAGCAGTGACTTTTGCTGTCAGAGGTGGGAGTCCTGACTCTCAGCCCCCAAACTCTAACCATTAGACCCCACTCTATTTCTAGAGGCAAGCATAGAACGCAGGAGTCCTGGATCCGCAGGTCCCCTGCTCTAACCACTAAACCCACCAGTCGTCCCCCCCCCCCCCCAGCTTTTAAATAGAACCTGGGAGTCCCATTATTTGTATTACTATGGTGCCTACGTGCTCTAGTCACAGACCAGGCCCCCACACTGCTAGGGGCTGTTCAAACACAAAACAAAAAGATGATCCCTGCCCCAAGGGGCTTTTAGTCTAATTATTGGAAGTCCTGGACTCCTAGTCACGCCTGTTTGGACCACTCATCTCAGAACTGGGAACAGAACCCAGGAGTCCTGACGCCTAGCCCCCGCTCTAACCACTTGACCTCACTTCCCTTCCAGATCTTGGAACAAATGTGGTATTTAGTGTTTAGAGGAACTGGGCCCCAGTCTTGGTCAGTGCCTTAGGTGCTGCTATCCTGCTAGTAATAGACAGACATCCTTGATCTGGGATCCGTGAGGCTTCCACCTGAACTGATGGGGAGCTGCTGCTAAGCTCCTGGAGAGAGAGAGAGCAGGATTTTCAGACATGACTAGTGATTTTGGAGTATCTCAATCTTAGGCTTTGCTCATCCTCAGCCTCCTTAAAAGGGCCTGTTTTTCCAAGAGCAAGTGCTCATGCTTTCTGAAAAATGGGGAAATCCCCAAAGAGAAGCAGCAGAAAGCTCTGTCCCGGGGCCCTGCGACAAAGAGCAGATCAGAGGCAGCTGGGTAGGCGGCTTGCTATAGCAGCATGAATTGGACTGCGTATATTTCTGGGAGCAGCAGGCTCTGTTTACGTCATTCATACAGCAGAGCTCTTTATTCTGCTTAAATTCAGTGGCGTTCCGGCCGCGCATTATATCTGACACTTCAAATGTTCTCCTACTTTCATCTGGCTTTCAAATGATGCGAGAATTCTTGTGCTCCAGCTCAGTCCTTTAATACTGCAGCCATGTACAACCCTGGGAGATTTAGAAGAATTGAGATCTTTGTTGCAGAGTACTGATTTGGGCTTTATCCTGTTTTTGTGCTCTTATTTTTTTAGCTGCAAGAAGTATTTGAACCAGTTTAATGATCCCATGCACAACACATGAACACTTCCATCTAAGCGTGGCTGTACACACAGATTCTGTGCCTCTTGAACAGCATTGGTCCAACTTCCATTGTGCAGATGCTGTGACTCCAGTATAAAGGTGCCTTCTGCTGACGTAGCTTGTTCTTATAAACTGTCAGCCTTTCAGGGCAGGGCCTGTCTCTGCAATGCCCAGAGTGATGATATCAGTGAGGGTGTGAATGGTACCCAGAGTGACTGGGGGCCTCAGAGGGGTAGCTCAGTGGTTTGAGCACTGGCCTGCTAAATCCAGGGTTGTGGGTTCAGTCCTTGAGGGGGGGATTTGGGGCAAAAATCTGTCTGAGGATTGGTCCTGCTTTGAGCAGGGGGTTGGACTAGATGATCTCCTGAGGTCCCTGCCAACCTGATATTCTGTGATCTCAGGCAGAGACTTTAAGTACTGTGGTTATTATTTGTATGTCAGGCCAATGAGTTGTGCTTTTGATCTACATTCCTGTTTGTGTCATTGGACGTGACGGGTTGAACCCTCGGGGGTGTCACCTGGTGTGCTGGGATGCCACTGAGTCAGACTATTCTGCCAGCCTGAGTCCCCTTTTAGCTGTCCTTGCTGGGCTAGGCTCCCCAGTCTTTTCTAGCCAAGCACACCGACAGGGCCACACCAAGCTGCACAGAGAGACCAAGATCCACTCTAGAAAGGCTCAGCTTAAGGGACATGCCACAGCACCCATATGTCCACTCTGCCCCCCTTGGAGTACAAACCCAAAATGATATGAAATTCGCCTCTTCCCTCAATGTGGAGGAGGGTGTGCGCAACTTCTTGCCCCCCCCCATTAGAAATCACATAAACTGGGTTATACTGTAAACCAGAAATAAATTTATTAACTATAACAGGTGTATTTTAAGTAGTTAAGGAGGTAAGCAGACAGAACAAGGCAGATTACTAAGAAAATAAAACAGAGCTCACAAACTAAGCTTAATACACTAAAGAAACTGGTTACATGCAAGTTCTTCCCCTAAATGTGGTTCTAATAATGTTCTTCACAATCCAGATGCCCTTCCAGCCTGGGTCCAGTTTTCCACTTCAAGTTCAGTCTAAGCTGTTTCCAGCAGTCATCTTGGGTGGAGTAGCAGGGGAGATCTGCTGACCTGGATTACCTCACTCCCCACCCTTAAATAGGATTTGCATAAGGCGGGAGTCCTTTGTTTCCAATTTCACACACACACACACACACACACACACACACACACACACACACACACACACACACACANGAACTTCTGCGGGTGCCAACACTGTATTGCTCTATAATAATAGCTATGCACTCATTACAGAAGCAATGTCCACATGTCAGAACTGCCCACTAGATAGGGAAATATAAAAGGAACAACAATACAACATAAAACCACTTTTTCTTCTTCTATATATACACACACACACACACACACACACACCCCCTCTACCTACCTTCTCCTGGAAAAGTACAGAATTCAAGATGGGCCCCAGTATCAGGTGAGATGGTCACATGCCTCTGTAGGGCCCCTGTAGCCATTCTTCACAGGAAGACTAAGCTCTTTTGCAGTCCATTGTCCTTGTTGATGGGCCATCAGCACCGCTGGCTTTTCCACTGTTGTACCTGAAGTGTTAGCAGTGAGCGTCTTGAAATACAGATCCATAGTCAATATTCCTAATTTCAGATACAGAAATGATACATGCATACGAATAGGATAATCGCATTCAGTAAACCATAACCTTTCCAATGATATCTTACATAAGTTATCTTGCATGAAGTATATCTCAGTTATTTCATATTCATATCATAAGCATATTTTCCTAAAAAATATGAAATGACACATCACAGGACATAGGCCCATTTTACAGATAGGGGAAACTGAGGCATGGAGCGAAGTGACATGACCATGGTCACAAAGTGTTTATCCAGGGTTTACCATGCTTTATAAACACATAAGTAGACTGGAAGTTAGCAGCCTGGGTTTGAAGCCTCTGTTTTGACTACATTCCTAGAGGGGGAATAGGACCCAAAAGTCCTGACTTCCGGTTGTCCCTCTGCTCTAACGATTTGACCGCACATTTCCTTCTAGTGCTAGTACTATGCTGGCACATAAAATCCCCAACTAGGAGCAGGGCCTTGTCCCACTGGACATTGCCTAGACACACCGTGAGAGACAGTCCCTGCCCCAACAAGATTATGATCTAACTAGACATGGTGGAGAAACCAAGGCACAGCGAGGCGAAAGGGCCTGCCCAGACTCTGACAGAAGGTCAGTGACCAAATCCGGAACAGAAGCCAGGTCTCATGTCTTGGGACTAAATCCCAGGACTTCAGGCAGGACTGTTCTGCGTTTGAGCTTAATTTGCAGAGCTAGCAGTTGAGGCTGATAATTTTTTTATTCGCAGGCTGAGCAAATTGGCTGCAGTCAGAGACAATAAATATACAGCACACAATGGCCGCTTTAGTGTCCCTTCGCAGCGTAAAACCGCTTGGTAAACAGGCTTTTTAAAGAAACAAAGAAAATGAGGTTGAAAAGAAAACAGTAGGTACTGGTTTGCCCAGGCCACTCACCTAATTTTCTTCCATCTGTAGCACTTCCAACGTGCCCAGTGGGAGTTTACAACAAGCTTCTTATTACAATAACAACTGTTTATCTCATAAACTTCCTTTGTCTTGCCTGAATTCCCTTGGGCACTTTGGGAATGTGTAACTGGAATACAAGCTATACGGCCATTGCTTCAGCTGCTGCTGACATGCAGCTGTTTCTGGGGTGGAATGTAGCAGCTTGTTTGACCGTGCACTTACTGTGCACAGCCAGTGGTCACTGAGCAGCTGAGCTGACCTTTCACTGAGATGAATGGGCCAGTTCACACCTCTCCAAGCAGGCTCATCTCTGCATAACAATGAGGGTAACTAACCAGTGGCACAATTTACCAAGAGCTGTGGTGGATTCACCATCCCTGGCAATTTTAAAATCAAGACTGGATATGTTTCTAAAAGATCTGCTCTCGTTCAACCCGCTGTGAATTCAAGGAATTTCTATGGCCTGTCCTTATATAAGAGGTCAGACCAGGTAATCACAGTGGTCCCTTCTGGCTTTATAATCGCTGACTGTTGCACCTGGTTCATAGATTCACAGATTTAAGGTCAGAAGGGACCATTATGATCATCTAGTCTGACCTCCTCCACAATGCAGGCCACAGAATCTCACGCACCCACCTACTCCTGTAACAAACCTCTAACCTATGTCTGAGCTACTGGAGTCCTCAAATCGTGGTTTAAAGAGTTCAAGGTGCAGAGAATCCTCCAGGAAGTGACCCATGCCCCATGCTGCAGAGGAAGGCGAAAACCCTCTAGGTCCTCTGCCAATCTGCCCTGGAGGAAAATTCCTTCCTGACCCCAAATATGGCGATCAGTTAAACCCAGAACATGTGGGCAAGACTCACCAGGCAGCACCCAGGAAAGAATTCTCTGTAGTAACTCAGATCTCACCCCATCTGACATCCCATCACAGACCACTGGGCATATTTACCTGCTAATAATCAAAAACCAATTATTTGCCAAAGTTAGGCTATTCACTGACAAAAGCACCGGTGTGGACAGTGCTATGGTGCTGGGAGACGCGGTACCGCTGACATAGCTACTGCCGCTCTTTGGGGGTTGTTTAATTATGCCGGTGGGAGAGCGGCTACACAGGAAACCTTACAGTGGCGCAGCTGCAGCGGTACAGCGGTGCTGCTGTGAGGTCCATAGTGTAGATGCAGCCTCAGACAGTGGTAATTCATGCTTACATAAGTGGGGAGAAACTCCCTCCTTCCTCAGTTTTCCAAGCCTTTGGTTTTCTTTTCAGTTTCAATGTCTTTCCATTAACTTTAATGGGCCACCATTGTGTCTTCCTGGCTGGACAAGGGATGGGTATTTGAAGTTGGTTTCGTGTAAACAACTGCCCTTCCCTGTCTGATTACATCACCATGGTTCCCACAGGTGAATGGGGTAGTTCACACCTCTGGTAGTGATTCTGCAGGCTCACCTCTGCATCAGTCTCTAGGCAAAGCAATATTAACCTAGGGATGTAAATATCGTTTACACAGTTAAGTGTTTAAATGCTATAATTTTATCGTTTAGCTGGTTAACCGAGGTCGCTCCAGCTGGCGCAGGGTGGCCAGGGCTGGGGTTCCTCTGGCTGGCGTGCAGGGGGTTAACTGTTAAGGTTGGTTAACAGTAACCCTAATGCTTACCAGTTGACTGGTTAACCGTTTAACATTTTACATCCCTAATATTAACACCTCCCCCACAACTGTGGACTCTAGAGAGTGGTATAAAGGTGGCTTGCTTCCCTTCCCATACTGACGTGAGCTGTACCGTTATAAGCACTTTCATATTGGTAAACTGAGTCCACATACTGGAGCTGGAGGATTGTACTGGTTTAACTGTACCGGTACAGAGGTCCAGCTTTTGTGTGTGGGCAAGTCACGTGGGGTTAGTCTACGCTACTAAGCTCTGCTGGCATAGTTATATCAGCTAGGAGCGAGGCTGGCAAACCTCCGGGGCAGACACAACTATACTGGCAGAAGAGGGCCTCTGTTGGCATAGATAACATCCCGGGAGGTGGCGTTACTGTGCCAGTGGAAGAACTCCTGTCAGCTTACGCTACATCTCCATGACAGGGCTTTGCTGGCTAGCGATTCTGGAGTAACTATGCTGGTTGTGCTGAAGTGGGGTTTTATTCCTCGCATGTGAGTCTTACTGTCCTATACTAATATTGTGTGTACCTTCGTTTCCCTGTGTACTGCACCAGTATTTCAGTGGTGGGAATTGGGTGTGTGATTTTTGCTGAGGCCTTCGAGGCAGGTGAGGCTGCCCAGCGGTCTGCACATATGTTATAGTGGTGCCCTTTGTAACCCGAAACCCAGGAGGGGATGTGACCAGGTGACACCTTTTGCCCAGGCAGCAGGACAAAGAGGAGGAGGAGGCGCAAGGGGTGTGTCGGAGGTCCAATCGCTGGAAGTTGGCAGTCTGCTTGGGGGACTGAAAGAGGGGGAGTCCAGACTGTCTGGCCCAGGACTCCCCAAGATGGACTTGACTGAAAGTCACTGATTTCTGTGATAGCCGAGCTCTGTTCTACGCTGTGTTCCTGTCAACTAATTAACCTTCCTGTTCTACATGCTGGCTGAGAATCACTGCTGAGTTGGGATGCAGGGCCCTCTGGCTTCCCTAGGAGCCCCTAGGGTGACCAGATGGGATGAAGAAAATATTGGAACACATGGGGGGAGGGGTGGGAGTCCTGCCAGCAGAGCAGAGAAAAAAACAAAACAGTCCCCCCCAGTCTGGTCACCCTAGGAGCCCTGCCTGGGCAGACTTGCTGCAGGAAGCACACTGAGAGGAAGGGGATACTGAATGCTCCGAGGTCAGACCCAGGAAGGTCGAAGCTGTGTAAGCTTCTTGCCCTGGAGACAATGTGCTCAGAGAGAGGAGGGTCCCTCAGAGTCCTGACTGGCTTCGTATGGAGTAGTTCCAGAGCGTTGGCCTGGTGACTCCACGACACTGGTAAAGCATTTGTGGTGTAGACAAGCCTATAGTCTTTCTGTGCCTTGGTTTTGCAGTGTGTAAAAATGGGATAACAACACCTCCCTGCCTCACGAGGGGAGGCTGGTGGGGAGGGGGAGCATATGTAAAATTACAGTGGGCTTAGCTGAGGGACCCTTATATAAATATCTAAGATAGAAACACATGTAGTACTAGGATTTTAGCTAACAAAAAAATGTAGTGCCTGCTCGTAGCCCCTCCCCTGCTTGGGTGCAATTGCAGAGGACAGCTAGGTGAAAGTGTCTGGCCAGCAGGGAATCTCAGCAACAGCAAACTGCGAAAGATCAGGTTCAAGCCACCCGCTGTGTTTGATCCACTCAGCAAAGGTCAAAAGTTACCCCCCTTTAATTTTCTTCAGGGCCCAGGGGTAGATTAGTGACTCCTCACCCAGTTTACAGGGCAGAAAAGCTTGGCCCATTTAATACAGCCATCCAGCAGTGCAACTTGTGCTCTCACTAGGGTAACTGCGTCCTTTCTCATGCCCTTCTAAGCTCAGCAGAGCCATGCTTAGCTTGATCCAATGCTTCTAATGCATGCCTGTACCTTGAGCCAGCGAAGAGACTAGAAAACTGGCAAGGGGGATGGTGGGCTTGTGGGAAATTCTCCTTTTTGGGGTGAAAATTCTAAGACTGAAAATCTCTATTGAAATACTGACATAGTGCCTCATGGGAGCTGTAGTTCACATGTCTCATGTTCCAGTTCTCCTCTATAGGCTGAGCACTCTGGTCAGACTACATCTCCCGTGATGTACCATCGTTCCCCCTCTTGGAGAGGGGAGGCAGTATATCATGAGAGTCCATGGCCATGGGGCATCATGGGGGTGGCGGTGGTAGTCTGGCCAGGGAGCCTGGCCCCTAGAGGAGAATGAGAGCATGAGGAACCTAAGTTACAACTGCTGTGAATTTAAAGGGACAGTCTACTCTTGAAAATGATATGAAGGGATGCATTGGTGTCAGCTGTGCTGGTCTGAGCACTGAAGTTTCTCTGCACCATTCAGCTGTGGCATGGTGAGCTGGAGTCTATTCTAGCTCCTGCATCAGAATAGTTCACCAACTTCTTATTACAGGGACAGACAGGGCCTGTACAACCCCGCTGAAAGTGACGAGGGAGGGGGGCTGCCCATTCTTTGGGGGTGATGGTTACACAGAAGAAAGAAAGAAAACTCGTAACAATGCCTCGGGTTGAGTGAACCTGGGACCACTGCATCTTAAAGCATGAGTTGGATTTTAAAGTATAGATTCGAAACCTGTGGGTTGTGCCCTCTAAAAGGAGAGAGTCCTGACTGGATGGGCCCCTGGCATGCAAAAAAGGACTTGCAGTCTGGAAATAGTTAAGAACCACATAGTCAAAGAACCAGGTCCATTAGCTCGGAGGCTCTAGCCTCTATACATACATTGGCCACTAGAGGGAGACAAAGAATCACACTGCATTACCAGGAGCCAGAAAGAGAGTTAATCCGAATCTTTTCCTGTGGAAAGCTTTTTTGCTGCACAATCGAAACTGGACACTTTTCACAGGAAATGTCAAATTGAATGAGAAATGAAATTAAATTCCCCGCAGGGGAAACCAAACAAGTCCAGGTTTGAAAAGAAAAAAACATTAGTTTTGCCTTAAAATCTCACTTTGTTTTTTAAAAACGTTAATTAAAAGCAAATGAAAATGTTACACTTCCATTGAAATGAGAATTGTTGTTTTGTTTTGACTTAAATTCCATATAGGTGTGTTTGTTTTTAAAAATCACAAACCCCTGAAATGACACTTTAATCGAAATGTTGATTAGAAAGAAGGTTTTTGATGGAAAATGTCATTATGGTTGAAACCAAAACACCAACAAAGAAACAGCCCCAAAAAAACAAAACCCAGCAGCTGCAACTCTGCAACAAACTGATTTATAGCACAAATTTTGACTTAAAATGTCATCTTATTTTTCCATTAAAAATCCTCCCAAGACAAAATGACACTATCCGGTTAAAATGTCAAGTAGAGAAAATAATTTTCACTTAAAATGTTTTGGTTTTTTTTTTGCTGAAAACTCCCCAAAATTGAAATGATGCTGTAATCAAAATGGTGACTAGAAACAAGATTTTTTTTCATGTGAACTTAAAATGTTTGTCTGCGTAACTTTTTATTAAGACAAAGTTACAATTCAGCATTAAGATGCTACATCCTACATTACTTATTTTGGATCTGGTTGATAATCAAAGAACCTGACCAAAGATTCTGAAGGGTGGCCACGTTTCTAAATAATGGTGGTCTTTTTCAAAACAAACAAAAATGGGAGTTGACACACACACGTTTATTTTGAATTGTTTCGGAACTTCACCTAGGTAGCCCAGATTTTCCCCTGCCCCCAAGGGTATCAGGGTGAAAATAAATGGCCTGTGGTATGCAGGAGGTCAGAGTGGTTGATCTAATGGTTGCTCCTGGCCTGAGAATCTGTGAAACTATGTAAAGACTTTCTTGTCCGAAGTTCCTTGAGGGGAAAATGTCATTTTTTCCCCCCAATCAGTTGTAGTGATGCAAATAGGAAGGGAGTACAAATGGGTCATCCCAACCACATGTTAAATGAAATGACAAAAAAACCATTATGTCTTTCTGTTATAGGAACGAAGATGGATAGAAAGAGAGAGGTCTAGAGGAGACGAGTGGCAGGGTGAGGGATCCTTCTAGAGAGACTTCACAGAAGCAGGAGGAATAGACAAGAAGAGGAAAAAAAAAAAAGGCAGATGTTAGAAAAATACAGTGAGTGACCTGCTAGGTATAATCAGCCATGGTTGAAAAATACAATCTGTCAACAGGAGATAAAGGTAACTATTAGCTTGTAACTAGTCAATTAGTATCAGACTGGCCTGACTCACTGAGAGTTTGTAAAAAGAACAGGAGTACTTGTGGCGCCTTAGAGACTAACACATTTATTTGTTTGCTCTGTGGCTGGGAGTGTGCTTCCTGGCGTGGGTAGACAGTCATGGACTAGCTGTGCTAAAAGTAGCCACATGGCCAGGGTGACAGCTCAGGTTAGCCACCCAAGTAGGTACCCAAGGGGTCGGGCGATTTGTACTCAGGTTGCTAGCCCAGGCCACTGCCTGTGCTGCCATGGCCACATTGCTCCTTGTAGTGTGTTATCTTGAGCAGAACTGGTGCCAGTCTCCCTGCTCTGAGAACCACTCTCTCAGCTGCAGTGCAGAGTTCCTGCTGTAATTGCTACAGGGAGGGGCTGATGTATCAGACTGATTCATTATTAGTAACTTGGAGTTGTTTAAAACTAATTCAAAGTAAGAGCAGTCCACACAGGGAGCTAATCTGGAGTAGTTAATCTGCTTTCAATTCACACAATTTGTTGGAATTCCCCTTCATATAGTTTCCTAGTAACTAGGTTGACTTGGCGCTTCCTCTAGCCTGATGCAATCTTTGGGTGTCTTTCACTGCTGCAGTGGCCTCTTCAGCCCCCTGCTTAAAACTTGCAAATCATTAGCCCTGGAATTCCTGCAAACAGCCTCCAAGCAGCTCCTTCGAGAGGGGATTACCTAGGAGGCAGGTAATAGGCTAGCCACTGTGCAGCCTGCCAGCTTGGTGCACCTCTGAGCCAAAGGCGGATTGCCTTTGGTCTCTCACACTGAGACGGGTTCAAGTCAGCTGTTGGGTCAGTTTGCAGCCTTGGCAGAGGTAAGGGGCATCTGCGGGAGGTATAGGGCTTGCTGTGTGGAACTTAGCATGCTTTGATTTCCTTTGGAGACGCTTGGGCCTTCGCAGCATGCAAAACATGACCTGTCTCGCCCACAAGCGGCCCGTAAATACGCATTGACAAGACCTTGTCTTGACTAGGCTAAGAGGTCATGTTTGGATCTGCTTTGTAAGATATGCTAGCTAAACCCAGCCTAACCTCAGCCTTTCTTCTTGGGCAGATGTAAGGTTAAAACCTTTTATCTCAAGTGCGACTGGTCGGGTTGTCGCCTAAAATCTTGCTCTAAGTACTAACCTCTTTCTCTAGCATGGGCTGTAACTGGGCCTTAGCTAGCATGTGTTAGTGAAGCCCAGCACTCTTCTTAGCCCATGCAAGGCCTTTAAAGAAATGTGCATTTCTAGGAAGCCATTTCCAGGGCGAATGATTTGCAAATTTTTAGCAGGGCTGAAGAGAGCAGTATAAGGTCATTGAAAGATGTCATTAGAGGAAGCTGCAGGTCAGCCTAACTAAAGGGAAACTGTAGAGGGGAGTAGGGAGTGACTTGCTGCTCCATGTGCTGCCTTTCTGTCTTTACTCTCTTTTTCTGCTTGTTGGCTCGTGTTTGGTAGCTGGAAATGTTCTTCTGAAGTGGAAGGATGTTCCAGCAGCTGGGACTTGGCTGACCTGGGTTCAGTTCCCTGCTCTGCCACAGATTTCCTGTGTGACCTTTGTCAGGTCACTTAGCGTGTGTCTGCCTCAGTTTGCCCATCTGTACAATGGGGATAATAGCATCTTAGATATTAAGAAGGACTCTGTGTGTGTGTTGCAGTGGTAAATCGGTGCTTTTCTTTCACTACCATTCGGAACAAACCAAGCTGGGTAGGCCAGGACTGGGTGCTGTGCCTGGTTCTGGGGTCCACATTTTCTGGAATATTGGAGAGGCTGTGAAGAGCCCGCAAGAGTGATCCATGGTCTGGAAAACAGAGTGAGGACTCGTCTACATGGGGAAATTGACCTGCATAGCTAAAGCATAATAATAACCCAGAGGCTAACGGAGCACAGTCTATGTAGCTTATCCAAGACAAAGCTAAGAGGTGGTTTGATCCTGATCTATACGTACCCCCACAAGGAGGAGATTTCTGATAGCAGAGGGCTCCAAACAAGAATCTGTCTCAAATGGATCCACAAAGGCCACTTGAGCCTGGTGACTGAAGTCCAGGACTCCGGGGTTTTATTCCTGAATGGCTACACGTTTGCTTGGTGTATCTGTCCTGAGGAGAGGAAGGAGGGTGCAATGGTTAGGGTGTTGACCCGGGAGACCTGGGTTCTTTCAATTCCCTGCTTTGCCACAGGCCATGGGCAGGTCATTTAATCTCTCCCTACCTCTTTTTCCCCACCTGTATAAGGGGGAGAATGGTACCTACCTCAACAGGTGGCGGGGGAGGAGATTGCCCCCTCTCCCCAGAGTATCAGAGGGGTAGCCGTGTTAGTCTGGATCTGTAAAAGCAGCAGAGAATCCTGTGGCACCTTATACACTAACAGACGTTTTGGAGCATGAGCTTTCGTGGGTGAATACCCACTTCGTCAGGTGCATGTAGTGGAAATTTCCAGGGCCAGGTATATATATGCAAGCAAGCTAGAGATAACGAGGTTAGTTCACTCAGGGAGGATGAGGCCCTGTTCTAGCAGCTGAGATGTGAAAACTGAGAGAGGAGAAACTGGTTCTGTAGTTGGTGTCTCTATATGGCGACATTTGCACAACCCTATCAAGCGCTTGATGGCTCCACCCCTCTCTCTAATTCTCACCAGATCACCCAGTGACAGGATATAAACCCCCTGCAGCCATTTGGGAATTTGGTGTGGGCTGTTTCCCAGAAATGCTAAAGACCTTGTGTATGCTTCAAACAGGGGTCAGCATAGCTACAGTGCTCCAGAGTGTGAAAAGTCCATGGCTAGGCCATGGTAGTTCCCACAAGGTAGACAGGACCTTAGTCCCTAACAAGATGAGAACACATTTCTGTACTAACAATTCATGCTTTGCCCTTTGACCCATTGAGTTCAAGTTCTGTTTTGGTTTGGGCCTTGCAGATCGCAGGAGACATAATGGCCTTGTTCTGGAATAGCTTACTCTGGTCTCAGCTTATGCAGCGCCCGGCACAGTGGAGGCCCTGGTCTTGGTCAGGGCCTCTAGGCAGTACTGCCAATAACCGCCCATTCCATCTATTCTTGTGTGTCTGAAGCTAATGCTGTGTGCCACAAGCTGCTGTGTTTACCAGTGGCCATCTTTTGTACAGAGCTGTCAGCAGCAGTTTCAATAGCATTGGGGGTGGGGGTGGGTTAGCGCTGCAACACAGCCTGTAGCAATGCATCTTGAGAGGCACCCATTTGAATACATACAGCATGGAAACTGTTTCTAGTTTGTATTCCAGTGGTGCCTAAAGGCCATTAAACCAAGACTGGGGCTACTTTGTGCCAGGTGCTGCACAGAGAGAGCCAGTCTCTGGCCTGAAGAGCTCATGGTGTGAATAGACAACAGGCGAACCTGCAGACTGAAGGTATTTGCCTAAGGCCAGGAGTAGAGCTGGGAACAGAACCCAGGTGTCCAGGCTTCCAGCTCAGTGTCCTGTCCACTAGACCACGCTGCGTTTTGTGCGGGGCCTGGAATATTGACTGTTGTGCAAGGATCAGCCTTTTATTTGTGCCACACAACAGGCATGTCAGGAATGTAGCAGGTCTCCTGCCTCCTCATGCAGCAATATAAAGGAATTAGCTGCAGAGCTGGTTTGAGATTAATATTGTTCCAGGGTGTGACAGCATCCTAGTGACTACAGGAGAATCTGTGTAAAGGTAAAAACCCCTTCCCATCCCACCACCCCTACCAATCCAGCATGGGCACAAGGTTTTGTTTCAAGTGGCTTATAAAACATCTGAGACAGGGCTGTACTTAGGTGATCATGGTCCCTAGGCCACTGGGCACCATGTCATGTTTTCTAAAATACTAATAATTATTTGTATTCCGCTAGAGTCTAGGAACCCCAGTCATGGACCAGGGCCCCTGTCGTGCCAGGTGCTGCCTGGGCCCTGGACAGGATTGGGGGGCCCACCATGCCGGGCACTTAACCACAATCTCTTCCTTTCAAATCTGTGTGTACTTTGGCTTCTGATAGCTATAAACAAAGTGTTTCAGTGAAGCTTGTACAACATGCCTTGTGCCTCTGTTTGCTATGTGTGGACACGTGGCGTCTTTATCAGTGAGTGCCCAGTACAAATAGCTCCAGTGGCTTATTTGTGATCAACTTAGAGAACCACCAGTAACTCATGGCAAACCTTAGGGAGAACCTCCCGTAGTGCCTAGCTTTTTAATATGACATCTGTGATCAAGTCTGTTCCACTGCTGAGAATGAAGCGCTTAAGCCATGTGGCCACTAGGGGGAAGCAACACAACTTGGGAAACAGTATGATCCAGTGAACTCGGGACTCCGGGTTCTGGTCCCAGCTCTACTGACCCTACGTAAGAATGGCCATACTGGGTCAGACCAGTGGTCCATCTCGCCCGATATCCTGTTTTCCAACCGTAGCCAGAGGGAATGAACAGAACGGGTGATCATCACCCATTCCAGCTTCTGGCAAAAGTGACCCTGGGTAAGTCCTTTCTCTTCTTGGTGCCTCTGTTCCGCTGCCTCAATTTCTTGTCTGTCCTGAGACATGGGATTCTTGGGTCAGCTTGGGCAAGTGCCTTCCCCTTTTTGTGCCTCAGTTTCCCCTCCCACACTTTGTTTCTTTAGACCGGGGTAGCTTGTGAGGGCAGAGACTGTGTCTCACTGTGTACTCATGCAGCACAACAGGGCATGGGGGTCCCAGTCTCAATCAGAGTCTTTGCAGCGCTTGTCACAACGAAGCCCTGATCTCAGCTGGGACCTGTGTCAGGCCAGCACAAAGGGGATCCCATCTCAGTCAGAGCCTATAGTAGAAAGGATAGCGTCAACCTCAGGTGATGGCAATTGATCACAATAGCTGTGGAAGTTATTTCGGGGCACACAGCCACCATACTCTTGTCTGAATCTATTGCCTTCTGTTGTCAGCAGATTAGAAGGAAAGTAATTTCCCCTCAATTACAGATTCACACCTTTCAAAGGCTGGAAGGGAGCATTCTGATCACCTGGGCTGACAGAACCCAGGCCAGAGCTTAATTTCCTTTGGCAGCACCTTATGGATGGTTCACTGCTGTCCCTGCCAGTGGTTATGCTGGTGTTCCACATGAAGACACGGGAACGATGTATTGCTGTTTAGATTTTCAAAGCTGAATAACGAATTGGACTGTCCGATTTCCATTTAATTTTAATGAGAATTGAGTCTCCAAATCCCTCGGGCTCTTTTGAGAAGCATCAGCCTTAAAGCAAGAAAATGGGATTGTAAACAGAGCAAAAATTGGGGGAGGGCTGGTGTGTCTTAACTCATTGCTCCTGAAATGGATGAGATTTACAAATTGACCCTGCCCCTCTAATACACATGGTTTGGGTTCTAATCAGATTACTCAGTGATTGAATTAAAGGCAGGGCAGCATTTGTTTGACATGACCTAACCCTAAACATTGCTCCTTGCTCTGCTGTGGAACGAGCATTTGCAATCTGCAAAATAGCCTGGGGATTGTATTAGCCAGTTGCTTATAATAATTGAACTCTATGTGATGTGGTTGCCGTTCAAAGAAGATGGTTTGCTTTCAGGGGCTTTGATCCAATTGAGCAAAGGATTTGGGTTAGCTGGTGTTTGCACAATTCCATTAGGGGGAAATGATTACACTTAAGGATATATGGGAGGCAGTGTTATCTAGGGCAGTGGTTCTCAAATTTTTGTACTGGTGATCCCTTTCAAATAGCAAGCCTCTGAGTGCAACCTCCCCCTTAAAAATTAAAAAAAACTTTTAAAGATATTTAACACCATTATAAATGCTGGATGCAAAGTGGGGTTTGGGGTGGAGGCTGACAGCGGGCGACCTCCCACTTAATAACCTCACGACCCCCTCAGGGATCCTGACACCCAGTTTGAGAACCCCTGATCTAGTGGTTAGAGCACTGGACTACCAGTCAGAACTCCTGGGTTCTATTCTATCTCTCTGTCTGTTTCCCCTTCCTCGTTTTAGACTGTGAACTCTTTGGGGTAGGGTAAATCTCTCACTATGCATCTATGCAGTGCCTCGTTTGACAGGGCCCCAAACTTGGTTGGGAGGTCTGTGCAGGGCCTGGCACAGTGGGGGCCTTGATCTTGGTCAGGGTCTGTGCATCCGACAAAGTGCGTATTCACCCATGAAAGCTCATGCTCCAAAACGTCTGTTAGTCTACAAGGTGCCACAGGACTCTTTGCTGCTTTTACAGATCCAGACTAACACGGCTACCCCTCTGATACATAAGGGTCTGTGCAGCATCCTGCATGACATCCTGCATGCAATCTCAGCTAGCTCCTCTCTGTTACCGTAATACACAGACGTTATCTTAATCTGTGCTGCATTTTCTCCCCAGCGGAATGGCACAGGTCCAGTCCTTCCAAGGGGATGTTAGCTACCCTTTAAATATCTCTTAAAACCTTTGAAATCTCTCTCTCTTCAGTGTTCTCCACTAATCTTGGTTTTCTATCTGACCCTTGTAGCATTACCGGCCAATGCCTCAGTACAATTCACCTTATTTCTGTCTGAGTGGTGGGAAGTAGAGAATTTATTACTGGTGTGTCTGTCTGTGTATCCCAGCATTCATTTCATGGATAAATAACCAGCTCTGTGTGTTTTCCAAAGTGTGGTGGGGCATGAGGCTCTGGCTAGGTGACATCCCAGAAAACATTCCTCACAGTGATAAGACTGCAGGAGCTGAATCTGTTTATCTTAGGAAAGAGAAGGTTAAGGGGATGGGCGACTTGATCACCGTCTCTAAATACCTAGATGGGGATCAGAAATTTGATAATGGGCTCTTCACTCTAGCCAACAAAGTTCTAACTGGATCCAATAGCTGGTTGCTGAAGCTAGACAAATTCACATGAGAATAAGTTATAAATGTTCACCAGCGAAGGGAATTAACTATTGGAACAACTTCCGAAGGGCTGTGGTGGACTCTCCATCACTAATAATTTGTAAATCAAGATTAGATGTTTTTCTGAAAGATCTGCTCTGGTTCAACCAGAAATTATTTCAGCGCTGTTTTATGGCCCATGTTTTGTGGGAGATCAGATTAGATGATCCAAGTTCGCCCTTCTGGCCTTAGAATCTATGAATTTCAGTTTTCTTTTGAGAACACCCACCAAATACCCCTTTAACAACTCAGGTCTAGTGGAAGCAGTACAACTGTGGATGCAGTTGGTATAAAAGTTCTTAGATTAGTATAGCTCTTGCCTGTACAGAAAAGGGAATGAGCCATACTGGTACCAGGGCGCCTTTACATTGGTATAACTGCATCCACAGTAGGGGTTGTACTAGATCAGTCACAAAACCACCCCTGCAATCAATGGGAGTATATCCGTACGAGTAGAGGGGGACACACTTCATGGCTTCTGTCAGCAGAGCTCACTGCACATATCAGGGGCTCCTTGTGTCCCTCCGTTTCCATCCCCCAAACACACCCACTCATTCAAGTTCCCTGGGTGCCACCCTCCCATGCCCCTTTCTTTTCGGGCATCCTTAAACCCCCCACCCCTTCCCTCATGTCAGAGACTTTGTGTACTCCCCAGTCCCTATTCCCTTAGACCAGGATCCCGCATTGTGCCCCCTGTGCCAGGGGCCTTGTGTGTGACCCCCGTTTTCCCCTTGCCTGCATTCCAGGGTCCTCCCATGCCCATACCAGCCTAGCATAGTCCCAAAAATTGGGAATTAATTGATTGGATTTGGTGGTCCAGTTATCATGTTACAGGCAGACAAAGAAATTCCATCAAACTGAGTGTTAAATTTGGCAAGCTTGGCCAAAACTGTGTGTGCAGACAAGGCCTTGGTCTCTAGCTGTTCCGGTTGTGAAGAATGGCTGAGTTTGCAGAGAGCCTGAAACAACAGCTCTGAGGTGTGAACCGCCTAGCCAGTTTCAAGGGGTGCTGGCTTAGAAACCAGTAATGACACAGTGGCTGTAAGGAGGGTGGATCCTATTATGAAGGTGCCATGCACCATGATCACATGATCGAGCTGTAGGATGGGATGTGGTGTAGGATTGCTTTGGTTGTATTTTCTTTAAATAGGAGCTCCACTGGAGCTGGCCAGGAAACAATTTTCCCAACCCACATTGAGACAAAAGATTGAAATCTTGAAAACTTCACAAACTGAATATTAAAAAACATCAGTTTGGGTCAGTCAGACCATTCAGATAATTCCAAGAGGTTTCATTCTGATTTTGACCTTTTCTTCTTTAACATTTTTTGTCTTCATTTCAAAATTTTAGTAAATTGAAAGTCTTTTTGATTTGAAAAATCTAAGCCTTCCGGTTTGAAAATGTCACAATTCAATAATTTCAGAACAACTTTGCAAAATTCTTTGAGCCAGAAAATGTGTTGAATCTGACCCTGTTTCGATTTCAATTAATTTGTGTTTTTTGATGGAAAAAATGAGTTAGCAAATATTCCCAGATGGCTCAAGTCTCAACTTTCCATAGTTGTCCCAGTCCATCCCTAATGTGTCTGGACAGCTGTTTGTGCCTGCAGCACTTTCATTCATGTTCAAAGAGTCCCAAGTAGAGCCACGCAAAATTTTTCCATCCATATGTATGTTTGTTTGTTTTTTGATGGAAAATGATTTGTTGATAACATTTTACCCCCAAAAAAGGTGGGTTTTTTGTCCAGAATTGTACATAAAAATAGCCATACAGGGTCGGACCAATGGTCCATCTAGCCCAGTATCCTGTCTGTGGCAGTGGCCAATGCCAGGTGCCCCAGAGGGAATGAACAGAACAGTTAATCATCAAGTGATCCATCCCGTCGCCCATTCCCAGTGACCAACCAAAATAGCTTTTTATGCCATTTTAATGCTATATAATGCTAAACCTGAAAGAGTTTCTTTTTGCTTGTTTGTCATCTTAGAAAGTCTGTTCTTCTGTTTTTGCTTGAGGATTCTGGGAAGAATGAGAGCAGGGATGGCGAATACTCCCAGCTCATCAACCGATGAGGCAGTGGGTTCTGAATCTTAACCAAAGAGCTTTGCCCCCTAAAGTTAAACAGATGCTAACCAGTTTTAAACAGTGATTCAAAGCCCCCTTCCCCTGATTTGTTCCTGTTTGTGAACATTGTCATGTTTTTGTCCCAAATGTTTTCAGCTTTTAACCGAATTGGTTTGGTTGACAAAAACAATGTTCAGGTTTCAGCTGCCCAAAATAAAAAAAAAAAATAAAAAAAAAAAATGATGGAATTTCGGGTGTGGGAGAATTCTTTTCATTATAGTTGGGTTTTTTTTTTTTTTTTTTTTTTTTTTTTTGCTGGGAATGTAGTTCCCAGGACCAACTCTGATGCAGAGCGAAATCCGTGTCAGAAGTGTGGTTTTAGGTCTCTTATCTGCGAATCCTATAGCTTACAGTAGTGCTTAGGAGCCTGATGCGCTAGGTGCTGTACAAACAGAGAACAGGACAGTCTTTCCCCAAAGAGCCTTGGGCCCACATGGATCAGCACTGTATTTAACATCAACTTTATTTCCCAGGCAGAGCGGGGGAAGGCTGCATGTGTACGATGCAGAGAACTGTCTGTACAAATTGTTATTGCCTACCCTAACAGAATGGCTGATTAGCTCGTGTCTCATTTCATTCTGCAGCTCTTTCAGTCAAAGCAGCATGTCAGGAGCAGTGGTTAGAATAAAATACTGCTCAGGCACTTGATTGAGTATTAACACTTTGACGTCTTCCATCAGAGATTCTGCAAATGTTCTCATATCCTCCACGCCAGGCCTGGCTTAACCTGCATCAGCACTGGGGACTAGGTAGGACAAGAAGTTGAGAGTTATACGTCCCTTGAGTTAACTGATTGCTCACTTGAGGTTAGCTAATGCGAGAGTGGGTTGAAAATTTCCCGGCGGAACGTTTTTCTGTTGGAAAATACTGATTCAACAAAATCGAAATCTTTCACGGGCCTGTCAATGATGTCGAAATTATCAAGAGGGAATGACTGAAACATTTCCTTTTGACTAATGAATCCAAACTGGCCCAGGTGCCGAGAAGGGCTCCTAGGCTGATGCGACCCAGGTGCCCCATGCTGGCAACGGACTGTCTGTGTAGTTATGAGTCTATACCCAATGACTTGTCTAGATATCCCCAGATAGGTGTGTCTCCCCTGTGATTGCCATATTCATGATATTTCAACACAGGGGGCCATGTGTGTTCTCTGCCAAAAGTGAAAAACTTGCTGGTTGTCATGGTTATTGCAGGATATATGTACAGAGAATATTTTAAGAGTTATGTGACATGTAGAATATCATGTTCTGATGCTGCTGGAGATGATGCACCTGAGGTGAGGTGATTCTCAGACCTAAGTCAATCTAGAGTCGAAACGATGGACATCTTTGGCCCAGCCAAGTGGTCACAGTCTACATAAGGTGCAGGCTTGGGCCTTTACAAAGCACAAAAGATCCCAAGAAAAAGATCTTGAAGAGGGGGCCAATGGGGCAAACCGAGGTTACCCAAGTGGCCTGGTTGTGAAGAGGCAAAAGGTCTGGACCTGTATAACAGGAGAAAGAAGGGTGTAAGACGGATCCATTACTGAGGTGATACTCTGCCAGCGTGTCTCACAAGAAGTGGGTCCCCGCCCTCTCAAATGGATGGACTGACCGCTGGCAGAGAAGCGGACTAGTTAGGAAGTACGGCCTCTAGATTGCGTTTTATATTTTTCTTTGATCGGTTACCGCATTTCCAATCCTTATGCTTGCTTCAGTTTGGATCTTTATCTTCAGGCTTGAGCTTTGTCAAATCAATGTCTCTTTGGTTTGACCACAGACAGCCCTACGTGCTGAGAGCAACGGAGAGCAGAGCGAGGCATTGACGTGAAGTTAAGAAACTGTGGGGCAGCGAATCTATGGGCATTGCAGGGGCCCAGAAGTCGAGGGACCGTGCATTTGAGTGTAACACAGGGGGGTGTACAGACAGGTTTGGAGGCAGGGGCGGCTCCAGGCCCCAGCACGCCAAGCGCATGTTTGGGGCGGCATGCCATGGGGGGGCGCTCTGCCGGCTGCTGGGGAGGTGGCAGGCAGGCAGCCTTCGACGGCACGCCTGCGGAGGGTCCGCTGGTCCCGTGGCTTCGCATGCGGAGGTCCACCGGAGCCACGGGACTGGCAACCGGCAGAGCGCCCCCCGTGGCATGACGCCATGCTTGGGGTGGCAAAATGTCTAGAGCCGCCCCTGTTTGGAGGGCCCTGTGCCCTAGAGCTCTGGGGAGAACTATCTCCATTGATCAGAGGGGTTAGTCTGGATCTATAAAAGCAGCAAAAAGTCCTGTGGCACCTTATAGACTCACAGACGTATTGGAGCATGAGCTTTCGTGGGTGAATACCCACTTTGTCGGATGCATTCACCCACGAAACCTCACGCTCCAATACCTCTGTTAGTCTATAAGGTGCCACAGGACTCTCTTTGCTGCTGTCTCTATAGAGTTAGCAACAGCTTATCTTTGCTCTGCCTCCCAGGACTCAGGGAGTCTAAGGTCTGAGGTGCGCAAGTTTCTAGCCTGCAGAGGGAAGAGGGGCCTTGTGGAGCCTGGAGTGGGAGTGCTTCTGCTGCCAGCAGCCAGTAGTTTGGGGCAAGTTTGTCCTGATGGGCACAGACAGGGCTCCCTCGCACTATGAGCAGACAGTAGTGATTCACCCTGTACCCCTTGAGTAGCCCTGCAAGTGTTCAGGGGAACAGAAAACTGATCTTACGAGCAGAGACTGAATCTCAGGGAGGGAAAAGGGCTGTTGAAGTTAACGGACGATGTTGGTACAAGAACAAATGAGGATAAGCTGGCCAGGAATCAATTGAGGATCGAGCTGAGGAGGAGGTGGGAGGTTTTGGAACAGCCTCCCCATAAGAGCAGTGGGGAGCAAACACTAGTCAGAAGACAGAGCTGGACATGCTTCTGACTGGGGGTCTCGGCTGGGGCTGCCTGCGATAGCAAAGGGCTAGGCTGGATTCTCTGTAGTATTCTCCATCTGGGTCCTTCTGCATCCTAATCTGTTTGCTGGCTTTTTCTGACAGCAGCTGTGCCCTGAGCAGAGCTAAGTTGCTTCTAAAAGTTTAATGCTTTCCTTCACTTGTCCTTAAGTTGCTTCTACAGAGGCTTAATAATTCCATGGTATGGCACGAAATAAATCTGCAACAGACAGTGAGTGCAGGGCCTGGGGCCAGTTTCTGCTGGAAAAACCAGTTATAGCCACATTCTCGTGTAGAGACAGGGTAACATATAGGACCACAGGAAGAAAGCTTGTGGATCATTACAGCCAACCTCGTCATATCAGCCCAGCTCTTTCAGTTTCTTCTGGTAAGATCTGCTTTCCATCACCCTAGGAGCTCTTCTCTGCCATTTGAATTCACCTTCCCTGAACATGGATGGCCAGAATTGCACACAGTATTTAGATACGGTCATACTTACCCCCAGTGCCTTGTCCAGTGGTATTAATACTTCCCTATTCAGCTGGAAATACCTCACCTGATACCACATTTGCAAAGTGCCCGAGTCCTTTGTGATCATCTGTCAGACCTCCTGTGTAACACACAGCCAAGAAACTCGCCCTGTCAGGCCTGCATTGAACTCTGATCTAGTGGCTGATCAACTTATGGTCTCGCAGTGTTCCCAACTCTCATGATAGCGGGCAGTTTTCTAAAAACCCTACCTCTGAGCCATGTGATGCTGTGGGTTCTACATGCCCTGATCGTGGGAGCCCTGGGCTCATGGGACCCCCGCAACGAGTCGGTTCTGAGAGCATGTGGGGTCGGTCAATGCTGTGCCCGGCTCATGAGACAGCTCATGGTGTCCGATGCCATCAGGTGGTCCAGAGACATTTATATCGAACACATCACCGGACACCGCCAGTACCACACTGAGTAATTGAGACAGCCGACCAGGGAAATAACCCACTTCCTTCCCTGAGGGACCAAGGGACGCACCCCACTCATGTACCTATCCGCTCCACCGATACTGACTTGGACCCCTTATTCATTCCATGGAGGTGAACCCGAGCCTACTTATTCACTAACACTTTAAAAAAAACCCTTGCACCCCAATCTGGGTCTACGCCGGTTATGTGATATGTATGTATCTTTTCATCCTTGCAAACGGTATCTGTAACCCCCCATAACCCAAGCCTGACCCCAGATGTACAGTACCTTCCCTCTCAACCTGTGTATATTTCATTTCAAGCATTTACTTTAATAAAATTTTTAATTTCTGGCTCTGCCACTGGCCTTGGGCCAGTCACATCACCTCTTTGTGCCGCCGTGTCCCTTTCTGTAAAATGAGGATAATAATACTGACCGCCTTTGTAAAGTGCTCTGAGAGCAAGGGTTTATTACAAGGGAGAATCAGGAGTTCTGACACTGGTTGCTTGTTTTACATTTACAGCTGGGTGAATAATGGATTTTTGGCTCTGTGGTAATCCAGGAAAACATTTTCGACACAAGTCAAATTTTTAAAAATTTTCAGCATTGAAAATTGGAGAAAAATTACTTTTGGGTCAGGCAAACCATTTTGTTTAACTTGCAACAAAACGCTTTGTTTGATTTGGAACATTTTAAAATAGTCTACAACATTTTACAAAATAAAAGTAAAGGAAATTTTGAACCAAAACGGCATTTTGAACTGGAAAATTGAAATGTTTCCTTTTGAAATTGTCGAATCAAAACTTCGGGATTTTGAGGTGATATTTTTGTTTGTTTGTTTGTTTGAGGGTTTTTTTCCAGCTGAAACAATTTGGGAAAACCACCACAAATTTGCAAAATGTTCCAGTGTTTCCAAATGTGCATTTTTCGATGGAAGAAAAATTTCTGCTGAAAACTTTCTCCTAGTTCTCTCTGCCTTGCTAAGGAATCTCCCTGACTGTCCATTCTATGTGATCTAATCTTTATGCAGCTTCTTGCTGTTGATGCTCAGCGGCGAGGAGACATTGCTATCACTACAATTCATTCTTTGCATGCTGATCGCTAGTGTGGCATCTGCCAAACTGTCGTCATAAAGATGGATGACAATGCCTGAGACACTCACTACGGGCTCCAGATGGCAGTGTGGGCTGGCACATTGAAAGCACCGCAAAGCATGTTCAGAAACTTTAGAGAGTGAAATGATGACCTGTTGTGATGGAGACTGAAAAAATCTTCCAGATGTCTTGTTCCTGAGGAATGCTTTCTGCTTAAAAATCAATGCTTAAAAAAAAATACCCTCACCTCCATGGTTTTGCCAGCCCCAGGTATTGAAAAAACTCAGGACTGAAACAATCACAAGATTGGAAAGGCTCACGTTTTCTTGCCTTTCTCTGCCGGGGTGAGGGCTAAACATTTGATTTATTTTCAGTTGAAACTGAGATTTGCCTGTAATCCCAGGACTCTGGAAGCATGAGATTTAAGGAAGATACCAGACACTTTGAGGCAAGAGCAAGCAATATTGCTTCCAGCTGCGAAACTAACCAGGCCTGAAATTGACATGATTTTAAAGGCCCCCCGCTGACTCATTTCTCTGTGTGGGCAGACTGGTGTGCTTCACGGTTGTTTCTCACTAGTCTTGCATTCTGGTTCTCATGCGCTAATACTCCCTAGTCTTCTTTAGGGCCAGTCACGCTTTATTCTCAAAGCACTACACAGAGGAAGCCTGTATCCAGGGCTTTAAGTCGATTCGCCCCGATTCCCTGGAATCAGGCCCTGCGCCTAAGAGGGCCCCGGGCTGGTGCCTTTTTAAGTTTTACTCACCCAGCAGGGCTCCAGGGGGTCTCCATGGCATTTTGGCAGCAGGACCTTCAGTCGCTCTGGGTCTTCAGCGGCATTTCGGCGGTGGGTCCTTGAGTGCTGCCAAAGACCCGGAATGCTGCCGGATGAGTACAAATCGGGCCCCGCACTTGCTAAAGCCAGCCCTGCCTGTATTATTATCCCCATTTAACAGGTGGCGAAACTGAGGCATACAGCGGGGAAGTGACTGTCCTAAAGTCAGCCAGCTGGTGTGGGAAGAACCAGGAATAGAACCCAAGTCTCATAGATTCTAAGGGCAGAACGGACACTGTGTTCATCTAGTCTGAGCTCCTGTATAATGGGCCATCGGCTTGCCCTGAATTAATTCCTGGCTGAACTAGAGAAGATCTTTTAGAAAAACATCCCATCTCCATATAGCCACTGCCGGTGCTGGAGAGCCCACCACTGCCCTTGGGAAGTTGTTCTAATGGTTTATTCCTCCCATTGCTAATAATGTGGCCTTAGTTTCAGCCTGAATTTATCCAGCTTCAACTTCCATCTCTCGGCTCTTGTTAGACCTTCGGCTCCAGACTGAAGAGCCGAGTGTCAAATTTCTGTTCCCCATGTAGGTATTTACAGTGAGAGAGGCCCCTCCAGTGTCCTGTCTGCGAGGGGATACTGCCTCCTTAGCTCAATGTTCTGCCTGAGGACTCCCCCTCAAGCAGGGCTATTAAATAAGATTTGTGTCAGGCTGCTGCTTGAAGGCCACAGTCAGTCTGCTGTGGTACAAAAATATTGTCGCCCTTTGCCAAATAGTAACAGACAAGTGGGCCCTTGCAGGCTGACTTTCCGCTGCAGGGGAAATCAGTGATGTGGCATCTTGGTATGTCCTTAGTGCACATTACCCGTTTACACCACATAGACAAGTACGCTCATCCGATTGCAGAGACAGGGGCTTGTAACAAGGTCCTCTCCCCGCCCCTCTTCCTGGGCCCCACTGGCTGCCCCAATAAAGCACAGAGAGGCTTCTCCTTCTGCAGCACTTGTGGCTTTATTTACACATTTCTCCCACCACCAGTGATATACTATATACAGCTTGCAGCCCTTACAATCTCCTCTTCCACCCAGAGTCTGCCCTCAGCCTGGAGACTGACCTTCCCCCTGACCATTCCCCCTTCTTCTAGCTGCCAGCCAGCCTTTATAGCCCTTGAACCCTCAGGCCCGCAGGTGCAGCCAGTTCTAAAGGCCAGGCCCCAGGCTTCTCCCCAGCCCCTATCTATTTCCCCTGACTGGGGCTGGCTGAGCAGGGGCTAATTAGGTGCCTTTGCACCAGCACCGTGCTACAGGGCTGCTTGCCTTAGAAAGGAGACGGAGGTGAGGGGACATGATAGGAGCCTACACTATAATGACTGAGCTAGAGACGGGAGAGCAGGACCCTCTGTTCTTCCTGTCTGGTAACACAAGAGAGAGCAAGAGGGGCAGTTGGTGAAATTAAAAAGCAACAGATTCAAAGACAGAGGGAAGGAAATATCCCCGCCCCCCTTCCCAGGCAATGTGGAACAAGCCTGTGGAACTCCTTGGCAAGGAAGTCAGTGGGGCAAGATCTTAGCAAGGTCAAAAGGGGATTGGACAATGATCTGGAGAAGGAGAGTAGCCAGAGTTGGGATAGTTGAAGGTAACACAAATTCTGGAAGGGATTTTAAACCTCCTGCTTCAGGGCATAAGCCTCCCTGTAAGTATGAGCTGGTCCCATGCTTTGTAGCTTGGGTCAGTCCTTGCATCCCTCCATTCCCCCACTGCCCACTGGGGGCCACCCTCACATCCCCCTCTATTTCAATGACTCTGCATCTCTGTGTCCCCCAACCTCCCTCCAGCCAGGGGCTCTGTGTGCCCCCATTACCACCTTCCCCCATAGGGCAGAGGCTCTGTGTGCCCTCCATTCTCCCCTCCCCACGCAAGGCGGTCTGTGTGAACCCATACCAGAGTCCCCTGTTCTTGCCCCACGGTGGGGGGGTCTTGTGAACCCTCATTACTGTTCCCAACATCATCCCTTCCCCCTCTAGGCCAGGGGCTCTGTGTGGCCCCCTCCTCCCATAACAGAGTCCCCCAATTTCACCCCCACTTCCCTGTGGTTCTGTCTGCCCCATTGCTCTATACCAGGGGTCAGAAGCTGTGCACATATGCCCATTCTTCCCCATTCTGCTTTCTCTCTGGATGATGGGTCATTCAGGGTGTTACCAGCACTCTGTGGGGAGGATCCACTGGTGGTATGGGCTGGTGTTATGCCGAAGGCTGCTAATGTGCCATCAGCCAGTTGTTTGATCAACCGGCCATTGCAGAGATGCTTGAGGCTGTGCTAAAGAGCTGGTAGGGGCTTCATATGTCCTCCATTTTCCTCCTTCATTTCCCCCAAAATCCATAGTGGCTACTGGTGCCTGGAAACATTCCCTGAAATGTTGGAGTTGATTGGCTGTGGTGTTGAAAGGTTATCATGTTACAGACAGAAGGACTAACAGACATTGAATTGAGTGTAAGGCTTTCACAAGCTTGGCCAAGCAGAGACCAGGCTGAGACCCAATTTCGAGGCAGATTATCCCCCATATGCTGTTGTGGGGTTCTTGCACCTTCCTCTGAGGCATCAGGTGCAAGCCACTAACTGAGACAGGATACCAAACCAGATGTACCCCGGCTCAGCTCCAGTCTGACAATCCCTGTGATCCAATCTAGACAGGAGTCAGATTCATGGATGCATCCCCATGCTCGTGTGACAGTGAGTCCCTGCAGACTGCCCCACAGTACCAGTGCACACTTCACTGTCCAGGTTTTGGGAAGAACAAGCTCTTTTTTTTCCTGATCACCTTGAGGCTCACTTTCACAGTGGAAAAAAAAAATCAGTTATGAAAAAATCCACCTTAAATGAGCGGCCTGTTGACAGTCCCAATTGTGTGCCGTTTTAGCAGCAACAAATGCACGCTTATTACACCATTAAGCCCAGCTGGCTCCCTCAGCATGGTATTACACAGCCGGTCAGTCATGAATCTGAGCTGCAACCTCTTCTAACAGAGGGTGATTTTTTGGGAGCGCAAGAATTATTAAAATACTGTAAAGCCTAGGTTTTATTGCCTTGGTTACTGATGTCTTCGGAGGCGTTGTAAATTTCAACTCGAAATGGTTGGCAATTTGCATTGGTAATTGGAGCATCTGCTTGTACTCTTGCTAATTTATGTTTGGGGAGCGGGCAGAGGCGGGGAGCTGTGCAGTTAAAACTGCGCGCAGGCCACAAAGGGAGACTGCGGGTGGCTGTCATAGATTCATAAAGTTTAAAGCTGTTAGACAGATCAGACCAAGATAATCTACCCTATCACAAGCTATTAAATTTTACCCAGTTATCCCTGTGTTGAGCTCACCAATTGATGGGGTCATGCTGTAGTGTAAGAGCATGTATTCGCATAGCTCTTCAGGACAGGGTGTCTGGGTTTTGTAAAGGTGTTGGTTGATGGTGCAGAGCTCTTCTGCTGACTCACTTTGCAGCCAGATCTGGTGGGCAGGGCTGGATTGATGCAAAGGTGCTATAAGCTGCTGACTCAAGCTCTGGCTTCTGGAGTCATGTGATTGCAGCAGAATCTCAGCTTTCATGTAGTAAAATATGGACAGTTTTTAGCTCTTGTGGTGGGAGAGAAAAGCTGGAAAATGTTACCTAGGTATAAGTCACCTGGCTGAGTCTGCGGAGAGCCAGAGCTGATTACTCCAATCTGGGAGAGTTATCCCAAGTATCACTAACACAGCGATGCCTTCCTGAGTCTGTAAAGAACCTGAGCTGATTGCTCTGAGGGTGGGGAGCTGCCCTGAGCACTGCCTGCCTGAATCTGCAGAGATTCCACTAGATTCTCCCAATCACTAGATTCCTCCCCTTGAGGCAAGGGCAGAACCCTGGAGTTCTGACTCCCTGTCCCTGCCTTGCTCTAACCATTAGATTTGTCTCCCCTCTTGAGCTGGGGATAGAACAGAGTCTTGGCTTCTGGGCCGCCTCCCCCCGCTCTAACCACTAGGTCCTATTCCCTTCCTGGAGCTGGGAACAGAACCCATGAGTCCCGTCTCCCAGCCCATTACCACCTGCTATAGAATTATTTGGAATCCACCAAGAGATTTCAGTAGCTAACTGCAAGCAACAAAAGTTGCCATCTTTCTGGCAGTTTTAGCGTCTCAGAGCCACTGTTGCTTGTTGCTGTTACCTCCACGCGCAGGGTCCCTGAACCTTTAGAAGAGCCAGCTCCACTTTATCTCTTAGGAGCAGATAATGCTGGCAAGTTTCCCATATTTGCTTTTAGCAAACAGGCGAGCATGCTTTTTCCCTATTGATCCAGGGCTTAGAAAACTCTTTTGTGAAGAGACATTGAAGAGATTGGCATAGCTAGGAAGGATAGAAATAAGAAGGGACGTGAGAAAATTATACACAATGAGATTTTCCAAAGACTTATCACGTGGCCCAGATTTGGGCAGATTTTCCTGGGGGACAGCACAAGATACCTCCCGGAGCCCAAGGCCAGCCCGTGGCCAAATTTCAAGTCCCTGCTCTAAAACACGGAGACATTAGATCTTTTCAAATAAAAGATGTGCCAGGCCCCTTTTTTTTTTTTTTTTAACATGGGCACAACAACATATTCCCTGACCTCATTCTTGGAAAGGGCTGAACCAGTTCGGCTGAAACTCTCCCTAAATCTGCAGCTTTCCTCTAGGCACTACCATAACTAATTGCCATGGCACTGCAAAAACCTCACTACACACAAGCTTTCTGTTAAGCCAGATTACTCCTAAGGGGGATGTGTCTGCAGACAACTTGAGCAGGGTGAGATTCCCCAATCAGCGCTCCTCACTGGAGAAGTGATATCTAAACTGATGGGCCACTGGGGTCTGGGCAGCACCTGGTGCAGCGAGGGCTCCGATCTCAGTTGGGGTCTGGGCAGTGCTCAGCACATTGAGGACCCTAATCTCAGTCAGGGTCTGTGAGCTGGGGGCCCTGATCTTGGTCTGGGGCCTGTAGGTGCTACTGTAATATTACCAGTAACCACACCACTGTGGAAAAAACTCAGCACATACAAGGCTCCGATGGAGCCAAATTACTCCAAAGGGGTGCGTCTTGGCAGGCAGCATGATCAGGGTGATATTCCCTGCTCTGTGCTTTGTGCTGGAGAAGCAAAACATAAATGGATGGGTAGATATTAGCAAGGTCCAAAACCAAGCAAACAAACAGCAGATCTTAGCAGCCCTTATTTCTTAATGCACTCAGAGCAGAGCTGTGAAAAGAAGAGAGGATCTGGAAGGTTAGCATCAATATCAGAGGACTGGCCCATTTGTGCCAGCATCTCACATGCGTCCCTGGAAGGTGTATGAACCCTGCAGTAGCAGATGGGGGCAAACTATCCCTCCACATTAGAGCTCTTCCTAAAAAATTGAACAGCAAAATCTTTCAGCTGTTGGAGATCCAAGAAATCAAACATTCCTGTTATTGGGAAACTGAACAGGAAAATATTGTGGTTATTGGGAAAAATTTAAAAATGAAACTTGGTTATTGGAAGACTGAAACTTTTTAGCTAAAAATTGAAAAAAAAAAATTCACTTACTGAAAACTGATTTTTTTTTTTCCTCCAAGAACCCAAATAATGTCGTACACAATAGGCGTTTTCTATGGAGATTTCCATTTTGATGAAAAACCCACTTTCTGTCAGAAAAGCCTTTCTGGAGAAAACATTTTGATCAGCTCCATTGGTTGCATCCACACTAGAAACAAAGGAGTTTTCTTCCCATGTTTGCTAAGATGTGGTAATTAAAAATGTGGTCCAATCCAAGGCAATCTGTAGCTTTCATACGTGGTAGCAGGTTGTGGTAACCCCTGGGGGAAGGCTGAAGCTGAGCTTGACCTGCTACCACAGATTAATAGAGTATAAAGCCAGCAGGGACCATTGTGATCATCTAGGTCAGTGGTCCCCAAACTTTTTGTCTGGTGGGCGCCAGACGAAGGACTGTCGCGGCGGTCAAGCATTTCAGTGGATGCTCAACCGCCGGACAGGATGTGGGCGCATTTAGATGCCCCTGCGGACGCCATGGCGCCCGTGGGCACCGTGTTGGGGACCCCCTGATCTAGGTGACCTGTAGAACACAGGCCATAAAACTACCCTGAATTAATTCCTGTTTGAGTGAGAGCAGCTATTTCAGAAAAGCATCTCATCTTGATTTAAAAATTGCCAGTGACCCAGGCCTGGTCTTCACTACAGAATTAGATCGATGGAATGCAACATCCATCGACTTAGCTCTGTAAGCATCTACACTACCATGTTGCTCCTGCCAATGTAAGTCGCCCACTACATTGACCTAATAACTGCACACACGAGAGAGGCATAGAGCTTAAGTCAATGTAGTTAGGTTGACGCAGTGTCAGCATAGAGACTCAGCTGACTGTTCTGGCCTGACAGCCTGGAGCCCTGCTCCCAAGTGTTGACAATGGGGCCTGGGTGGCAGAGCTCTGGGCTGTTGGGGCCCCACACTGACAGTTCAATTGGTGCAAGCCCTCCAGATGAGAACGTGCACGGCCAACAGAAGGATCATAGTGTAAATATTAAAAATCAATGTAATTATTGTGGTGGCTGTCTGTCAACTTACTTAATTTTGTAGTGTAGACGTGCCATGAGAGTCCAGACGTTGTTCCAGTGATTTATTCCTTGCACTGTTATAAATTGGCACCTCGTTTCCAGTTTGAATTTATCTTGCTTTAACCTCCAGCCACTAGATCTTGTTAGATCTTTGTCTGCTAGATTGAAGAGCCGATTATCAAATTTCTGTTGTGTGTGTGGGTCCTTACAGATTGGGACCAAGTCACACCATGTGCGAAAACTAAAAACTACCTTGTCCATGCTGGATTTTCCCTAGATATTAGCTGCTACATGGTAAGAACACACCATTTTCAGGTTGGTGGGTTGGATTTTTTTTTTTTTTAAGACAAGTCCTCGGATATTGCATTTGCTGTTTAATTATAATTCCACTTCTGATCAGATCAGGGAGCAATTAACAAGCTGAGGCCATCTCCGTTTGTCGGCTTGACTCTGTTTCAAACGATCTTCTCCCAACACTGGCATGTCTCTCTTTCATTGCTCAGCACGGGTGTTCTTGCAGAGAAAGTAGGTCACGAGTCTTGTCTAGTGCAGCTCCGCAGGGAGGAGAAGGGGCAGAGTTTTCGTGCTGCCGGTTGCGTGTCGAGTGGTGTGTTGTACACTCAGAATGGATTTCACGTCCTGCTGGAAAGGTACAAGTACAAGGGCTAAGGTGGGAAAAAGACTCAGTGCTGTTCCTTGTGTCACTAGCGAGGGCCATAGCTGGGAGCAGAGCAAGACCCTCTTGGATACTGCTGGCCCACGGCATTGGAAGAAGCAGTGTTATCTAGTAGACTAAGGCCTTGGATTGAGAGTCAGGACACCTGGATTCTATCCCAGCTCATCTGCTGACCTTGGGCACTTCCCTTCACCTTTCCATGCCTCAGTTTCCCCAATCAATCCTTCCTTTGTCTGTCTTGTCCGTTAGACTGTGAACTCTTTGAGGCAGGGACTGCTTCTTACTGAATGTCTCTGCTGTGCACATCTGGGCCCTCAATTTCAATTTGGGGTATGTGCAGCACCCAGCCAGCCAGGGCCCTGATCTTGGTTGGAATCTGTGCAGCTTCCACCCCAGTGTGTATCCTGATGCCGCTTTGAGTTGGTGCAGCAATGGTCTGACAGGGGCCCCAATCTCTGTAGCTGCTGCTGTAATGCAAACAATTAAAATATTTGATGTACAACTTGATGCACCTTAAACGGGCAAGTTTTTCTTATAATGCTGACCACTATAGAGGCCTAGCCAAGATCCCCATTGTAACAGGTGCTGCACAGACACACATAGATTCCCTGCTTCAAGCAGATTACAATCAAAAGAGACAAAGGGTGGGAGGGGAAACTGAGGCACGGAGAGGCGAAGGGACTTGCCCAGGATCGCATATTAGCAGAGCCAGGATAGAACTCAGGAGCCTTGAGTCTTAGCCTGTCATGCTCTAACCATTATACCCTACTCCCCTCCAAAACTGGGAATTGTGGTATGAAGGGCTGTGCCTTTAAGGATTGAACTTTCCAGACAGATTCTGGGCGAGCACTGTGAAGCTCTTGCTATACACAGCCAGCTGAAACCAGACACAGAATAAAGCAGTTTTCTTGTAAGTTCCTGAAGCACTGAGGAATCTCTGAATGCCACAGGAATAGAACCCAGGAGCCCTGACTCTCATCTGCCCACTCCAATCCACTAGATCCCCGCTCCTATCCCAGAGCTGGGAACAGAACTCAGGGGTCCTGACTGCCAGCCCCTAGCCACTTGACCCCACCAATATGTAGTCCCAATCTATCTGCTCCCAAACTGTCCCTTGCTGGCCTTAACATGCGATTTTATTATTATTTTATTTTATTATTGTTTTTTTGGTTAGGTCCCAGTCTGTGTGATGACCAAGACTGCGCCTTCATAGTGTTTTCTATTCCCCTGTCTTTCCTTACTGTCCAGTGAAGCTTTATTTATTCCCATTGTAAACATGTATGATGGAAAACAGCAGCTGCACAACATGGGGAGTGAGCTTTCTGCAGGAAGGCTGCATGCAGCCGTGTCCCGAGTGTGAGTCTTAACCATGCAACATTACCATCACGTTTTGGCATTCGATACCTGATTCGCTCATTCCCACTGGTTCTCAGTTCTGTCCACATGGTCCACCCCCTGTAGGAATCTCCCCTCTGAATGGATAGCACCTTTTGACACTGGTGGGTACAGCAAATGCGATGAGAGGGAAGAGCTGAATATTTCCCTTTGATGAGGGCTTGAGTATCAGCTTGCTGTCTGCATGTCAGCATCTGATTTTGCAGGGAAATGTTCCCAGTGTATTTATCTTACTGGGATGTTGCAAGCTGGCTCAGAACAAAGCAGGTGGGTTTGATCCAATGAGGTTATGAATGCTGTTTGTTATGTATAAACCGGTAGTGCTGAGAGATGCCAATCAGGATTGGGATTCCATGGTGGTAGGAGATGTACAGACAGACAATGGTAAGCAGTCTCTTGATTACTAGGTGTATTAAAGTAGTATCTAAAAACCTCAACTGAGATCGGGGCCCCACTGTGCCAGGTGCTGCACAGAACCCGACCTAAATTGGGGCTCCCATCATGCCAAGTGCTGTGCAGATGCTTAGTGAGAGACAGCTGTCCTGGAGAGCTTATAGTCTAAAAAGAAGAGAGAAAGAAAGGACCATGTGGTGGGATGGGAGGTAGACACTGAGGCACAGGATAGATGAAGTGACTTGACCAAGGTCCCACAGAGAGTTTGTGGCAGAGCCAGAACCTGAACCAAGATCCCCTGAATCTGAGGTCTTAACCACAAGGCAGCCCACCACTGCTCTAACCCACTACACTCCTCCAACCCTTCCAGAACTTAGACTAGAACTCAGGTGTCTCACCCCCACCCTTAGAACCCCTTTCTTCCTATAACTGGGAATAGAACCCAGCTATCCTGGCTCCCAACTCCCTGCTCCACTCACTGGACCCCACTCCACTCTCAGAGCTGAGGATGGAAACCAGGAGTCCTGCCTGACTCCCAGACCACTGCCCTACCCATTAGCCCACACCACCTCTCCCTAAGTGCATCTATTCCCTTCCGAGAACACCCATCCCTGGGGCATTAGGCCTCCAGGCAGGCTCATGAGGGGGCGATGAACTGGACCTTCCACGCTCTGACTCCTACCCACCCTCCAGGCGAGTGTGTTTATTTGTTGAGCAATCGCTGTCAAAGTGCAGGCGGCTTTTCCATCCCACCGGCCTGGCATCACTCGAGGGGGGCTAGCACAGCTTGTGTATAAAGACACAGGTGATCAGGGACGTCCAGCCAGGGCAGGCGCTGCCTTGACGTTGCTTCCTCCTCAGAGCGAATCTCACAGTAGGTACCTTTCCTGGTTCTGATAGGAAGAGCAGCCTGGCTATGCCCTGAGTCCCGGCCTCTTGGCTAATCGAACAGTTACCTGTGGGACGCACAGCAGGGAGAAAGACCAATAAGGTCAGTGGGTAGGACACCAGGGTGCCTGGGTTCTAGCCCTGGTTTAGGGAGGTGGAGCGTGAATTGGGGATTAGAGAAAGACTCAACACTCCTGGGTTCCCCTCCTAGCTCTGGAAGGGGAATGGGGTCTGGTGGGGTAAAACAGGAGGGTTGGGGGTCAGGAGTCCTTGAGTCTGTTCCTTACTTGTTCTATGTCTGTGAAATCCCTTCCGCTCTCCAATTTCCCTCCTCCTGAGAGTGGAGGTTTCCCTCCTCCTGAGAGTGGGGGTTAATAAGTGCTTTGGGTGATGGGCACTATATTCCCACTGGCCTGGGAATCAGGATGCCTGGGTTAAGTTCTATGCCTGGGTTGGGAAGGAGGGGGATGAGGGCTGGACATTAGATTCTGTTTCCAGCTCTGCTCCTCACCTGTTATGTGACCTTAAGCAAATCACTTCCTTTCTCCGTGCCTGTTTCCTCCCCTCCCCTGTAGCTATTTAGGAATAGCTTGTGAACCATCTAGTGATGCTCAGTGTGTTACATTGTTTAAAAGCTGCTGAAGGCAACCAGAGCAGTAATGTACCTGGCATGAGTGTGCGGTGAGTAATCTTGGTTATTTGGGAGCCAGCTCTGCTCTGGGTTTCTTCGTATTGCTGTTACCTAATGAGCAAAAAGGCACAACACGCCCTTCCTCTATTTCGACTTTGAGCTCCTCGAGGCAGTGATTGTCTCTCATTTGTGGTCTGTGCAGCGCCCAACACAATGGGGGCCCTGATCTCGGTCGGGGTCTGTGCAGTGCCTAGCGCAGTAAGGGCCCCGATCTCAGCTGGTATCTGTGCAGCGCTCGGCACAGCGAGGGCCCTGAGCTCAGGGACTGTGCGATGTGCAGTGTTGTAGTCTAGACACTTGCTACACCAATGGACGTGGTTCTTGCTGTAGTAAATGCACCTCCCAGAGTGGTGGTAGCTAGGTGAACAACAGAATTCATAGAGGTTAAGGCCAGAAGGGACCACTTTTGCACCCCTGAGTGACAGAGCCAGGTCAGCCTAGGCTTTAGGTGTAGACCAACCCTTAGAGATATAACACAGACCTGAGGTGGGCCAGCAGGGGAATATTAAGTCAGAAGAGGATGGTGTCATCACTTCTGTATATAGATTCATAGATCCAAGGCCAGATGGGATCTCTGTGACCAGGTAGTCTGACCGCCTGTATAACAGGTCACAGGACTGCCCTAACTAATTCCTAGAGCATCTCTCTTAGAAAAACATACAGTCCTGATTTTAAAATGCCCAGCGATGGGGAACTCACTACAGCCCCTGAAAAACTGTTAATTCCTCTCACTGTTAAAATTTGTCCCTTATTTCCAGTCTGAATTTGTCTAGCTCCAGCTTCCAGCCCTTGGGAGTTGTTAGCTCTTTGGCTGCTGGACTGAAGAGCCTATTATCAAATTTCTGTCCCCCATGTAGGTACCGTACTTATAGACTGGGATCAAATCACCCCTCAGCCTTTGGTTTGCTCAGATGACTAGATCGAGCTCTTGGAGTCTGTCACTCTCTGGCATGTTTTCCAGTATAGCAGTGGTGAGACCTTTACAGGAAAACTGTGTCCGTTTCTGGTGTCTGCACTTTGAGCCATAGAAGAGGGTTCAGAAAAGAGCTACAAGAATGATTCAAGCTCTGGAAAACCTGCCTTATAGTGAGAAACTTAAGGAGCTCAAAGTAGTTAGTTTATCTAAGAGAAGGTTAAGAGGTGACTCAAGCCCGGTTTATAAGTACCGGCAGGGGAAGGAGATTTCAGAGAGCAGGGCTCTTTCAGCCAACAGAAAACGGCAGGTTGAGATCCAGTAGCTGGATGCTGAAGCTGGACACATTCAGACTGAAAATAAAGTGAAAATTCTTAACATGGAGGGAGATTCACCACTGGAACAGCTGACCCAGGGATGTGATAGATTTTCCATCCCTTGGGGATCTATAAATCAAGGTTTGACGTCTTTCGGGAAGATACGCTGTAGCTCAAACAGAACATATGGGCTTGATACAGGAATGGCTAGGTGAGGTTCTCTGGCCTGTGTCATACGGGAAGTCAGAACAGCTGATTGTAATGGTCCCTTCTGGCCTGAAAATCTATGCATCTCTTTTGGTGCTGTGTTTTGCATAGATGAGCTGTTAGTTAAATTGGAAATGGGACCTGGCTTTGCTGCCACCAGACTGATTTAACACCTACCAATTGGAAATGGGAGCAACTTGTGTAGCTGGGGAAGCAAAGAGCCATCGGTGGGAACGATTTCTGTTCACATGCACCTCAATAGAGGTTGGTAGTGGTGGCGATTTTGGGCCTGGATGAGACTCAATGGCAGCATGGAAAGAAGACGCATAGAGCAGGCAATCAGCCAGCTGGGACCAGGGTCCCCCTTTGTCAGGTGTTGCACAGACACGCAGTGAAAGAGAGGAGACAGCTCACGATCTAACTAGACAAAAGAGAGCAGGGGAAACAGAGACATGGAGAGTGGGGAAGGATTATGCCCAAGACCAGTGGCAGAGCCAGGGTAAACCCAGGCCTCCTATATCACAGCACCGTGCTCTATGTAGTGCACCATGCATCACTCTGAATGACTTTCCCTTGTGGTGGAATGTAATTTTGCTTCTTGCTTGCGTGTGGAGGTTAACACTCCATACCCAATTACCCTGCATTCTGTTTCCCCATAACGTCCTTCATGGGAAATGTCAGTGCATTTCCAGGCAGCTGCTAGCGAGCTAAAGGGAGCCTTTGATCTGATAACTGTATAGCAACCCAGCATTTGGCTCAAAGTTTTGTTTACCTGCCTTTTATTTGCGTTCCTTCGCTCCACTCCATGCTGCTCTTTTGCTCAGTTTTCAATGATCTTCGTCCCTCTAAAGTTCCAGCCACGCTAGGAAAAAAAGGTGCAGAATTTCACCAGGTGGCAAAATCCTAATGTGAAAAACTCAGGCCAGTCAAACGTTTTCTGTCAAAACGATTTTTAATGGAAAATTGGGGTTTTGACCAAAGAAAATTTCAGCTGTTTGTCAAAACCCACAATACCCTAAAAATGAAATAGTTGAATTTGGAAATGCTACTGCAGTGCCTCATGGGAGTTGTAGTTTAAATGCCTCATGACCCATTCTCCTCTATGGGCTGGACTGACCAGCCAGACTACATCTCTTATGAGACACTACTGCTAGGAGCTCCGATGGGGCACCACCTCCCCACTCCAAGAGGGGAGATCATGGTACATTGTGAGAGATAGAGTTCGACAGGTGAGCCTGGCTAACAGAAGAATGGGATCATGAGGCATCCAAACTACAGCTCCCATGAGGCACCTGTCTGTGGCAGCTCAGCAAGAGGGGAGCCCATCATGGTAAATGTAGTCTGGTCAAGGATCCTATCCTGTATTGAAAGGGAGCCTGAGGCACCCGAAAAACAATTCCCATGAGGCACAAAACATCAAATCATTTAGTTTTGATTGAAAATATCAAGGTTTTCCATGTTAGTTTTTCCCATTTGAAACTTCTGGAAAATTATTGATATTCTGACATTTGTTTAGATTCAAAACAAAATTCCAAAATGTCCATGAGAGGAAAAATCAGTTTTTCAGACAGTTCTGGTTAATGTGATCGATGCTATGGATGGGCTAGGAATTGTGCACATGTGGTCATTTTGGTAGCCGTAGCCACATTTCTACCTTCCGTGATGACTCACTCATTTAATCTCGTCCATCCATTAATTCTTGCCTCCTGTGTCAATAGCTAGGCATTTCTTTGTAACATCTGCAAAACAGTCTGGGCTGTAGCATAAGCCAGTAGTTACCGTGTGTTCTGAGTCTAGAGGACATGACACTAAACTGGAAATCAGGACGCCTGTGTTCTATCCCAGGTTTCCCTGTGATCTTTGGCAAGTCTCTACCTTGCTGTCTGCCTCAGTTTCCCCTCCTACCCTTTGTCTGCTTAGATCATTAGCTCTTTGAGATAGAGACTGTCATTCACCCTCTGTTTATACAGTGCCTAACACAGCCAGACCTTGACCTGGTTGTATTGTAGGCATTGTTGCAATTAGGGACGTAAAATGTTAACCAGTAAACTGATAAGCATCAATCTTACTGGTAATGTATTCAGTAAAAGGTAACAGGACCGAGGCTTGGGGCGGGCGTGGGGTTGGCAGCTGGGACCCTGTGTAAAACATTGGACTTCTGCAGCACCCCCGCACACCAAGTTCCCGTGCCTCGGTTGTGAACTTGTTAACGGTTAAACATTTAAATGGTTACCTTTTTAAAATGCTGTTTACGTCCCTAGCTGCAATATAATTGTGAATGAATAATAATCCTGCACTCTGCCTGCCCTGCCCCCATGCCATTCCGGGAAGCGGACAGAACCTGGGGAAGGAGGGGTGCAAGGGTGTGTGTTGCTGTTGCTTCAGGCAACACCCCCAGCAGCTCCCGTTGCCCACGGTTCCCTGTTCCCGGCCAAAGGGAGATGCTGGGGGCGGTGCCTGAAGCAACAGCAACACACATCCCTGCGCCTCTCCTTCCTCACGTTCCAGCCACTTCCCAGAGCGACACGAGGGGCAGGGCAGACAGGCAGGGAGCCTGCCCTGCTCCCAGTGTGTGCCAGGCCAGAGCGTGCCCCCTGAACCCCTCCTGCAGTTGAACCCCTGCCCTGACCCCCTGCCACACCCCTCACCTCTCCTGCACCCCACATCCCAACTCCCTTCCCTAAGCCCCCTGCTGCACCCCGACCCCCTGCTGCACCCCTCATCCCTCCTGTACACCACACCCCAACTCCCTGCCCTGAGCCTCTGCCACACCCCACACCCCTCCTGCACCCCCTGGGGGCAGGGAGAGGGCGGAGTTGGGGTGGGGATTTCGGGGAAGGGGTTGGAATGGGGGCAGGGAAGGAGTTGGAAGAGGCAGGGCCTCATGGAAGAGGTGGAGTGGGGGTGGGGCTGAGGGCAGCCGGGGGGGAGGTGTCAGTAGTGCGGCCCCTGGGCCAACATACTAGTCCTCATGTGGCCCTCGTGGTCATTTGAGTTTGAAACCCCTGCATGAGATCATCTGGTCTAAGAGTAACTGGGTGAAATTCAGGGGCCTCCTGTATAGTGCAGGCCCCTGAATTTCACCCAGTTACCCCTAGACTGAGCTGTAAAAGGGAGGCCTGACCCTTTAAGAGCCAGCAGGCCTTGCTCAGTTAGCCGTTCCCTGCAGCATCTATGCTGGGTGTGGGACTGAAAAGGAGACAGGGCCAGCAGTTAGGGGGTGGCTGAGGAGGAAAGCGGCTGGGCTGAGCTGTAGCTGGAGCAGCTCCAGGGAGGCCCTCCTGGGGCTGGTGTTGCCGTAGAGGAACAGGGGGCTGAAGAGAAGTCTAGGAGGGGGACATGAGGTTCAAGCCTGGGGGGGCAGAAGATGCTTCAGAAGTGTTTGGTTTTGTCTGAGTTCTCCTGAGGGACCCCTGGGGCAGCCCTGGGATCTGCGACTCTGAAGAGAAGAGTGCGAGTCCAATGAGTTTTGTTCAGTGTGAAAAGAGTTTGCGGCTGGCCCAGATGGAGCCAGACAAGGAGACTTGGAAGAGACCAGCTGGGAGTAGCCAGCTTAGGGCCTGACCAGTTAGAGCTGGATTTGGGTACCCCAGACGGGATGGACTTATATTAATAGCGTGGCTGGAGGGCTGAGTCATATCTACAGTGGCAAATCACTGCTACAGCAGGAATAGGCCAAAGGCTGACTAAAGGGACACTGAACAGAGCGCTGTAATGCTAGATGTTATTGTGAGGGGCGCTCCAGGATGATGGGCCTCACACGGGACCCCAGGGACTTTGGTTAAACCAAAGCGTTTCAGTCCTTAGGAGACTAAACTGTTGTGAGGCCCCAGTGATGGCCGGGAGACGCTGAGGGGAGCAATGTTTGATAACTTGATAATAGGCTCTTCGGTGTCCCAGACAAAGGTCTGGCAAGATCCAATGGCTGGACATTGTCATCAGCATAGGAGACAAATTCAGACTGGAAATAAGGAGCACATTTTAACCAGTGAGGGTCAGTAACCATGGGAACAGCTTCCCAAGGGCTGGGGTGGACTCTCCATCACTAACAATTTGTAAATCAGGGTTGGATGTTTTTCCGCTCAGGTTCAACCAGGAATTGTTTGAGGGCTGGCCTATAGCCTGTGCTAGGCAGGCGATCGGACTGGAGGGCCACAGCGTTAGACTGTCTGATCTGTCAGAACATTGTCACCCAGCGGCACCATGAGCTCAGCTTGGATACATGCTGAGTTGGACTCATTTGGGCGTTGGGGCAGAGCACGCAAGGTTCTTTACTAATGGAAAAAGGCATCACAAGGACCAGCGGTGTGGCTCAGTTCAGCCAGGGGGTGATGGGGGATAATGGCCTGTGCTCTAGTGAGATTGGTGCAGCTGAGCTGCGATGCAGTACGGCAGCCTTCATGAGGTAGAATTGCCAACCCTCCAGGATTGTCCTGGAGTCTCCAGGAATTAAAGAGTAACCTTTAATTAAAGATTATGTCCTGTGAGGAAACCTCCAGGAATGCATCCAACCTAAATTGGTAACTGTAGTATGAGACCATCTCCCTGGGACTGCAGGTGACTTGCAAGAACAGCTGTTCAGAGATTCCTCCTCTTTCCTGCTCCGCCTTTGCTTCATTAGTTCATTGGAAAAATGGCACATGGCAACCCGTGTGGCAGTGCACGTTGCTGCCTGGGCTGGTGTACATGCCAGCTCGCCCTGCAGGGAACGCATGGTAGTCCTGCCCTGATGGGAAGGGAGTGGAGTCTAGTATTTAGAAGGAAGCAATGAGAAGAAGGTATTTAGAGTAGTGGGGTGCTGGGAGTCAGGACTCCTGGGTTCTATTCTTGGCTCTGGGAGGGCAGTGTGAGGTCTGGTGGTTTCAGTAGGGGAGGGCTAGGAGTCAGAATTCCTGGTTTCTCTCTCTGGCTTTGGGAAGGGGATTGGGTCAAGTAATTGTGGATGGAAGTCAGGACTCCGGGGTTCTATTCTGATGTATGGGAGAGGAGTGGTGTTGAGTGGTCAGAGCAGAAGGGGCCAGGACATCTGAGTTCTAGTCCCAGCTCAGACGCTGAGTTTGTGTTAATCACTCACTGTTTTTCTCTTTCCTTATCTGCGCCATGGGGATCCCTGCTCTTTAAGTAAGCCCTTTCGTTTCCAGTTTAGACCGATTTTTACTGAAATATTCTTGGATTTTACAAAAAGTATTATTCACTTTTTTCTGATTTTAACTCTACTTATGTATCATTCAAATATATAAAAAATAGCTTGTTTTATTAGGAAAATACAATACATTGCATGAGGTCTATGTGTTAACAATAATATATTAGTCTGCGTATATATACAAAGCTGCCTGTTGAAATAAGTCTGTGTAGAAGTCTAGAAGATACAATAAACAAATGTAAAGTTATTCGAATGGTTATTCCAATGTAAAGCTTTATCTGGGGATTAGAGATCTATTATTTTCTTAAACTCTGAGGTGGCATTGTGTTTTGAGTTCTGTTTTAGTCCTGCAGCAAACCACACTGATGAACGGAATTCAAAGTTTTAGTCTATTGAATGCTTTTTCCCCATCTTTCCGACCACCAAAATAAAGCCCGATATTTAACCAGAAAAATTATTAATAGTTTTTTGCACTGGTTTTTTACCTGTTTTTGTTGTTGTGGTAATAAACACTGATAAATTCCCAGGAAAAATTAAATAAAATTAAAACTGAAAATGTAGGGCCCTATCCTTAGGGTACAGTTTCCAAAGGGACCTGAGAGAGTTTCATATCTAATTCCTGTTGACTATCGATGGGAGTTAGGCCCTTATTTCCTTGGCCCCCTTTGAAAACTGCACCCCCCAGCAATGAAATAGAGCCCTCCTGGGAGTCATATGTGTTTATACAGCTCCTAGTGCAATAGGACCCTGATCTGAATCGAGGCCCAGGATCACTAGTGCAATTCAGAGAATAATTCAGTGGGACAGTTTGCCATCCAAAATTGCAGTTTTGTTGAAAGGTCTGACAAGATCGAATGGCTGGAAGTTGAAGCTAGTCAAATTCAGACGGGAAGTAAAGTGCAAATTTGTACCAGTGAGGGGGATTAACCAGTGAAACAACTTCCCAAGGGCTATGGTGGATTCTCCATTGTTGGCAATTTTTTTAAATTGAGATGGAATGTTTTTCTCACAGATCTGCTCTGGTTCAACCAGGAATTAATTCAGGGCTGTCCTATAGCCTGTGTTATACAGGAGGTCAGTAGAGATTATCAGTGGAATACATCAGAGGGCTTAACCTGAGGGAGGGAGACGAGCTATTGAAGCTAATGGACAATGTTTTTACAAGGACAAATGGGAACAAACTGGCCAGGAATGAACTGAGGCTGGCAATGAGAAGAAGGTTTCCAACTAAATCTGGGCAAATAACTGATTTTTTTTTTGGTTAACTGGCAGCTCTGAAAAATAAGTTAGTTCAGGTCAAACTGAACCTGAAAACCTCAGCTGTTGAGAAAGTCCATTTTGGATTGAACAAAAAAAATGCTGTAGCTCTGCCACCGGATCTGGGCTGAATGCAGTGAGACGTAACAAACTCCATCTTTTTGGGTTTTGAAAAGATGGAGGGGTGGTTTGTTTTCAGTCTAAGGACCTTCTTCTGGGGGAGAAAATCCCACGTACCAACAGGCTCTTTAACTTAGTGGAGAAAGGCAGAGCAAGATCCTGTGGCTGAAAGTTAAAGCCAGATGCAGTCAGATGAGAAACGAGGCTCCAAGTTTTTTTAACAACGTTGATAATTAACCATTCGAACAAATGCCCAGGGGAGGTGATGGAGTCTCCATTTCTTGATGTCATCAAATCCAGACTGGATGGGTGCCTTTTTGGAAGATGTTTTAGGCCTTGTCTACACTAGCACTTTACAGTGCTGAAACTTTCTCGCTCAGGAGGGTGAAAAAACACCACCCTTAGCGCTGCAAGTTTCAGCGCTGCAAAGTGGCAGTGTAGACAATGCACAGCACTGGTAGCTACGCCCCTCGTGGAGGTGAGTTTTTCTCTCTCCCAGCACTGGTGCCATGACTACACAGCCACGTCAAAGCACTGCTTGGTAGTGAAGATACAGCCGTAGTGAAACACAAGTGATTGGGAAAATACAGGGGGAACTAGATAGAATTCCTTGCTCTGTGCTATACAGGAGGTCAGACTAGGTGATCTAACCGTCACTTCTGGCCTTAAACTCTATGAATTTGTTAATAAAATAGATACCAGCTTTGGTGAATAATTGCTAAATATTAGAATGCTCTTACTTGCCACCCCAAAATTATCCATCTGTTGGCTGAATCTCTGCCCTGTTGATTTCCTGTGTTTACTTAGTGTTTTATCTGACTTCATTTTCCCTGTGCCTCTGGTCTGCACACACAAATAAGTGATCTGTTTACTATGCAACAGATCACTTTGATCCCCATAGTAGAACCTCAGCTTCCGTCATTCTATTTCGCATCTACCACCATGAGTTAAGTTAATACGTAGGCAAAGGAGGCTACTGTTTAACTGGCCAGGCTGATGTTGTTTGGAAATGTTGTTCTGTCTTCTCTGACCAAGCAGGGCAAAGGCTATTGCTGAGCTATGGGATTTCACCCAGCTCTTCCCCTTTCACAAAATCAGTGACTGTCACAATTTTTCCCAAGGAAAATTTGTTTTTGCTCAAAAAACAACCTTCCCCCCCCCCAAATGAAAATAATGACCAATCTTAGCATTTTTCCGGTTCTTGGGAAAATTTCCCCGCCATTTTTTCCACCTCCACAGTGGAAGTTTATTGCCATTTTATGCTTAACAAAAATGCAGGGGCTTGGGGAGAAAACGTGGGATTCTGTAATAAAAACCGTATTGGGGAAGATTTAGCGGAAAATGGGAAATGAGTCTATTTCAAACTGGAAACAGCTTCAAAATGTGTCACAAAGCATATTCCCCTTTTCAACTACTCCTGCACAGAAGTAAGAGATTGTAAAGTCCTAATAGAACATGGAAGGTTACTTGGCTGCATGATGTTTGTTTTGTGTTTTTGCTTATCTTGCTATTATTTGTATTATAGTATCATCTAGAGACCCCAACTGAGATTGGGGCCCCATTGTGCCAGGTGTTGCACAAACCCCCAATAACACCAAGTGTTCTTAATTCAGGAATCAGCCTTCAACAACTCATGATGGGGCTGAACATCGTGCGATTCTCATATAACAAAAGGAGGGCTCTTTTGATTTGCCTTCTGGCTTTTGAACCTTTTGGGTTAATGGTTTCCAGCTTTTTTCTAGAACGCCAAGGGCTAGAAAATTGGTTGGCTTTTGGTTTTGGGTTTTACGTGAAAGCTGTGATTTTCCCAGAAGCACCGACTCCGGGAGCTGAGACTTTATAAGACAAACTCTTTATATTTTGAACTAATAATAGAATCCCAAGTGTTTGCAACACCCTGTGATTTTTCTCTCTGTGGAAGCATTCTTTATCTGGCACTGGGGTGGCTGCTGCTGGACTTCTGCATCCAGTTCTGGGGTCCACAATTCAAGAAAGATGTTGATGATCTGGAGAGGGGTCAAAGAAAAGCCATGAGAATGATTAAAGGTTTGAAAAAGGTGTGTGAGAGACTCCAGGAGTTCAATCTATTCATTTCAACAAAGAGAAGGTTAAGGGGTGACTTAAGTATATAAGTAGCTACAGGGAACAAACATTTGTTAATGGGCTGTTCAGTCTAGCAGCTAAAGGTCTAGCAAGAGGCAGAGGGTGGAAGTTGAAGGTAGACAAATTCAGACTACAAATGAGACACACATTTTTAACAAGGAGGGTAATTAACCACTGGAATCATTTAACAAGGGCTGTGGTAGAATCTCCGTCACTGGGAATTTTAAAATCAAGATGGGATGTTTTTTCTAAAAGATCTGCTCTCGTTCAAACTGTAAGTTCAGGGAAGTCCTATGGCTTGTGTTATATGGGTGGTCAGAACAGATGATCAGAGAATCTGAATGTGTAGTAGAAGGTTGAGATCAGTCCTAGTCTTCCCACAGTGATCACCACGACCTGCAACCAAGTATGAACGCTACAAACCACCTTGGAATTGACCACAGTTTTAGTTACCGAAAATCTGCTAATGCCATTGGTAGAGACAATATTTTCACCTTTCTGGGTTGGGAACTGAATGCATAAATGTTTAAGGCCAGAAGGGCCCATTAGATCCTCTGTTCTCACCTCTAGTATAGCGCAGGCCAGAGAATGTCACCCATTTACCTCTGCATTGAGCCCACTAACTTGTGCCAGACTAGAGCATCTTCCAGAAAGGCTTCCAGTCTGGGTCTGAAGCCAGAGGGAGAATCCACCATTGCCCTTGGGAGTTTGTTCCGATGGTTAATCTCCTGCAGCGTTAAGAATGTGTATCTTGTTTCTAATGTGACTGCGTCTGGCTTTAACTTCCAACCATTGGTTCTTCTTGGTCTGCCTGTGTCCACTAGATTAAAGAGCCCTTTAGTGCCCAGGATTTTCTTCCTATGAAGGTCCGTATGCACTGTAATCAAGTCACCTCTTGATCTTTTGGAGAAGCTAACCAGCTGGCGCTCCTTCAGCCTCTCACTGTAAGGCTTTTTTTCCAGGCCTCAAATCATAGGGATGGGGCATCCTCAACCCACCTTGCTGGCTCAGCTGGAGCCAGACGTCTGGCTGAATCTGTACAACCCTACTTTGCCTTGCGTTTGGCGCAGAACGGCTAACGTATAGTAATGAAGTTTCTCATTGCAATGCAGAGCTGTGCTTCTTAATAGACCCCCCACCTTGTGCCATAAAACTGCCACTTAGGCATGTGCAATTGGGCATTTGACAATACAAGCTTGGCAGCCTCTTCCCCCTCCCCCGCAAAGCCGTATTTTTGGAAACCAACAACGGTGTATTAGCCAAACCCAGCTGATTGAAGCTAGATCCACTGTGCCCTTAGAGCAACTGCTCTGCTATGCGTAGCTGGTTTGAGAAGGAATGAGCAAAGCCGAGGATGCATAAATATCCATGGAAGGCAGCTTTCGGTCGCACAGGGAACTGCCTGCCTCCTGACGGGCATCCAGTGGCTGAGGGGTGCGTGTGGGGGTGTTCTGAAGCTTGCAGGATGGGTGACCTATCTTATCACCTGCCTACTGCTGTTGCACTGGCTCTGCTAACATTTGCCGATTGTTTCTAGATCCTCATTTCTCTGGTGAACTATCTCAGTTCGAGAGCTTTAGGGGAATCGCAGCCACTTTGAATGGTCCCTGTTTGCTCATCTGTAAAGATAACTTTGGTATTTCAGGGATGGAGAGGAATATAGCTACCACTTTGGTCCATTATCTGGGCTGCGGTCTGTCATAAATAGATAGCTAAGGGTTAATGTTTCTTTTACCTGTAAAGGGTTAAAAGGGAATCAAGACACCCTGACCAGAGGACCAATCCCCCAGAAAACTGGATTTTTTCAATGACAGGGACGGGGGGAACTTTGGAGAGGCGCGTTTTTTGGCTTTTTCCTCTTTTCTGTTGTTTCTCTCGGCTTATGAGGGAAGAGGAGGATTCTTTCTACTCCAAGCTTCTTTTTACCCTTCTTACCAAGACGTGTGAGTACAAAAAGGAAAAGCAATAGCTTGTCCGATTTGTCCTTATGGGCCATTCTTAAAATAGTATGATGTACTTTTATCATTGTATGATGTTTACTGGGGTGTCTCGTGTTATCTTGTTGTACTTTTGCTGAATGTTTTTCAATGTTATCTTATTTGAAATCAGACTGTTATTCTATTTTCTTTAAGCAATGCCTGTATTATGTCATCTGATGCCAGAAGTTTTATGTTTATGTCCTTTTTCTTTCTTTTATTAAGCGTGTTCTTTTTTAAAACTGCTTGAGTTTTCTTGGTTAGGCTAGGAAACGAAGGGGAGGGGAATCTCTTTGTGTTAGCTTGACTAGGTTTGATGCATAGCCTCAGGAGAATATTGCCCTCTCTGTTTGCTTCAAGGGTTTAGTACAGTTATCGCCCAGGTAAACCCAGGGAGGGACAGCTGGGATGAGATAAAGAGGATGACAAGGGGAGGAGTGTTTTCCCTTGGTGGCGAGACTGAAGTAGTTCTCTGTCTTGGGGTCTCTCTCCAGAGAAGGTTTGGGGGAGACCAGAAGGGGGCCAAAACCCTGGAAATTTTGGATGTGGTGAGGCAGCCGAGATACAGGTCCAAGCTGGTAATAAGTTTGGGGAGTTTCATCTAAGCACCCAGAATTTGGAGCTAAGAAGCCAGGAGGTCCAGTCAGATTTGGGACAGAGGCTAATACATGTGTAAGCCGGTGGGAATGTAAAGAACAGAATACAGAAGCCAGAGTAGGAATAATTATTCTTTTCTCTGACTAGGGAGGTTCTTTTTATCTTTATATATTGACAGAGAACGTGGTTGTTTTTAAAAAGCGCCAGAGGAGACATTTTTTTCTCTGCTTGCTTGTGAGGCCTTTGCCTATTAGCAAGAGCCATTCGAAGGGACATTAAGGTCTTTTGTTTAACATCACTTCCCATTGAGAGTCATACCAGCAAACAGACACAGGTAAATAAAGTGGCTTTGTTTTGGTTAATTCATATCAAAGAGGTAGCAAGAATAGAAAACGAGTTGCTAGGCGGAACCCAGGGAGACACGGAGAGCAGCGCAGTTCAGACATTAACACCAGAGGGCACCCCAACCAAAGAAACCAGGAACATGACTACAAAGATGCCATGAAAAAGGAAAGGCACGACAACAACCATAGACACGAAAATGAACATAGGAGACGGATGGAACTAATTAAGGCCGAACAGAAGCAAAAAGGAGATCACAAAATGTCAAACTACAAGAAAAAGAGTTGGCCACAATAAACAACAAGAAGAAGAGGCAGTCCACAGAAGACAGATAGAAACTCCAGGGGAGAAACACCCACAAGAAAGTGAGAGAGGGACAAACAGAGAAAGCATTGGAACTGGAGTTAGAACAGGCTAGCAACAGAACCCAACCATCCTAAACCTTCGCAATACTTCTTCCACGCACAGAAGTTTCCAACTACAAGGCAGGTGATGACACGCGAACCTTTCTTAGAGAATTTGAAAGGCCTGTCTTGGGTACAGATCCCTGAGCCGTACATGCTGAGCTGATGTTTCACACCTCGTGACCGTTAGCAGCTGGCGCTTGAATGCCAAAGGACAAATGCTGTTATAACTGTTTTCAACCAGGCCAGATACAGAATGGGGGATAACCCCGGATCATGCCGATCCGGCGGTTCAGAACCCAAAATGGAAACCAGTATACTGGGTGATTTTCCCCCCAAAACACCGCCTACTATGTTTGGAAGCATTCATGATGCTTGGATATCAGGAACCAAGGTTCAAAATCCATTGACGAAACTGCACCTCCTCATGCAAATGGAGCAGTTCTTGGAGGGTGTTCCTGAGGACATAACACGGTTACATCTAGATGGAAAACCCCAACTCTACCGAGGCGGTGGGAGATTGGAGCCCAAATGGATGGAAGTTTGGCCAGAAAGCAAGAAAGCTACTTACTTAAAAGGGGATGAAAAACCCAGGGGGCACACCAACAATAAACCTCAACGAGGCAACCAAACCCCACCTTACACCCAAGGGAAGCCACATACGCTATCCTTCCATCACCCAGTCATCCAGTTAACTTACCTCACCAGTTGACCCGTTATCTGGAAATGCTTATAAGTGTAATGAACCTGGGACATATAAAAGCCAAACTGCCCAAAGAACCTCACCCGGGTGCAAGATCTTACACCCCCTATCACACCAAAGATCCCAGCAGATCACCTCTAATCCCTTGGAGCGAAGGGAAACATTTGAGAGTGGGTGGAAAGAAGGTTACCGCGGTGGGAGAAAGGGGGCACAAGTGTAGCTATCCACAATCCTTCGTGGATCCCAGACTCATCAACCCATAGGCCAAGTGACCATTTTACCCCTTCATGTCCACAAGCTTGTGGACTTGCCTTACAGCTGAAACTGCCGTCCAGTACAAAGGCTGGTTCACGGAATGTGCACTTTGACAGTCTTATGACAATTATTTCCATCCCATGCTACTGGGGGAAGACTGGCCAACCAGGGTGAGTGGGCCAGAGTAGTAGGATGTTACATGCAGCCAACCAGGCAGCTCGGACCCATTCCTGTTTCTGAGCCGTTCACAGGAGAACCCGTCTGTTTACCAGAGACCCAGGCCGAGGATAGTGGACCGGATCCCTGCAACGATCTGAACCAGCCACAGGCACTCCAGTCCAGGCCCGGGAACTGGACACACCAAGCACCAAGCCCAGCCAAGTGCAACCACATCTTCCAAAACCCAGCACCAGAGGGGCCAGCTAGCCTAAAACTGGCAGAACACAGACACCATACCGAGAGGCTCAGCCAGAGCCTGAAATACCACCAGGTGCACAGCGTGAGAAGCGGTTCATCCTGCAACAGAAACAACCCCATCACCTACAATCACTTCCAGAGGGACCAGCCCCAGTCCACAAGTCTGAGGAGAACTGGTGTCCCCAGCCTCAAGGAACAGTTCCAGACTGCAGGAAGCAGAATGACAGCTTCAGAAAGCTTGGTGGCGGCACGGAGCAACCCACCGCTCTCAGCTCTTCTAACCGATTCCCAGTTTGTTATTATGACCAAGGACTTTTATTTACAAGGAAATTCTTTCTGGTGCGACACCAGGAAGAATGGCAGCCGCACAAACGGTTGTGAGTTCATACTAAGTACGGGGAAGCTCCTTAAGCTGTAGCCCTGTCATCCCAGTAAGCCATGCTGGGTGTAACAACCAAAGACAGGTTGGGGAAGTCCTTCCACTGGGAGTGGCATGGGCAAGGAAGTTTGCCCAGTATGTCCGTCTTGTGAGGTGGCCAAAGATGGAAAGCCCAATATTGGTCAAGGCCCCTCTTCCAGCCACTCCCCATATTGAGGTCCCATTCAGCGAGTAGCTGTGGATCTTCTTGGGTCCTTTCCCAAGAACACCCCCAGGGAAGCAGTATGTATGACTTTCGTGGACTTTTGCTATCCGGATGGCCGGAAGCAAGTTAGCTCTATGGCACACCAGACTAACGGTGTGCAGGCCCTAACCGACATTTTTGCCAGAGTAGGTTGGCCCTCCGATATCCTTACAGATTCAGGAGCTAATTTCCTGGCAGGCTCCATGAAGACCTGTGTGGAAACTCATGGGGTGAATCACTGCGTTGCCACCCTGTACACCATCAACCAATGGCCTGTGGAAAGGTTTAATGGAACTTTGGCGGGCCATGGATTCCGTAAATTCATGTGAATGACACTCAACGACTGGGACCTAGTGTTGCAGCAGTTTGCCTCTTTGCTGTACATGGGCTTTGTACCATAATTCCCAGTTTAGGGTTTTCACCATTTGCAACTTGTGTATGGCCACAGGTTAAGGCCATTACAGTTGGTGAAGCAACAATGGAAGGGGTTTACACCCTCTCCAGGAACTAATTTCTGGACTTTGTAAGCAACTACAAAAACCTCCGACATTCTTAGCCCTTGCTAGAGAAACCTAAAGGATACTCAGGAAGAGCAAAAGGCTGGTATGATAAATACCAGAGACGTGTTTCCTTCAAGAGAGGAGAACCAGGTTATGGTCTTGAAGAGCGCACCCACAGCCCATAAGATGGAAGCATCATGGGAAGGCCATTCACGTCCAAGACACTTGGGAGCTGTTAACACTCTTATGCATTTTCTTAATTTTCACTCAAACCCAAAGTTTTACATGTTAATTCTCTCAAGCCCTTTATTCAACAGAAGGAAGCTTACAGGTTTTGTCAGTTTACAGTCCAGGGAGGGACGATGGACGGCTGAGTGGTGCGGTTGTTACTACGACGGGAAAAAAAGAGGTGGCTGGAAGAGTGAACCTCTCACCCACCCTGGAACGCTCCTGCAGCGGCAACAAATCAAGGAGCTGGCAACTAGCTTCGGCGCCCATTTTCTCAGCCATTCCGACGGACTTGAACAGGCATACCACTCCATTGAACAGAATGCTCACCCAGTTAGAACACCACCCTACCGGGTGCTCCCCTCACCGCACAGCTGCCTATTAGAACTGCGAGTCCAGAACATGCTACAGATGGGTATAATATGCTCATCTAATCAGTGCAGTGGGCATCTCCGCTCGCTCTCTCGGTACCCAAACCAGATGGGGGAAATCGCCTTGTGGACTTACCGTAAGCTAAATTGCGGTTTAACTCGTCCGGGACAACTATCCAATGCCACGCACCGATGAGCTATTGGAATTGGGACGTGCAGTTCATCTCTACAATAGACTTAACCAAGGTATGGCAAGTACCGCTAGATGAACCTGCCAAGGAAAGCGTCAGCATTTCGTCACCCAAGGTGGGGGTATATTGAATTTTAATGTACTTCCTTCGCTGCGAAAATGCACCCGCACCTTCCAGAGGCTGGTAGATGGCTACTGTCAGGACTGGGAGAATATTGCAGTTGCTACCTGATGATTGTGCCATTTTTTCAGAGCTCCTGCCCCGAACACCTAGACACCTGGAAAAGGTCTTTGAGGTATCAGCAGGCAGGGACTAACTGTTAAGGCAAAAGTGTTCAATGTCAAATCGCCAAACAGATGATACCTGGGACACCAGGTGGTTCGAGGAACCATAAAACCTCTACAGGCCAAGGTGGATGCATTCCAAAAGTGCTGTTCCCAAAGTCAAAGGAAAAGGTTCAATTCCTTCTTAGCTTGGCGGACTACAGGCGGTTTGACCACACTACAGCCAAATTCGCTGCCCACTGACCGGAACCTGACCTAAAAAACCAGTCAATTAACAGTTTAATGGCTGATGAGTGTCAGGAGGCCTTTACCCAACTTTAAGCGATCTCACGTCTACCCTGTGTAAGGGCCCCAGACTTTGACAAACCAGTCCTAGTAAACCACGATGCATCTGGAGCATGGTATAGGGGCAGTTCTCATGCCAGGAAGGACCGGATCAACACTTCCATCCGTTGTCGTGTTTCTCAGCAGAAACTATCTGAAGGGAAGCCACGGTCAGTCAGGTGAAAAGGAATTGCTATGCCATTGTGTAGCCTGGAAAAGAGCTACGCCCATCATGTTTTTGACGGCTTAGGTTCCACTAACAACTGACCATGCTGCGCTAAGTGGCTTCATCAGCCAATGGGAACAACAAGAATTCTCATTGAGTTTAGCTCTCCAAGATTCTTGATTTTGATAATTCAACACATTTGGAGCTTCTAACAAAGTAAGCTTGATGCACTTCTCCCTGAGAGTTTCCAGAATACACTGGTTAAAAACTTTTTCCTTAATGTAAAAGTCTTGTGTTTTACATGCTTAGTAGTATATGTAAAGGTTGCATGTGTTGTCTTTACTTGTTTAGTTTAATTCTAGGACGAAATCACCGCCAGTGAAATTTACACTGTCTGTGATTTGGGCGGCGTTCATAAATAGATAGCTAAGGGTTAATGTTTCTTTACCTGTAAAACGGTTAACAAAGGAACAAACCCTGACAGAGGCACCAATCAGGAACATGGATTTTTCAAGTGGGGACGGAACTTCTGGGTTTTGGCTTTGTTCTCTTCTGTTTGTTTTTTCTCTCGGCTATGGAAAAAAGGAAGGTTTCTTTCTATCTCCAAGCTTCTTTCTACCTTCTGTTACCAAAGTGTGAGTACAAAGGAAAGCAAGTTATATCGTATTTTGTATGTTACATGTGTGTTACCGTTGCTGGAATGTTTCAATTTGGTTTATCTTGTTGAATCGTCAGCTGTTATTCAGTACTTTTCTTGTATAACTACTAGTCCCCTGTATAATAGTCATCTGCATCTGCGAGTAGTTTATATCTGTTTATGTCTTTTTCTCTTTCTTTTTTATAAAGCTTTCTTTTAAAACTGCTTGGGTTTTTCTCTGAGTTAAGCTAAGGACGAAGGAGGGGGAAAACTCTTTGTGTTAGCTTGACTAGGTTTGAATGCATAGTCCTCTAGTGGGAAGTAAATTGCCTCTCTGTTTGCGATTCAAGAGCTTAAGCTACAGTATCGCCCAGAGTAACCAGGAAGGACAGCTGGGGATGAGATAAAGAGGGAAGAAAGGGGAGGAGGTTGTTTTCCCTTTGGTGGGAGACTCAGAGTCCTGACTGAGTATCTTGGGCGCTCTCCAGAGAAGGTTTGGGGAACCAGAAGGGGCCAAAACCTGGAAATTTCTGGATGGTGGCAGCGAGATCAGGTCCAAGCTGATAATAAGCTTGGGGGAGTTTCATGCTAAGCACTCAGATTTTGGACGCTAAGGTCCAGATTTGGGACAGAGGCTTATTACAGGGTCTCTGGCTGAAGGCCCCAAATGACTGACATTAAGAAATGGATCATTGCAGAACCCCTGTGTACAGAGAGTTTTCTCCTCTTGGCACAGTCATAGTGACAGCTGATGCTGTGGCTCCACTGGACACATACATGGCTACCTGGAATGGAAAGGGAGTGTTCATCCAATGGGCAGTAATGGCACTGAATCCATCCATTGAGGCATGGGCTTTTTCACACTGTCCTTATACCCTTCTGTCATCATGGAAGTGTTTAGTGGCCCTGATTGAGAACAGCGGCTCCATCATTGTGACAGGTGCTGCACAGACCCCAGACGAGATCAGGGGGGCCCACGTTGTGCTGGGCACTGCATAGACCCCGACTGAGACAGGGCCCTTCATTATGCCAGGCACTGCTCAGACACACAGTGAGAGGCAGCCCTGAAGAGCTCACATTCTAAATAGACAAAGGGTGGGAGGGGAAACAGATGCCCAGAGAGGGGAAGGTCCATAGATGCCCAGGGTCAGTGGCGCAGCTGTGAACAGAACTCCAGTGTACTCATGGCCAGTGCAGTGCCCTGTCCACTTGTCCTCCTCTGAAGAGCTTACAGTCAACACATGCAGAGTAAAAAAGAGTGAGAGGGGAAACAGCTGATCCCTGCTGAGCCTCTGAGGTGAGGGATGAATGGCTGAGGCCATTTGGGAGCAGGGATTCCAGGCTTTCAAATGGGCTAAATGATTGGTTTCTGCCCCTAGTGGTGACTGATGTAATCACAGAAGAGATGCAGCATGGGAGAAGCAAGATGGCAGGTGGAAGGACATGATTTGAGGGTGAGGTTATCCAAACAGGAAGGGCTGGAAAGGAATGCATCTCTCACTACTGCATTCTCAGCAGTGGGGCCAGGATAAGTTTCAATCCCTGGTGCCCATATTTTTCTGAGCTCCAATGAGGTTAAAGGTAGAGGGTGTCAGACAACAGGTTGTGGGTTTTTTTGGTTAGCGATTCCAAAAAATCAAGAACATTGTGTGAGGTCAAACTGAGCACAACATTATCTGGAATTTTTGGCAAATCGAAAAGTTGAAAAAAAAATCATTTTGGATTGAACAAAATGCTTTGTTTCAAGCTTTTAAAAAAAAAATTAAAGGAAATTTCAAAGCAGAAAGTTGTTTTGAATCAAAAGGTCAAAACGTCCCAATTTGAACAAGTAAATTGCAGTCTCTGCTGCACACGTCTATGCCCGAGCCATGTGAAAAGCCTGCCTGAATCGGGCTAATCTCTTGTAACATGCGTGTTCTTCACCACGTTCTGGCCAACGCAATTTGTGCCCTGTCTCCCATGCTTAAAAGAGCCAAGAGTAGCAACGTTTTACATGGTTTAAAAGGGCTTCTGGCAAATTCAGTCTGACAGATGCAAACCCATTAGAGTCTCATGTCTAGCTCTTTATTGCAATCCCTAGCACATGTAAATAGAAGCCAACTTTCAGGGATCTCGTGACCCAGGTGCCAGAGTTGGTGAGCCTGCTGAATGGATGACGGAAGCAGGCTGCTTTGGAACAAATTCCATGTTGCTTCATGGTTAAATCCCTGTTCCGTAAGAGGCTAAGTCAGACACAATGAGGTCTGGTGGATAAAGGCACTGGGTCTGAAGCCAGGACTCTTAGGTGCTAGTCCCTGCTCTGGCAGAGGAGTGGGATCTAGTAGTTAGAGCTGGGAAGGATTAGGACTGTTCTGAGCTCCGACCTTGGGCAAGTCTCTGTTTCTCCACTCAGCTTTTGTCTATGTATATTGTAAGCTCTTTGAGGCAGGGACTGCCTCTGGTGTCTGTGCAGCACCTGGCCCAGTGGAAGCCCTGATCTCGGCCAGGGGTCTGTGTGGCACCTGGAGCCCCTCATTGCATCTGTGAAGTTCCAGGCTTAATGGGCTTCCTCAGTCTTGGTCAGGGTCCAGGCAATATCCAACCTAACTGGAAAGTGACTTGGGTGATAAGAAATAGTCAGCATGGATTTGTCAAGAACAAATCATGCCAAGCCAGCCTAAGTTCCTTCTTTCACGGGGTTACTGGTCTAGTGCTGGGGGGGAGAGCAGTAGATGTCGTATGTTTTGATTTTAGTGAGGCTTTTGGCACAGTCCCACATTACCAGGGGCAGCTGCAGGCACCAGCGCAGCAAGTGTGTGCCTGGGGTGGCAAGCTGCAAGGGGCGGCCTGCCGGTCGCCATGAGGGCGGCAGTCAGGCTGTCTTAGGCAGCCTGCCTGGGGGAGGTCCACCGGTCCCGCGGTTTCAGCGGCTATTCGGCAGCGGGTACGCCGAAGGCGCGGGACTGGTGGACCTCCCGCAGGCATGCCGCCGAATCCACATTACCAGCGGACCTCCCGCAGGCATGCCGCCGAAAGCCACCTAACTGCCGTGCTTGGGGTGGCAAAATACATCAAGCCGCCCCTGGATATTACAGTCACATAAGCAAACTAGGGAACTGTGGCTAGACACAGTTACTATGAAGTGGGTGCACAGCTGGTCAAAAGACCATACTCTCAGAGTAGTTATCAATGGGTCGCTGTCAAACTCAGAGGAGATATCTAGTGGGGTCCCTCTGAGATCATTCCTGGGTCTGGTTCTAATGAACGTTTTCATTAGTACCTTGGCTAATGGAGTGGAGACTATGCTTATAAAATTTGCAGATGACACCAAGCTGGGAGGGATTGCAAGCACTTTGGAGGACATGGTTAGAATTCAAAACAAATTGGAGAATTGGTCTGAAATCAACAGGATGAAATTCAATAAAGATGAGTGCAAAGCACTGCACTTAGGAAGGAAAAATCAAATGCCCACCTACAAAATGGGGAGTAACTGGCTAGGCAGCAATACTGCAGCAAAGAATCTGGGGGTGATAGTGGATCACAGATTGAATATGTCAACAATGTGATGGTGTTGTGAAAAAGGCAAATCTCATTCTGGGGTGTATTAACAGGGGTGTTGTATGTAAGACCTGGAAGGTAATTGTCTCTTACTGTTCAGCGCTGGGGAGACCTCAGCTGGAGCACGGTGTCCAGTTCTGAGCTCCACACTTCAGGAAAGTTGTGGATAAATTCGAGAGAGACTAGAGGACAGCACTAAAAATGAAAAAGGTTTAGTGGACAACCTGACCTATGAGGAAAGTTTACAAACTCTGGGCATATGTATTGTCTTGAGTAAAGAGACTGAGGAGAGGCTTGATAGTCTTCAGATACATTAAGGGCTGGCACAAAGAGGTTGATGCTCAATTGTTCTCCATGTCCACTGAATGCAGGACAAGAAGTCATGGGCTTAATCTGCAGTAAGGGAGATTGAGGGCAGATATTAGGAAAAACTTTCTGACTCTTAAGGGCAGTTAAGCTCTGGAACATGCTTCCAAGGGAGTTGTGTAATCCCTATGTCAAGGTTTTTTTCCCCACTTTGAACTTTAGAGTACAATTGTGGGGACCTGCATGAACACTTCTAAGCTTAATTACTAGCTTAGATTTGGTAATGCTGCCACCAGCCAGAAATTTAGTGTCTGGCGCACTCCCTGTCCCCACCCCCCCACACACACTTTCCCCTCCCTGGGTTGCCTTGAGAGGCTTTACACAGCCCCCCACCAATCCCTGGTGAGTTCAGATCCAATTCCCTTGGATCTTAAAACAAGGAAAAATCAATCAGGTTCTTAAAAAGAAAGCTTTTAATTAAAGAAAGAAAAGATAAAAATTATTTCTGTAAAATCAGGATGGAAAATGCTTTACAGGGTACTCAGATTATATAGCCCAGAGGAAACCCCCCCTAGCCTTAGGTTCAAAGTTACAGCAAACAGAGGTAAAAATTCTTCCAGCAAAAAGAAACATCTACAAGTTGAGAAAACAATAATAAGACTAATCCACTTGCCTGGTTATTACTTACAATTTTGAAACATGAAAGACTGATTTAGAAAGATTTGGAGAGCCTGGATCGACATCTGGTCCCTCTTAGTCCCAAGAGCGAACAACCCCCAAAACAAAAAGCACAAAGACTTCCATCCACCAAAATTTGAACGTATCTTGTCCCCCTATTGGTCCTTTGGTCAGGAGTTAGCCAGGTTTACTGAGCTTCTTAACCCTTTATAGGTAAAAGAGACATGTACCCTTAACTATCTGTTTGACACTCCATCACTGGAGATTTTAAAGAAAAGCTGGACAAACATCTGCCAAGGAGGGTCAAGGATTAGCTGGTCCTGCCTCAGTGCAAGGGGCTGGATTTGATGACTTCTCGAGCCCTACACTGCTATGGTTCGGTGAGGTCAGTGGATGAGCCATGAATAGAATCCAGGCGTCCTGACTCCCAGTTCTGAGTGTTATCCACAACAGTGCCTGTGTTTTGTGGGGCTTTTTAGTTGCAATTCTCTCTTTAAATCCCTACCCGACATCCGTTTCTCTTCCTGAAATTCTCTTACGCTGGGCGAGGCTTTATAAAAAGCGTTGGATCTGTGCAGAAAATACAAAGCAGGAAAGCAGATCTAAGGGAGACAGAATTGTACGCTGTGTTGCTCCTGGCATGCCTAAAGCCTGGAGCGGCGAAAATCTCGTTAAGAGAGATTTGGAGGCATTTGCAATCACTTTCTACCCTCCTGACTCCCAAAGAAGCCAGAAGAAACCAGTGCTGGGCTTTTCTTTTTATCTGTGTTTTGTACTTAATTAGAGAAGAGAAGGTGCTTTTTGCTAGTTTGCCTCCAGGAGATTAGGCGATTTGCTAACAAATTATTTCCATCACTGTTGGCTCCACGATGAAGCTGTTTCCTGGCCCACCGTGTGGCTTGGTGGAATGCTACCGGATGCGGGAAAGCAGGGACTCTGGAAAAGAACTGTGGATCATGGCAGTTACAATACTACTGCCAGCTCCGGCAATATTTCAGAGATTGTTAGGCCACAAAGGACTACTGTGATCAGCTAGTCAGACTTCCTACCTAACAACCCATAGGCCGGCCCTGAATTAATTCCCATTTCATCTAGAGCAAAGTTTTTAGAAAAACATCACAAACTGATTTTAAAATGGCCAATGATGGAGAATCCACCACATCCTCTGATAAATTGTTCTAATGGTTAATTCCCCTCACTGTATTAAAAAAAAGGCACCTTATTTATCCTTGTTCAAATCTGTCCAGCTTCAGATTTCAGCCGCTGGATCTTGTTAGATCTTTGCTAGATTGAAGAGCCCTCTGTTATCAAATATCTGTTTCTCCTGTAGGTACTTATAGACTGTGATCAAGCCAACCCGTAGCCTTCTTAGTGTGGTTTCTTAAATCCTGGAGGCATGTGAGCCTGTCAGTTTTTCATTTCAAAACAATTTCTGTCCACTCAGTTTAGGGAGAAAAATTGAAAATGGAACCCCTGAAGGCTAGATAAAAAGAACTGGATATTTATTCTTTTAAAAAAATCTCATGCTTTTTAAGCTGATCTCAAGATTTTGAGGGGCCTGACTCAAGATTAGGGCTCCATCAAATTCACAGACCATTTTGGTCAATTTCACAATCATAGGATTTTAAAAATAGTAAATTTCATGATTTCATCTATTTAAATCGGAAATTTCATCGTGTTGTAATTGAAGGGGTCCTGCCCCAAAAAGGAGTTGTGGGGGAGTCGCACAGTTATTGTGGGGGAGTGGGGGTTGTGGTACTGCTACCCCTTACTTCTGCGCTGGTGCTGGTGGTGGTGCTGCCTTCGGAGCTGGGCAGCTGGAGAGTGGCGGCTGCTGGCCGGGAGCCAAGCTCTGAAGGCAGAGCCATTGCCAGCAGCAACGCAGAAGTAAGGATGGCAGGTATGGTATTGCCACCCTTACTTCTGCTCTGCTGCCTGCAGCGCTGGACCCTCAGTCAGCAGCCGCCACTGTCCAGCCCCCCAGCTCTGAAGGCAACACAGAAATAATGGTGGCAATACTGTGACCCCCACTAAAATAACTTTGTGACCCCCTCCCCCACAACTCCCTTTTCGGTCAGGACCCTCAGTTTGAGAAATGCTGGTCTCCCCCCGTGAAATCTGTATAGGGTAAAAGCACCGAAGAGACAAGATTTCACAAGGGAGACCAGATTTCACGGTCCGTGTTTTTCATGGCCGTGAATTTGGTAGGGCCCTACTCATGATCTTTGAATGTCTGGGTTTGCAGTGCTGGGACACCTACTGGCTGTAAGCTCCGGACATGATGTGAGGGCTCACACAGTCAATCCCTGTGCCTGGTAAAGTTTGCAGTGGGCGCAAAGCTCGGCAGCGAGGGGAAGAGCAATGGCAAAGGGGTCAGTTGCACAAAGGGAGCTCGGTTGGTTGCTGGGATCCTAGGCTCATTTGAACAAGGTGGGCTCGAATACAGCCTGAGGCAAGGACGTTCCTCCAGGCACAGGGCTCCAGAAAGGACTTGGTCCAATGCAAGGGCTGAGATCTCACATGATCCTGGCGTGGCTCAGCAGCCGGGGGTCGAGCAGGAGAGGGAAGTGGCATCACCTCTGTATGCGTCATCTATGACTGTGATACTGCATCCAGCTCTGGGGTGCGCACTTCGAACCACTGCAGTGAAAGAGGCACAGAAACAATCCAAGGGCAGGAAAACCTGCCTCCTGGGGAAAGGCTCATAACAATGCACAACTTTGCCCTATGTGTTGCTGCAGAGAAGTGGGGATCAGTGCCTATCCCCTTGGGTCACAGAGGAACAGCACCTAGCCAGTCTCTGTAGCCAGTTCCCACACCCTGAGCCAGATGGAAGCCGGTCCCCCCTATTTCCCAGTCCCCACCCTTCTGAGCCAGCCAGTCCTCTGAGCCTGGGGCTGTATCAGAGATGGAACCCCAGAGGGAAAAGACCCCATATTCCATTCCCCACCCTCCAGAGCCAGCCAGTCCCCTGCCATGGACCCAGGTTGGAGCTGGTGCCCTCTCAAGGGGAAAGGCCCCATATCCCATTCCCCTCCACTCCGTTCTCTCTCACACACCCAAGCCATGACAATATTATCCAGACCAAGATGCCACTTTGCCTTTGCTGTGTTAGCAGCTCCTTTGTTCCGCTAGTCTCATTTCCAAGGACCCGACTGCGGGGAGAAGCCAGCCCGGAGCCTGACAACACCTGAAAGCTAATTTTGGGCCTGTGCGTCGAAGGCGCTATTGATTCTTGGCTGTAAAAATAAATCTGCTGCTAAACGCCTGGTGGTTTTTTTACCACTTCCCTGTTTAACCGCAGGGTGTGTGCTAGCTGCAGACAGGTTCCTTGGGCTGTGCACAAAGAGCCTTTTGCAGCTAGTCAAGTTGAGAATGAAAGGGCCTGGTGCATTGCTGCCCTCCATTTCCCCCATGCTCCCTGGGTGCCACCCAACCAGCTGCTTCTGTTTCAGGCACTCCCTGCAACTGCTCCCACTTGCTGAGGGCTCTTGTGTGGCTCCCCCACCCCCACCATTCTCCCTCCTCTCCTACCAGGGGCCACTTTTCTCCCAGCACTACAGGGGTCCCGATCTCAGTCAGGGTCTGCGCAGCACCCAACACAAGGGAGCCCTTGATCTGTGGATTTGTGCTGCTGGCAGGGTCCCGGACTTGGTCGGGGTTGTGCAGCGCCTGGCATAGTGAAGGCCCTGATTTTGGTTGGATCCTGTAGGCTGGAACACACACAATAATCGAGATGAAATAGCAGGAGGGTCGCTCTGAATTCAGACCCATTCATCCTAGGGCAGAATTCACACCCATTCACCTCTAAGGCACTAGTCCCAGTGAGATCTCCTCCTCAGCTGCAAATAGCCCGTTTGCCTCTGGTTAGGTCAGTGGGGATCTGGCTGCAGGAGGCCCCGGCTGGGCAGGCGTCTGGTTGCAGGGAGCCCTTTCTCTGGTGTATTCATACCCAATCGCAGAAGCAGGAGGTTCTTCTCCCAGCCCTGCCCCTGCTGCCCCTGGTGTCCGGGAGCCTTTGCAGAGGGGTACCTGTTCTCTGCACATGCTGCCCTTTGCATCACTCTGACCTGCCCCCCCTGCGTGTGTCTCCTCAGATGCTGCAGCTGTGTTTCATGAGAGGGGGCCTCGGGTTCCTGGGCGCCAAGCGCCTCTCCCTGATTCATGCCGCCTTCCAGAGCACCCAGCGGGTGGAGTACAAGCCCATCAAGAAAGTAATGGTGGCCAACAGAGGTAAGAGATGCACCCTGCCCCCATTGCTGCCGTTCCTCCCAGCAGTGGATCCCATCAACTCCTCTGTGGCCCTGCTGCTGTGCTAAGGCCCCATTCTGTCCCATGACCATGACCCCCCCCCCACTACAGGGGCAGAGGGTGTCCCCTCTCAGAGAACCAAGGTTGAAAGCAGGCCCCTTTCCATACTGATCCCAGCAGCCTTGGGTCAGGGAGCTGAACCCCTCCTGCCCGACACTGAGTCTCCTTAGGGTGAGGTTGGTACGGTCCCCCAGGGCAGTGGGGGTGGGAGCGGGAGCAAACACTCCATTGAGATGCCCTGGATCAGACTGCTCCTGAGAGTGATCAGCTCAGGCATCGTTGACGTGCCAGTCACACTTGGGGCAGCTCCCCACTCGCAGTGTGATTGGCTCAGGCTCTCTGCAGACTCAGGCAGTCGGTTACATTCTTTGCCTCCATGCACAAACCCCTGTGGGTCACTCTTTGGTGTGTGTGTTTGCAGGGGAAATTGCCATCCGGGTGTTCCGAGCCTGCACTGAGCTGGGGATCCGGACGGTGGCTGTTTATTCCGAGCAGGACACGGGGCACATGCACAGACAGAAGGCGGATGAGGCTTATCTCATTGGGAAGGGATTGCCCCCAGTCCAGGCGTATTTGCACATTCCTGACATCATCAAAGTAGCCAAGGTATGAGAGGAACTTGGGGGGAGGGGAGGTTACAATTAATAATTAATATTAAGTGTAATAATGAACAATCATAGTAGGGCTGTCACATGATTAAAAATTCATTGCAGTTAATGGGGAGATGAAAAAAGGTCATGATTAATTGTAGTTTTAATCGCACAGTTAAACAGTAATAGACTCTCAATTGAAATTTATTATAAATATGTTTGGATGTTTTTCTACATTTTCAAATATATTGATTTCAGTTACAACACAGAATACAAAGTGTACAGTGCTCACTTTATATTATTAGTTTGGATTACATATATTTGCACTGTAAAAAGATAAACAGAAGAAATAGATTTCAGTTCACCTCATACAAGTACAGTAGTGCAATCTCATTAAACATTAAAAAGGTTGTAGAGCAGTTTTTAAACTAGGAGATGGGGGAAAGCCGACTGCTGCAGAGGAGCATGTGGATCGGACAGACTTCTCTTAGGGGAGAGTCTGATGACAGAGAATCTCCAGGTTATAGTCAGGAACAAAGGACGGAAGAGGATAATGTAAGGGCTGGATCAGATGATAAACAGTCACATAAAAAAGAATCTGGCACATCAGAAAAGGGCAGACAAATAAACAAGGACAAGTTTTTAAAGTGCTTGTACTCAAATGCTAGAAATCTAAATAATAAGATGAGAAGATAGGGGATCACCTAGAAGGTGCCGGTACTTGGGAAAGAGAAGGCGATTTGATGATACTGAGTAGAGCAATCGACAGAAACCTAGGGTGGAACTGTAGAGCAATCAACTGGGACACAAACTTCCGGGGTACATATATATATCGGAAGGACAGAAACAGGTCGTCATGCGTGGGGAGGAGTGGCACTATATATGAAGAAAATGTAAATTCAAATGAAGTAAAAATCTTAAGCGATCCACATGTTCCATAGAATCGCTATTGGATAGAAAAATTTCTAATTGCGCTCTAATAAAACATATAACATTAGGGATCTATTATCCGACCACCTCACCAGGACAGTGTGATGAAAATGCTGAGTGAATTAGAGAGGCTATCAAATTAGAACCCAATATATAGTGGGGGGATTTCAATTATCCCATATTGACTGGGGACATTTCACTTCAGGACGAAATGCAGAGATGAAATTTCTCGACTTATCACTAATAGACTGCTTATGGAGCGCTTGTGTAGGAACCCAACAAGGGTGAGAGTTGCTAACTCTAGATTAATCCTGAAGTGGAGCGAGCACTGAGTCCTAAGAGGTGACTATGCAAGGACCTATTACGCTGGAAATAGTGACCATAATACAATAACATTCAACTATCCGTGTGGTCGAAGAACACCTCAACAGCCCAGCACGTGTGGCATTTAATTTAAAAGAGGGAACTATACAAAATGAGGGGGTTAGTTAAACAAAGTTAAAGGTACAGTGACTAAGTGAAATCCCTGCATTTGCATGGGCCCTTTTTAAGACACCTAATAGACACGTGCCAAAGGCAACTTCAATGTACTACCCCCAATTAAGAACACAGATAAAGAACTAAAAAGGGGCCACCGTGGCTTAACACCAATGTAAAAGAGCAGTGAGAGATAAAAAGACGGCCTTTAAAAAGTGGAAGTCAATACCTAGTGAGGCAAATAGAAGGAGCAAACACTGCCAGCTTAAGTGCAAGAGTGTAATAAGAAAAGCCAAAGAGGAGTTGTGAAGACGGCTAGCCAAAACTCCAAAGGTAATAACAAAATGTTTTAATAGTACTCAGAAGCAGGAAGCTGCTAAATAACCAGTGGGGCCCTTGACGATCGACGTACAAAGGGCTTTAAGACGATAAGTCATTGCAGGAGAAACTAAATGGTTCTTTGCTTCAGTCTTCACGGCTGGAGATGTAGGGAGATCCAACTGAACTGGGTTTGTAGGTGACAAATCTGAGGAACTGTCACAGATTGAAGTGTTCACTAGAGGAGGTTTGGAATTTCAATAACTCACATTTAACAAGTCACCGGGGCGGATTGGCATTCCCCAGAGTTCTGAAAGAACTCAAATATGAAGTTGTGGAACTATTAACGAAGGTTTGTAACCTGTCCTTTAAATCGGCTTCAGTACCGCAGTGATTGGAAGTTAGCTAATGTAACCAATATTAAAAGGGCTCTAGAGGTGATCCGGCAGTTACAGACCAGTAAGTCTAACATGGGTACCGGGCAAATCAGTCAAAACTATATAGTAAGAATAAAATTGTCAGACACATAGAAAAACATAACTGTTGAGCAATAGTTAACATGGTTTCTGTAAGGGAAATCGTGTCTTTCTAATTAGAGTTCTTTGAAGGGTCAACAAACGTGGACAAGAGGGATCCAGTGGACTAGTGTACTTAGATTTCCAGAAAAGCCTTTTGACAAGGTCCCTCACCAAGAGCTCTTACGTAAATTAAGCTTGTCATGATAAAGGGAAGGTTCCTTTCATGGATTGAGAACTGGTTAAAAGACAGGGAACAAAGGGTAGGAATTAATGGTAAATTCAGAATGGAGAGGGTAACTAGTGGTGTTCCCCAGGGTCAGTCCTGGACCAATCCTATTCATTTATTCATAATGATCTGGAGAAGAGGGTAAACAGTGAGGTGGCAAAGTTTGCAGATGATACTAAACTACCAAGATAGTTAAGCCAAGCAGATGTGAAGAACTTCAAAAATCTCACAAAACTAAGTGATTGGGCACAAAATGGCAAATGACATTTAATGTGAATAATAGTTAAAGTGATGCACGTTGGAAAATAACCCAACTATACATACAATATGATGGGGGCTACTTTGCTACAACGAGTCAGGAAAAAGATCTTGGCATCATTGGGATAGTTTTCTGAGAGTCCCACGCAGTGTGCAGAGGTGGTCAAAAGCAAACGAAATGTTAGGAATCATTAAAAAGGGGATAGAGATAAGACTGAGATATCTTATTGCCCTATATAAATCCATGGTACGCCACTCTCAAATACTGTGTACAGATGTGGTCTCTGCTCACCTCAAAAGATATTCTAGTACTAGAAGTTCAGAAACGGGCAACTAAATGATTAGGGGTTTGGAGAGGGTCCCATACGAGGAAGATTAAGAGGCTAGCTCTTCAGCTTGGAAAAGAGGAGACTAAGGGGGGCTATGACTAGAGGTATATAAAATCATGAGTGAATGTAAGAAATGCGGTAAGGAAATTATTTCACGTATTCTTCCCTTATCATGAAACTATGGTCCACAAATTAACTCTAATAGGTAGAGGTCCTTAAATACAAATAAAAAGGAAGTTCTTCCTCACCACAGCGCACAGTCAACTTGTGGAACTCCTTACCTGAGGAGGTTCTGAAGGTTGGGACTATAACAGTGTTTAAAAGGGAACTGGATAAATTCATGGTGGCTAAGTCCATAAATGGCTATTAGCCAGGAAGGGTAAAGAATGGTATCCCTAGCCTCTGTTCATCAGAGGATGGAGATGGATGGCAGGAGGGAGATCCCTTGAACATTGCCTGTTAGCTTCACTCCCTCTGGGGCACCTGGCATTGGCCACTGTCGGTAGACAGATACTGGGCTAGATGGACCTTTGGTCTGACCCGGTACGGCCGTTCTTTTTTTCTTATGTTCTTAATCTCAATGGTGCAAGTGCGACTGACAGATTAGAATTTTTTTTACATATATGTGTAATTATGATATAACACAATTGTTATTGTTGTATGTTGATTAATTACCAATAATTAATATAAACAATGTAAAACTTTAGAGCCTACAAGTCCGCTCTGTCCTATTTCTGTTCAGCCAATTGCTAAGACAAATAGTTTGTTTAGGTTTACGAGACATAATGCTGTGTGCTTCTTATTTACGATGTCACCTGAAAGTGAGAACAGGCATTCGCGTGGCACTGCTGTAATGTAAAATGAGCACTGTACACTTTGTATTCTGTGTTGTAATTGAAATCAATATATTTGAAAATATAGAAAATCATCCAAAAATATTGATAATAAATTTCAATTGGTGTTCTAGTGTGATTAAAACAGTGATTGTGACTATTTTTTTATGTAGTTAATTTGTTTTGCATTAATCACTTGAGTTAACTGCTATTAATGGACAGCCCTAATTATAATTAATAATTACAAATTAGATTGGATTGGGGGTTTGGCTGGGAGTTCTGTTCCTGACTCTGGGAAGGAAATGGGGTTTGGTAGGTTACAGCGCAAGGAACTGGATGCCAGGACTCCTGGGTTCTGTTCCTGCCTCTGACATTCAACTGGCCCGTCTCCATGCCTCAGTTTCCCTAATCTGCTGGGCACTTGAAGGGCTGTGGGTTTTAAAGAGCCAACGCACAATTTTTCTAATGCCTCTGTCCCTGTGTCTATGTCCCTAGGAGAATGAAGTGGATGCTGTGCACCCCGGCTACGGCTTCCTGTCTGAGCGCTCGGACTTCGCCCAGGCTTGCTGTGATGCTGGAGTACGCTTCATCGGCCCCAGCCCAGAGGTGGTACGCAAGATGGGTGACAAGGTAGAAGCCCGCGCCATCGCCATTTCTGCAGGTAGGGGGTGCTCTCCCTTTGCAGGCAGTGCTGGCCCCAGTGTGGTGCTAGGGGCTGCTGTGCCGTAGGGCATGGGGTGGGAGGAGCAGTCTGGGCTGCATTTCCTTGCAGGCAGTGCTGACCCCTGAGTGGCACTAGGGGGCACTGTGTTGCTGGAGGTGCTGCATTTCACATGGCTCTGCTCATGCCTCACTGTGTAGGCTGGGGCAAGCCAATCTCATTAAGTTTATTCCAGTTGTGCCTAGAGTCCCCAACTGAGATCGGGACCCCGGTCGTGGTGGGCACTGCATAGACCTCACCTGAAAGCAGGGCCCCTGTTGTACGAGTGGTGTACAGCCATACAGCGAGAGGCAGTCCCTGCCCTGAAAAGCTCATGTTCCAATTAGACAAAGGGTGGAAGAGGAAACTGAGGCACTGAGTGGGGACGGGATTTGCTCAAGGTCAGTGGTGGAACTGGGAATGACATGCCTGTATCTGCTCTCTCCTAGGGGTCCCTGTGGTGCCGGGCACTGACTCCCCAATATCATCTCTCAATGAGGCCCATGAGTTCTCCAACAAGTATGGCTTCCCTATCATCTTCAAAGCTGCGTATGGCGGAGGCGGAAGGGGCATGAGGGTCGTGCGCAGCTATGAGGTACCATTGATTCCAGAGCAAAGACACACCTGCCCTTAATACCCTTCTGTCTTCCTGGCCTCAGCTTCTGGGGCTGAGTGCGTCAGTGGCATCTGCAGCTTCTGTTCCTGTGGCTGGTGCAAGTACAGCTAATCTGATTGGCTGGCGCGTTGATGGCGCAAGAGCCTTCTCCTGTGCATCCCATATGAAAACCTCCCAGCCACAGTGCTGGCTTCCTATGTCTCTGCCAAACCACTGGGCTCCAGAGCTGTCTCCCATGTATCATCTGCCATCACTGCACCCCCTTGCCAGAGGACAGCTACATCTCTTTAATTTCCCTTCCTAGAGGTCAGCTGGGTGGTGAAAACAGATGTGGTAGCTTAGTGCAGTTTCAAGATAAACCCTTTACTGGGAATGGAAACTATATACAGAAATATGATAAAAACTTCCTGGTATGCTCAGGCTGCAGCCTGTGCCAGCCCTGTGCTGGGTTGCTTTGTCTCTGCTCCCAGCCTGAAGTGAGCCCCAGGCAACCCCGAGGCTGCATGAAGAGTGTACAGGAAGTATGACATCTCTACACTGCCTGGAGGACTCACTCTATAGCACAGTAGAGAGAGAGGTACCCTAATTTTACCCTTTGCTCCACAGTGGATGGTAGCAGGGACTGAAGTAGGGTGACCAGATGTCCCAATTTTATAGGGACAATCCTGATATTTGGGGCTTTTTTTTGTATAGGCTCCTATTACCCCTCACCCCCTGTCCCAATTTTTCACACTTGCTGTCTGGTCGCCCTAGACTGAAGGGACCTTCCGTTACCTTTATATTGGGAGCATGGGTGCTGGAGTGGAAGGCAGGATGCCTGGGTTCTATCCTTGGTTCTGATGTGGAGCTTGGGCAGGTCTCTTTTCTTTTTGGTGCCTCTATTTCCCCTCCCACCCTGTGTCTTTTTAGACTCTGAGCTTTTCAGGGCAGGGACTGTCTCTGTGAAATACAAGGGACAATGAGAACCTTAGTCTTAGATCACCAGTAAGTCAGTGGGAAAACTGGGAATAGAACCCAGACTCCTAGCCAGCAGCCCAGCCTACCAGACCACAGTCCTCTCCCAGAGGCTGAGAATAGAACCTAGGAGTCCTGAGTCCTAGTCAAATGCTCTATTCACTAGGCCACACTGCTGACTCAATTTCTCACCTTTCTGCCGTCTACAGGAGCTGGAGGAGAATTACACCCGGGCATTCTCAGAGGCGCTGGCTGCTTTTGGGAACGGGGCTCTCTTTGTGGAGAAGTTCATCGAGAAGCCAAGACACATTGAGGTCCAGATTCTGGGTGAGCCCTAATATCCCTTTGCTTGCCCAACCCAGCCCAGGATGAACTGGCTGACTCGGGGGTGCAGGGAATGGGATGCAGGGTCTTTTCCCTCTAGGTGGCACCAGCTCTGATCCAGCCCCAGGACGAGGGGACTGGCTGGCTCACAGGGGCAGGGAATGGAACACAGGGCCTTTCCCCTCTAGGGGGTGCTGACTCTGATCCAGCCCATGGCTGAGGAGCACTGGCTGGGTGTTGCCTGCCTGGAGGCTCTTCTACACGTGACCGAGGGTCCCCAGTCCCTGGAAGGGGATCAGCATTGACTTTCTCTTCTCTGCAGGGGACAAGTATGGGAATGTGGTGCACCTTTACGAGCGGGACTGCTCCATCCAGAGGCGGCACCAAAAGGTCGTGGAGATTGCCCCAGCGGCTCACCTCGACTCCCAGCTCCGTACCAAACTCACCAGTGATGCTGTCAGACTGGCCAAGCAGGTACGAGCCACCCTGGAGATCCTGGGGCTGGGAGAGTGGGGGATTGCAGGTTGGGATAGAGGGATATTGGCAGAGCTATGTGTGTGCAGAGCACGGGGCTGTGGATTGGGACTAGGGGAAGGGTGATTGTGGCTTAATTGTTTATTAGGAGCCTTTGCAGTCCTGGAAGCTGGAAATGGGCGACAGGGGATGATCACTTGATGATTCCCTGTTCTGTTCATTCCCTCTGGGGCACCTGGCATTGGCCTCTGTCAGAAGACAGGACACTGGGCTAGATGGACCTTTGGTCTGACCCAGTTTGGCTGTTCTTATGCTAACTTTCTGGTATCATCTGTTTCACCACTGACCCTTTTTGAGGTACAAAATTGTTTCCTTTCCATCTCAAAACATTAGCTTTCTTTGGGAGGGCGTGTAATCCAGTGACGAGGACATTGGGCTGGGAGCCAACACTTCTGAGTTCAGCTCTGGGAGGGGAGTGGGGCATGGGGGTTAGAGCAGAGGTGGATGGTCATCAGGGCTTTTCCCCTCTTTGTGCCTCAGTTTCCCCTCAAAGTCACTGTCGGAGCTGAGGATAGTCCTGATTCCCCACCCCCTTGCTCTGACTGCTAGACCCCCCTCTCCTCCCAGAACCAGGGATAGAACGTAGGAGTCCTGACGTCTAGGCCTTCCCTCTGTGTTAACCCACTAGACACCACTCAGCCGGGAATAGAAGCCAGAAGTCTGCAAAGCCACCTCGTTGTCCACCTGCAGAGCCCTCCTCAACACTCTCCTTTGCTGTGATGCCTACAAAAAACGTGCCAATGGTTAGGCTGTTCATGTGCTGAGCCCGCTGCCCATCGCGCTGCCCAGGACTGTCTCACTGTTTACTTGTACTTGCCCATCTGGTTCCATCCATCTCTTGTCTCTTGCCTTATCCTTAGGCTGGAAGCTCTTAGGGGATAGAAACTGTTTTTGTTCTGTGCATTTAGCACACTGGGGTCTTGGTTCATGACTAGGGCTGCTAGGCGCTACTGCAATTCAAATGGCAAATAACAAGAGCCCTGACCCCCAGCTCAGTGCCCTTGTCCATTAGTCTCGAACCGGCCCATGCTGACAGCTCTCTGAATTCGGGAGCCCATGTTGTGGGGTGGGGCCCATCTGTCCATCTCTGTCACCCACATTCAGTAGCCGAGTCCTTTGCCGATGCACTGGAGATGGAGCAGCTGAATCCGATGGGTGTTAAAAATGATGGATCTTGACAGAGCCAAAGCCCGCTGGCGTTCATTCCCAGGGCTCCTGATCTCGGTCGTGGGGACTTGATGGCTCAACTTGCCAGCCTGATTGCATCCTCCATGGCTACGGTATGTGGCCGGGAATCCTCTTCATTATTAGGTGTATCACGGTAGCGTCTAGAGGACGTGACTGAGATCAGGACCCCATTGTGCCAGGCGCTGCACAGACCCCGACTGGGATAGGGGTCACCGTTGTGCTGAGTGCTGCACAGACACTGGCTGATATTGGGGGGCCCTTACTGCCAGGCACTGAGCAGACACAGAGTGACAGCTCCTGCCCCAAAGAGCTCACAGTCTAAATAGTAAAATAAGGAGGGGAAACTGAGACAGTGAGCGGGGAAGGGACTAACCCAATGTCAAGGGTCTCCACATGCTGCCATAATACAAATAATAACACTACAGCTCTGATTTCCTCCTGCAGGAGGTGGTGGTGGAATGTACAAACTTAAATCCACTGGCTCTGCTGTATGGGAACACACCTCTTGAATCCCTGTCTGCTGAGAACCCTACTGGGATGCTCCTAGGCTCTGCAGTTTAGTAAAGCATCACTGCAGCTCTGAGCCAGACTAACTGCAGCGGGGAACTGGGGTAATGGAATCTGTCAGCTGCCTCCAGCAGAGCAGTGAGCTCTGAGTGTGTGTGCATGTGTGAGATGTTGCTCCCTGCTGGAGATAATGAGGCTGGTGTGAGTGTGTGTAGTTTGGATTTCGCTTTGTGTGCATGTACCAATGTATGTGTGTGCGCACATATGTGCACAGTTTGGACTTCTCAGTGGGTGTGTGCTAAACGTGAACCTTATCCAAGCATCAGGACTCCTGGGTTCTATTCCCAGCTGTAGGGAGGGAGTGGGGCCTAATGGGTTAGAATAGAAGAAGCTAAGAGTCAGGACTCCAGGGTTTTCTCCTTAGCTCTGGGAGGGGAATGGAGTCTAGTAGTTAGAGCAATGGGGGGGCAGGGAACCCGGACCCCCAGGTTTTATTCCTGGATCAGGAAGGGAAGTAGAGCCTAGGGGTTAAAGCAGGGGCCAGATTTCAGCAGCTGGATAGGGTGTGTTGAGGTTGAGGGTGCCTTGTGTCAAAGAGGAGACAGGAGCAGGTTGAGGCTTCATCTTCATGGTGGTGAATCATATTCAGATTTCTGCAAGGCTGAGGTCTTTGTCCCAACAAGCAGCCTGAGATGGGGCAGGGGCATCTTGCCCCTGGCAGTCGTAATGGGTGGCATCCAGACTGCAGCAAGGGAAACTGGGAGTTAAGATCTGTCCCATCCAGAGCAGTGGGGTTGGAGTTAACACCCCTTGGGATGCCCGGAACCACTTCTTCCTCAGGGTGTTCAGCTCAGGCTCCCTGCAGATTCAGGCAGGTGTCATCACAAAAGAGAGAAAAGATCAGGATGAAATTTTGAATCACATGTTTTCAGCACAAAATGTCCTTTTTTTCCAAAATGAACATTTTGTAAAGTCACAGAGTCCAAGGCTGTCAGGGAACATTGTGATCATAGTCTGACCTGTAGAGAACACAGGCCAGAGACCTTCCCCAAAAGAATTCCTAGAGCAGATCTTCTTGTGGAAAAACATCCAATCTTGATTAAAAAAATTGTCAGTGATGGAAAATCTACCCCAGCCCTTGATAAGTTTTCCTAATGAATAATGACTCTTAAAAATTGACACTTTATTCCAGTCTAAATTTGTCTAGCTTCAACTTCCAACCTTTGGGTTGTGTTAGACCTTTGGCTGTAGGCTGAGGAACCCATTATCTAATCTCTGTTCCGCATGGAAGTACTTACAGGCTGGGGTCAAGTCATCCCTCAAGCGTCTCTTTGTTAGCTATATAGCTTGAGTTCTTTGAGTCTCTCACTGTGAAGTGTGTTCTCTAATCCTTTAATCATTCTCATGGCTCTTCTCTGAGCCCTCTCTGATTTATCCACATCCTTCTGGAGTTGTGGATACCCAAACTGGACCCAGGCTTCCAGCAGATCTTGCACCAGTGCCAAATACAGAGGCAAAACAACCTTTCTAATCCTGCTTGCGATTGCCCTGCTTATGCATCCAAGGATCTCATTAACTCTTATGGCCGCAGCGTCGCACTGGGAGCTCATGTTCAGCTGATTCTCCACCACAACCCCCAAATCTTTTGCGGAGTCACTGCTTCCCAGGATAGAGTCCCCCATCCTGTATGTATGGCCTACATTCTTTGTTCCTAGATGTATACGTTGACATTTAGCCATATTAAAAAGCATGTTGTTTGCTTGTGCCTGGCGTGCCAAGTGATCCAGATCACTCTGTATCGGTGACCTGCCTTCTTTCTTATTTACCATTCCCCCCATTTTTGTGTCATCTGCAAACTTGATCTGTGATGATTTTGTTTTCTCCCAGGTTATCAATAAAAATGGTAAATAGCGTAGGGCCAAGAACTGATCCCTGTGGGACTCCACTAGGAACACTCCTGTTTGATAACGGTTCCCTGTTTACAATTACGTTTTGAGGCCAATCAGTTAGTCAGCTATGAATCCATTTGGTGTGGGCCATGTTCATATGATTCCTTCCTTGGTTTTTAATCACAATGTTGTACGGTACCAAGTCATATGCCTTACAGAAGTCTAAGGATATTACATCAGCGTTCTTACCTTTATTAAGGAAACTTGTAAATTTCCTCAGAAAAAGATGTCATTCGTTTGACAGGATCTGTCTTCGATAAACCCCTGGTCATTGACACCAGTTACAGCTCCGTCCTTCAATTCTTTATTAATCAAGTCTCGTATCAGCTGCTCCATTATCACGCCCGGGATCGATGTCAGACTGACAGGCCTATAATTACCTGGGTCATCCCATTTACCCTTTTTATATATTGGCACAACATTAGCTTTCTTCCAGCCTTCCGGAACTTTCCTACTGTTCCAAGACTTATTGAAAATCAACATTAATGGTCCAGTGAGCACCGGAGGCAGTTTCTGTTGAAATCTTCTGGTGTTTTGTCAAAAAACTAGAAAGGGAAGGTGCTGAGGCCTGGAGCAGGACCCATGGCACTAGGCTCTGTACAAACCCTGAACAAAATCCAGACAAATCACTCTGGTAAACAGATGCCAGGTGCTCATAGCAATGCAGGAGGACTGTCGAAGCAATCATGATCCCTTCTCCCACAGTTGCTCAAAAAATTTTGTATGGGACGGTTTTCCATTGGAAAATATGGTTTAGCTGAAATCAACTGGTTTTGCAGCAAGCTGTCAGTTTCAGCAAAATCTTAGTGCTTGGGTTCAATTTTATCATTTTGATATTTCAGTGTATTTGGTTTATACTAACAACAACCCTCAGCTCTTCACTACAGCTTTTAATCCCGTGATCGCAAAGCACTTTACGAAGGAGGCCAGTAGCATTATCTCCATTTTACAGATGGGTAAACTGAGGCACGGGGCGGGGACAAGACCTGCTCAAGGTCACTCGGCCAGTCCCATGGCGGAGCTGGGCATAGAACCTATAAGTCCTGAGTCCCAAGCCAGTGCTTTAGCCAGTAGGCAACACTGCCTGTTTTTTTGGACTTTGCTATTATATTAAAATATTTATTTAATTTTTGTTTTTAATTTAGGATTTAATTCTAATTTAGTGTTAATTTTTAAATTGTATTTATACATATTATATTTTATCTTATGTCATCTATTGATATATATTACATTTAATAATGCCTAATATACTCTATTTCATATTTTGATATCATTTAAGAGCAAAAACAAAATGAAGCGATAAACTGGAAATTAATTGATTTTGATGGCCTCAAGTCCAAATGTTGCAGGATTTTCGTTCTGGGGGAAATTCTGAAAATTTACCGCAGAACGAACAAATAAATAAATTGCAGAATTCCTCATAAAATGGAAATTCTGGTTTTCGAAAAATTCCAGGCCACCTCTAGTGATGTGACACATGCTCAGTTTTGGTAGAATCTGGCTGGGGGGAGGGGTGTGCAGAAAGTCTGGGAGTCAGGACTCCTGGGTTCTAGTCCCAGTTCTGAGAGGGGAGTGGTGTCTAGTGGTTAGAACAGCAGGGGCTGAGAGTCAGGACTCCTGGGTTCTAGTCCCATCTCCGGGAGGGGAGTGGGGTCTAGTGGTTAGAACAGGGGGGCTGGTTTTGTTCCCATCTCTGGGAGGGGAGGGGAGTCTAGTGGTTGGGGGGGGGCTGAGAGTCCGGACTCCTGAGTTCTAGTCCCAGCTCTGGGAGGGGAGGGGAGTCTAGTGGTTAGAGCAGGGCAGGCTGAGAGTCAGGACTTCTGGGTTCTAGTCCCATCTCCGGGAGGGGAGTGGGGTCTAGTGATTAGAGCAGGGCGGGCTGAGAGTCAGGACTCCTGGATTCTAGTCCCAGCTCTGGGAGGGGAGTGGAGTCTAGTGGTTAAAACAGGGGGGCTGATTTTATTCCCATCTCTGGGAGGGGAGTGGGAGCTAATGATTAGAGTGGGGGGTGGGGCTCAGGAGACAGAACTCTGGGGTTCTACAACCCTTAGCTCTGCTTTGTTTTTTGGGAACATGGGCTGTCAGAAGGAGCCCAGGGCTCCTGCGCTGGGAGAAGTGATTTGTGCTGATACCGGGAGCGTTGTGACAGCCGGCTCTGAGTGGTGACATTAGCAGCTGTTGTCTTAGCATGTCCCTTGCCCCTCTGCACTGGGGTCCCATTGTTCCTCTGTGAAGTGAGTAATTACCAGACTTCCTAACGAACTCCGTGCACCTCCCACTCACTGACGGCATGACAAGTTGGGGCAGCAGCTGTTGAAATAGACACCCTCAGTATGAAACATTCATGGACAGCCAGATCTCCTTCTATTCCTGGCTCTGGGAAGGCAGTGGGGTCTAGTAGTTAGAGTAGGGGGATGGGGCCAGGAGTCCTGGTTTCTATCCCAGCTCTGGTGGGTGATGGAATCTCGTGGCTAGAGAAAGGGTGGCTGGGAGTCAGGATTCCTGGCTTCTATCCCCATCTCTGGGAGGGGAGTAGAGTCTAATTGTCAGAACAGGGGGGCTGGGAGTCAGGACTCCTGGGTCTTATCTCCCAAGTCTGGGAGGGGAGAGGGATCTCGTGGCTGATCAGAATGTCCCCTTCGGGATTTACAGTCTCGCCACATGACTTTGGAAGGCAGGCAGCCATGAAATGCACTGAGGGAGCATAAGCATAAGCTTCCCTCCTGAAATTACCAGTGCCACCTCCATCTCTTATTATGAAAAGACAAAGCAGAGCTGCTGCTGGGTTTAATTGTCTCCCCCTCCAGCCGCCCGCTCTTTTTTGGCAGCTGGACCTGTACAAGACTCCTTGGCAACCTCGTGGCAACCAATCCGTGATCTGCTTTAAGCCACGGGTTTGGTGGGCTAGGAGTCAGGACTCGTGGGATCTATTCCCAGCTCAGGTGGTGAGGGGCGTGGGGTCTGGTGGCTTGAAGACACAAAAAAGCAGATTTTTCCCTGTTATTCTGCATCTCATCAAGATCCCAAGTGTCATTTCCTGTTTGCGCTCTCCACTCTCCCATCTAATTGAAGTAGGCAGCAAATGCCCCTAGTGGGCCACTGGAGCTTCCAGGCCTCCCGACACATCCCCCCACTCCCTCCTTGGCATAGCTATCTGGGTGCCTCCTGCCTCATGGGTGCAAATGCAGTTGCTCGGCAGGATGCCTGGCACTAGGGGGCAGTGTGCGCCCAGCAGATGCACACAGTCTGTGGGTTCCATACATCTCTGCCTGGGAGTGATGCATCTGAGCAACATTGAAAGCCCTGCTGGGTTATTTTCCTTCAGGGACAATGAATCGCAAATGACAGGATAAAATAACAGGGCAGGAATCAGGACTTACGAGTTGATGCTCCTGCTCTGTAAACGAGCTCCTGGTTGTTATGGGCACAGCAAACTAACGGAGCCACTTGGAACACGGTGGATCGAGGTTGCTAAGAGCACTAAAGGCGACTGCCAATAATGGGCTCTGCACTGACTCTGAGGGGGATCAGGGGCTCTATTGTGCCAGGTGCTGCACAGACATGAATCAAGATCAGGGTCCCCCCATTGTGCTGGGCACCGCACAGACCTGGATGGTGATCAGGGTGTAGCCAGTGGAGGCTACAAAGGCCTTCACTGTGCCTAGTACAGCACAGCTGCAATCTCAGATGAGGCCTCTAAACTACACCAGTTAGGGCACCGAGCAGCCCTTGGCCTGTGTGACATCATTGCCCTGGGCACAGAGCACACTTGGTGTAATCGGCTGAGAACTGCCTTTCCTGGCTGATGAGTTCTTCTCTGTGGCTTGATTAAAGTCTCTGAGGCAAATGGCTGCTCACCCTGATTTCCTTTTGCCTCTCCGACTGCTTCATGATCAGGCCTCTGAAAACAGGCTTCTATTTATTCCTCATCATGTTTCGCTTTTCGTCCAGTTCCTTCTACTTCAGCCTCATCCCTCCTTGCTAGTCAGCGAGAAGGATTTCAAGTGTCCTTCCCCGGCAGAGCCAGCCTTTTTCCTCTCTGCTCCCCTGGTCAATAGAGCAACTGTGTTTGCCTGTTCTGGCCAAGATTGGGATCCTCAAGGTGCCTGCTGCTGTGCAGACCCTGACTGGGTGCAGGGCCTCCATTGCACCTGATGCTGTGCAGACCCCTCTCGGGAGTGGGGCCCCATTGGGCTGAGCACTGCACAGATACACAGATACGGTCCCTGCCCCAAATTGCTTACAGGCTAATTTAACTAAGAAGGGGGTGGGAAATGGAGGCACAGAGAGGGGAAGGGACTTGGCCAAGGGCAATAGTAGAGTGGGAAATAGAACCCAGGAGTCCTGGGTGCTACATTCATTCAACCTGTCTAGATTGTGTCTCCACTGTGCCTGAATCTATGTATTCCTATGGCCCTTCTTTCGCAGAGAGGAGGCTTGGCCCTGTGGTTAGATTATTAACCTAGGATTTGGGAGATTGGTTCAGTTCCCGGCTCTGCCATGGACTCCCTGGGCCACTCACTTTGTCTAGGGCTCTGTAAAACCGGGATAATAGCACTTCCCTTCCTTCAGCCTCAGCCAGGGATCTGTGCGGCACCCGGCCCAAGGACGCCATGATCTGCATCGTGTCTGTGCAACACCCAGCATGATGGGGAGCCCCGATCTCGGGAGCACCTAATACAAAGCCGGGCCAGGAGCAGTGTCTAAATTGCTACATTTGCATCCGGAGGCAACCCAGCCCAACACTGAGGTGTCTTTGGCAGCATCTGCAGAGCAGCAGGTGGTTCAGTGGGGGATTCCTCTGGAAAGAGACATCAGAGGGAGCAGATGAGACACCAGCCACAGAGCAGGGCCATTGATCAATCTCCTTTACATTTCCAGATCCCCTTCAAACCCTAGCTGCTTTCATGTCTCCTTGGCTTCATTGCTCAGCCACTTCACTGCCCCCTCACTGCGGACTAGCACATTCACCATGCCCCATTAGGGTGCAGAGTTGGGTACTCTGTGCAAATAAGACAGTGCCCTGATTTGCATATTTGAATATACATAACCTCATTTGAATACATCCCTCCACCAGCCTTTCTACCTGAAATAATAGGGATGCTTGGGAGCAGGCTCCCTGAATCAGGAGGCTCCTGGGTCTGATCCATGCGTGTGCAGTGCAGGGATTGCTGTCCCACCAGCTGGGTATGCAGCCTCGGGTGCAAGGGCTTCTGGGAGTGCTGCTGCAAACTACTGGGGGTCGTGCATGGCCTCATGTGCCCCCCACCTAAGGCAGGAAAGGACCGACATCACAAAGGCCTAAATTTGTCTCCTGCAAATCCAGTATTGGTGGAGTTGTGGAAGCTCCCAGAGGCCCTGACTGAGATCGGGGGCCCCATCGTGCCAGGTGCTGCACAGATCCTGACTGCAATCAGGGGCCCTGTCTTGGTGGGTGCCACACAGACCCTGAGTGTGATTGGGGGCCCCACTGGGCTGGGTGCCACACAGACACACCCTGAATGACAGTCCCTGTCCTACAGAGCTCACAGTGTAAAGAGAGCGTGAAAGCTGAAACTGAGGTAAAGGGGCTCGGTAAAGTTCACCCTGTAAGTTTGGTGGCCCAGTTGAAAGAGAATCCGAGAATCCAGGCTCCAGCTGCCCTGCTGCTCTAACCACTAGCCCCCACTCCTCCCTCAGATGGAGATAGGACTCAGGCGTTCTGACTGCCAGCCTGGCAGCCTTATCTAATGTCTATTATGCATGTAGCTACCCTGTCTTTTCTCCAGCTGCTGATGCGCAGGAAGCTCCAGCCTTGCTGATCCCGCTCTTAAACCCACTCAATTGCCTCATAATGTGCTTTCATTTAATGATCAAAATGATATTTGATTAGGCTGCCTGTACTACATTTTTTCTTAAATAGATAATTAAGAGATTATTTCCCCTCAAGTTTGTTAGCAGGTAATTTAAGCAACAGGAAACACAGATGCATTTCCATGTGGAGCGTCTCTTTATAGGAATCAACAGACGACTGGGGTGTTGCTTATGTCTCGAGGTGGGGTGGAGAAGTCAAGCCCTGGTGCTAGTTTGAAACATAGGGAAGTAGGGTGGTGCTGATCTCCACTGTTAGAGCCTGGACTAGGAGTCAGGACTTCTGGGTTCTATTCCCAGCTGTAGGTGGGGAGTGGGGTTTAGTGGTTAGAGAAGCAGAGGTGGGAGTCAGGACTCCTGGGTTCTAGTCATGCTCTTCTCCCAGAGCCAGGCATAGAACCCAGGAGTCCTGATTCTCAGACTCTTTTTCTGTAACTACCAATCTCTGCTCCTCTCCCAAAACTGGGTATAGAACTCTGGAGTCCGGAGTCTCACCATAGACAAAAGGCGGGTGGGAAAATAAAGGAATAGAGCAGGGAAGGGACTTTCCTAAGGTCACACAGTAGGTCAGTGGCAGAGCCAGGAGTAGACGCCAGCTCCTAGTCCAATGCCTGTGTCGCTAGCCCAATGTCTTTCTTAGGCAGGAACTCCTGTGATGCATGAGCCATGTTCATGTGGGGCTCTCCCTTCCCCAGATGCTCCCTCTCTGATCTTCAGCCACAGCAGGGGTAGAAAAGCCTCCACAGTCTGATGTGAGCCAGCGCCAGCAGGGAGCAGATGAAGGTGCTGTTTTTACACTGCATTTACATCACTGGGGGTGGGAGTGGGGTTGGCAGCTCGGGACAGTAAGAACAGATACCTCGGCACAGCCCCCGAGCATTGGCATGTGACCCCGGCACCTTGGAAGATAACCGCATGGTGGGGAGAAGTGATTCCAGTATTCAAACGTGGAGGACGCAGGTTGTGGAGTGTGGTTGTAAACCAGACGTTGTCTGCACTTACTGTGTGGAAGAGCTAGTGTCCTCTCCCAGCCGTCTGCACTGGCACGGGGCGAGCTCCTCCCTCAAAATAAGCCCCACCTACTCAAGACAGCGGAGTGAGCTCGGATTCACAGCGTTATAATAAATTTCTGGAGCCCTGATGGAGATAGAGGTCCCCTTTGAGCCAGGTACTGCATAGACCCTGACTGAGATTGGGGTTCCCATTATGCCAGGTGCTGCAGTCTCAGTCAGAGACAGTCTCTGCCCCTAAGAGCTTACAGTCTAAATTAACAAAGCATCGGCAGGTAAACTGAGGCACACAGAGGGGACTTGCAGTAAGTAAGTAGCAGAACTGGAAATAGAACCCAGGTGTCCTGCCCTTCTGCACTGCTCACTCTAGCCCACTAGACCCCGCTCCCCTCCCCTAGCCGAGAATAGAACCCAGGAGTCCTGCTTCCCAGCCAGGCTGCCTCTTTAAGAGGGAAAAATATCATTGCTGTCCATGCCTCTTAAAATTCAGGAGCCGCCGAAGAGTTAAAACATCTTTAATGAGCTCCATGCTTCATTATCCTCTTTACGGCTGTCTGGCGCCCGCTCCCCCCTGCCCTGCTAAGATTGCAATGCACAGTTAATCCATATTCTCTGGTCTGTGTTATTGAATTCCCAGCCTTGCACTGACCCCCACTGGTTGCTCCGTTCAAGGATTTTCCCCACCCTCAGCTCCCCTTGAACTCCCAGCCGCCACAGCTTGCGGGCTCCCTGTTTAATTAGCAGGCATGGGTTGGAGCAGAGATGCTTTCTGATGTCCTAGGAGAAGGTCCCAGTCCCTGTCAGTCTAGCCCAAGGTCACCCCCAGGGCTGTGACGAGGCCAGGCAGATTTTGTATCTGTAATTCATCGTCCAGTTCTTAAACAGGCCAGGGAATGGAAGAGAGAGAACCTGGGGGCCTGACGCCCAGCCTGACCTCCTGCTCTTACCCCTAGACCCCTCTTGCTCCCCAGAGCTGGCAATAGAAGCCAGGCGTCCTGACTCTCAGTCTGGCATGCTGACCACTCCTCCCTTGTTTTCCAAGCGCTTGCCACTGCAGCGCAGCATCTGTTCAGTGGGATGCAGCGATGCTACAGTTAATCATGTTCCTTGACATGTCCCCTGCTCACACGCGTCGCCTGAGGTGCTGGTGCGTCTGCGAGAGACGGGCAGACACAACAGCCACGGCTTCTGTCCTCGTGTCACCTGGATCTCTCTCTCTCTCTCTCTCTCTCTCTCTCTCTCTCTCTCTCTCTCTCTCTCTCTCTCACACACACACACACACACACACACACACACACACACACACACACACACACACACACAAACACCACACCACACTCTCTCTCTCTCTCTCTCTCTCTCTCTCTCTCTCTCTCTCTCTCTCTCTCTGAGGGTATTAGACTGATGCTCAGCACTTCTGGATTTTTTCCCCTGGTCTGGGAAGGGAGTGGGGTCTAGTGGGTTAGAGTCAGGAGTGGGGACTGGGACACAGAACATCTGTGTTCTATTCCTGCAGCTTGGAGGAGAAGGGGAGTCTAGATGCTGGAGAAGGTGGGGCAGGAGTGAGGGCTTTATGGATTCTGTCCTCTGCTATGGGAGGGGAATCTAGGGGTTAGAAAGGGGGGCTGGGAGTCAGGACTCCTGGGTTCAGTCCTCAGCTCTGGGAGAGGGATCACCATGACATTTCATATTTAAATAGCTGAAATCATGAAATTTACAATTTAAAAAATCCTATAACCATGAAATCGACCCAAATGGATTGTGCATTTGGCAGGGCTCTATCCATGAGGGAGGAGTCTGCGCTTGGCACCTGGCACCCTGCACCTCAGCTGAGACAAAGTTATCTCTGCTGCCCTTCAGTGGGATCACCTTTAAACCTATTGCTGTGGGGTGGGGTTCGTGGTATTGCAGTGTGAGGATTACCCCACAGTCCCTCAGGGGTCAGGGGAGCTTATGCCAGACACCTGCAACCTGCTCTGCCTTGCTGCTGATCATAACCATGTGGAGGGCAGAGAAGTGGGACCTCCTTCCCAGCCATTGCTGGTGGAGATGCCCTTGTCATGGGGCCTGTGTTCCATCCTCAGCTTTGTGTGGGAGAAGTAAGCGGAGTTTGAACAGCTGCTGGCTTCAGGGCAGGGATGCTCTCGTGTGTCTGGGCAGCGCCTGGCACAATGGGGCCCTGATCTTGGCCAGGGTCTGTGCAGCACCTGGCACAGTGGGAATCTCAGGTATTACTGAAAAACGGCTAAGAGGGCCCCAAAGAACTCAGTATCCCCTTCCCATGGCATAGATAGTGGCAGCCTCAGCCTGTCCTTCGTTCCGTTCCAGTGGCTGGGCTCCCAAGAGAATGGCGTGTTTATTTCTGATTGAAGTGGGGAGAGATGAAGACTTTGCAGCAGTGCGTATTGCCAGGCTGAAATTACCCACTTATCCTAGGGCCCTTGGCTGAGAGCTCTGCTTCCATTATGGCTAGTTAATGTCTCTCCTGTAAGGAACCGTTCATCAAGAGAGGCAGGCCTGCTAACTTTGTCAGCCTTCCCGGAGAACCCTTTGGAACCTGAAGTGGAGAGGCAGGATAGCTGATCCCACTTTGGCTTAATGGCTGGAGCACTGCGCTGGCAGGGAAGAGACGTGAGGGCTAGGCCTGCCTCCCCTGAGGAGCTGATTCCCCTCCCAAGCTTTGTCTAATTAGACTGCAGGTTCTTTGGGCCAGGGAGCTCTTCTCGCTGGCTGGCCCCCATCCCGCTCAGGGCCTCGGCTGAAACCCCCAGAGTAATGAACGGTGCGAAGCAGCCGGGTGATCGTCAGCACCTCTGGGCACAGGCTGAGTGGTGGAGGCACAGCTGTGTATCTCCCTCCAAGGGGACCCAGGGTTGTGAGATTGCATGCAGTGGAAAGTGTCTCCTCCTGACTTCTTGGAGCGAGCGGGGTTCTTGGCATAGCACCTACCCCTTGAATGGCCTGCCAGCAGCTAGGCATGTGCCAGTCCTCCAGACTTCCTCTGTTACATTTTATCCGGACCTCCCTGAATTTAACAGAGCGTACCTCTGTCTGCATGTCACCTGCTGGGATGGAGGACACAGCAGCTGGCAGAGAAAGCACTGCAGTTGCTGCAGTCACACTAGACACCAGCGCTAGGGGGAAAGTGACACAGAGAGAGAAATTGTCTTTCCTTCCATCCCCCTGTGTTTGCAAAGCAACATTAACCCCTGTCCCAGTCATGCCACAGGGATTCTGAGCTCTCCCTGGCAGCAGCCATGATTCTTTCATTACCTGGGATCCTTGGACAGATGCGGGGAAAGAAATGGTTCTTGCAAATAGCCTGGGTTCAGTCCAATGTGAATGCAAGCAACGTGCGCTCTGCAGGGCGCGTTTGAGTCACATCGGATAAGGCAAAGGGAAGCTGAGCTGGGAAGAGGTTGAGAGGCCCAGGAACGGCACAGATCAGTGGGGGACAGGGGTTGTGGGGAATGGCTTTGAAAGCTGTGTCCTACAGGAGATGTGGGCCACTGGGCAGAGGGTGAGGAGGATGGGGAGAGGGCCGGCAGGGGGGGTATCAAAGGGAGGCGTGGGAGACTAGAAGTGGGGGATCTGTGTGCCTGTGGTTTCAGTGCAGCAAACACACATCCCTGATGCCCAGTGTTTGGCTCACTAGGGGTAGCTTAGTGAATACCAGAGCAATGGTCCCATCTACTCAATATCCGGCCCCCACTGCCAGCCTGGATTGGACCATTGGGCCCGTCTAGCACCACCTGCTGCCCTGGATCAGCCCAGTGACCCATCTAGCCCGGTAGCCCGCACAGTTCCCCTGCACACGAGCAGGTCAGTGGGTCCAGCTGTGGCCATATCCCCTCTCCAGCAGGGGCCAAGTCTCACTGCTCCATAGGAAGATGCAAGAAATGCCCTTAATGGACAATGGATAGCAGGAAAGACGCTCAGCAGGAAGGCTGTGGCACAGAGGAAAGAGCACTGGGCTAGGGATCAGGACACGTGTTTTCTATTCCCAGCTCTGCTACTGACCTTCCCTGCTGTGCGCCTCAGTTCTCCAGGTAGGGTCGCCAACCCTCCTGCTTTCGCCGGGAGTCTCCTGGAATCGGACTCTATCTCCCGGAGGCTACTGAAGCCAAACCGGGAGATTTTAGCAGCTAAAAGTCTGGCTGCACAGCGGGGCTAAGGCAGGCTCTCTGCCTGCCCTGGCTCCACGCTGCTCCCAGAAGCAGCCAGCATGTCCCTGCAGCCTGTGGGGGGACTCCGCGGCCAATAGGATGGCAGCCAATGGAAGCTGTGGGGGGAAGCATGTGAAGCCACCTGGCCTCTCCCACCCCAAGGGCCCCAGGGATGTGCCAACTGCTTCCAGGAGCAGTGTGGGGCCAGGGAGCCTGGCTTAGCCACGCTGTGCCATCGACTGGGAGCCGCTCGAGGTAAGCGCCGCCACCCCGCACCCCCTCCTGCACCCCAGCCCGCTGCCCCAGTCCTGAGCCCCCTCCCAGAGCCAGCACCCCCTCCTGCACCCCAAACCTCTTCCCACCCCCTAACCCCCTGCCTCAGCCCTGAGCCTCCTCCCACACCCAAACCCCCTCCCAGAGCCTGCACCCCGCATCTCCTCATGCACCCCAACCCCGTACCCCAGACCTGAGCCCCCTCCCATACCCAAACTCTCTCCCAGAGCCTGCACTTCACATTTCCTTGTGCACCCCAACCCCCCACCCCAGACCTGAGCCCTCTCTCACACCCAAACTCCCTCCCAGAGCCTGCACCCCGCATCTTCTCGTGTACCCCAACCCCTTGCCCCAGCCCTGAGCCCCCTCCCACACCCATACCCCCTCCCAGAACTTGTATCCTGCATCCCCTCGTGCACCTCAAGGCCCGGCCCCAGCCTTGAGCCCCCTCCCAGAGCCAGCACCCCCTCTTGCACCCCAACCCCCTTCCCTCACCCTAACCCCCTGCCCCAGCCCTGAGCCCCCTCCCACACCCAAACTCCCTCCCAGAGCCTGCACCCTGCATCCCCTCATGCACCCCAACCCCCTGCCCCAGCCTGGTGAAAGTGAGTGAGGGTGGGGGAGAGTGAGCAAGAGAGGGAGGGGGGATGGAATGAGCGGGGCAGGGCCTCGGAGAAGGAGCAGGGCCTCGGGGAAGGGGTGGGGCAGGGGGCGGGGCAAGGGTGTTTGCATTTGTGTGATTGAACAGTTGCTAACCCTATCTCCAGCCCACCTTTTGCCTGTTTGGGTAGTAAGCTCTTTGGGGTATGGACTGTGTCTCTGGGCAGCACCCAGCTCGATGGAGGAACCCCCCCGTCCCCTCTTGTTCTTCGTCACAGGGTCTAGGCTGGAGGGGTGCTGGACGGGGAGGCCCTGGTTCCCAGCCAAGTTAATATGAGTAGGTCCAGCTTTTCCTCCTGTCCCAAACTCTGCTCAGCTGCTCCTAGGGATGAAAACCTGGCAGCCAGCAGTGTATGAATGTTACATTATTGCTAATCACGCAAGCTACATTAGTGTCACCTCCCGGCATCTGAAATCTCCCTGCGCAGCATCTTCTGGAGTCAAGTGCTTTGGTTGGGAGGGCTGAGATCTAATTAAAAGCTGTATCCTAATGATGTCTGATTGCACTCAATCGGGATTGGGCTGCAAGCCAGCCAGCCAAGCCACCCTGAGAAGGTGTCACATGCTAACCGCCAGGGACAGAATGAGGCCATGACAGCCATTCACCTGTCTGCTTGTTTGTCCCTCGGATGCCCTCCCTCACCCATCTCCTGGGGTCGGGATCCTCATCCCACTTGGCCGAGAGGGACCTTGCCACTTGCAACCTCAGAGTCAGTCTCCTTCCCCCACCAGAAGCAGCCGCAAGGGAAACAGAACCCAGGAGTCCTGACTCCCAGCCCTCCTCTGTCCACTCAACCCCAGTCCCTGCATCGAGCCAGGAATAAACCCAGGAGTCCTTACTTTCAGCCCCACCCTGCTCTAACCACTAGACACCACTCCCCTTCCAGCATCAAGGATAGATCCCTGGAGCCCAGCGTCCCAGTCACTCTGCTCTAACCACTAGACCAGACACAGTGGCCCTGTTTCCCAGTCCTGTGCCCTAACCCAGACCACAACCACTCTGTATATATTTGCCACTGAGAGACACAGTTAGAATGCTCAGACCCTCACAAACCCCTTATCTCTTTGCAGGTAGGATATGAAAATGCTGGCACCGTGGAGTTCCTGGTAGATAAACATGGCAAACACTACTTCATTGAGGTGAATTCCCGGCTTCAAGTGGAGCACACGGTGACAGAAGAGATCACAGAGTAAGTGATGCCTCTTGCTCCCCAGTCTGCTGTGCTGGGGCACCTTCTTAGCTGTCTAAACAGAGGGATACGGAGTAGGAGCAAGGAGGTGGTATTAGCCCTTGGGAGGAGGGGATGAGAGGATGGAGGAGTGTGGGAATGTGGCATATGGGATGGAGGGGGGAAGAGGGTGCACTCAGGACCAGCACCAGTGTTTTTGGCGCCCTAGGCGCACGGCCATTTCGCTGCCCCGTGCATTGCTCCCGCGGCTCCAGTGGACCTGCCGCAGGCATTCCCACGGAGGGTCCGCTGGTCCTGCAGCTCTGGTGGAGCTGCCTCAGGCGTGCCTGCAGGAGGTCCACCAGAGCCGCGGGACCAGCGGACCCTCCGCAGGCACACCTGTGGCAGGTCAACTGGAGACGCCTGCCCCCCCCCGGTAAAATGCTGCCCCCCAGTAATTCTGGCGCCCTAGGTGATTGCCTAGGTCACCTAAATGGAAGCACCGGCCCTGGGTGCACTGAATCCAAACGCTGTTTGCTGTCCCATCTCAGACCAATAGGCCTATCTAGCTCGGCCTCCCATCCTGCCATCCCAGATCAGACTAATGGGCCCAGCCAGTCAGGTATGCCCAAGAATCTGTCTTTTCTACTCTGTTCTGTATTTGTACATCACCTGGCACGATGAGTCGTGGCCCATGACTGGGGCTCCTAGTGCTAATGCAAACCAAATTCCATCTGCATATAACCTATAGACTAGAATAGCCCTGCACCGTGGCTCGTAGCCTTGTGTGATATGCTCCAGAGAGCTAGACCACCTCTTGGTTGCTGTTATATGAGCAGGCAGTTCAGCAGGTTGTTAAAGGTGGTTGTCGCGTTTGCAGTTAGATGCAGACCAAGACGTTGGGCTGAACTCGCAGCATTCACCTCCCCAAAGCCGGGGCATGTTTTCACGCACACAGCTTTAGACTCCGCACTGTAAAGGAGCAGCGGGAGTCCCCACACTCCGCCTGGGAGGGGAAGAAGGAAATCCTTCCTCCCAGCTTGGCTGGTGTTTCAGCAGAGCTGCCACCAGCAACATCAGAGGCTCTGAGGCTTGGGTGTTCCAAATTCACAAGTCAGATCATCTTGAAAATCATCAGGTTGGTGCAGAAGAAAATCAGAGATCCCCGGAAATATCACCGCACTGGCTTTAAAAATCACCCCATTGGCTTAAACATTATGAGCTTGGCTTAAAAAAAACAGCAAGAAGGTTCTTTAAGAGCAGGAAATTGGCTTAGGAAATAATGAGATTTTTGAGCATTCATCTTGTTTTTTTAGTTTTCCTTATGGTTTTGGAGCCCTTAAGGTTAATCTTTTCCAGGTTTTCTCCCCCACTGCGAGGGTTAGAAAACTATCTCCGAAAAGAAAAGAAAAGTTGAGTTTCTCATACGTTCATGACTCCAGGAGCTGGTGCTTTAAGGAAAGAACTAAATATCATGAGGCACAAGAATGCTAGGTGCCTCATGTGCTAAAATTGTGATTCACCTGGCGTACGGTTGCTGTTTATATAGAGGGTTTGGCCAAATTTGATTTGAATTTTTCATTGTTTATAGCGACAGATAATAGCAATGTTTATTTTAAAGATTTTTACAATTTTTATTGATTTGAAATGTTCACAGTTGCAGGAAATTATGGGGAGGGTCACAGAATGGGGGAGTGAGACAATAATTATTGACCGAGAGGAGAGGCTGAGATTCACAAAGTCAAAGCTTCCTAGCGGTTAAAACACAAATTGTCAACATGGCATGTCCACGTAGACAAAGTAAATCTCCTTAAATCAAACTGGAATAAGTTTCCAAGCAACATTTTTCTGACACTGTCCGTCTGAGGTGAACTGAGGCAGCCGCCTCAGGTGCCAGACTGTGGGGAGGCACCACTAGGACCCAGAGTGTAGAAAATTGTGTCTGCTGCTGGTGCATATGTATTCTCTCTGTTCTAGATGCACAGAGATGGTGGAATGCTGGGCTGGAGGAAGGAGGGCGCAAGAGACATAACAGGCAGGCAGGAGAAAAGGTGAGAGGGAGTAACAGAAAGCAGCAGGAGCTGCAGGGAGAGAGAAGAGGAGGACCCTCTTATGTACCCTTCTAGCAGCCCCAGGCACCTGAACTGATTAACAGCAGCTTCTCAGGGAGCTTCCTGTTTCCTGCTGCTTCCCTGAACCCACTCGAGAACAGGCAGTCAGCTGAAGTAGTAGGAGGCAGTAAGGCCCTTAAGCAGTGGCGGCTCCAGGCACCAGCGCTCGCATGCCTGAGGTGGCAAGCTGCAGGGGGTGCCCTGCCAGTCCCTGCGAGGGCGGGATGCCTGCGGGAGGTCCACCGGTCCCACGAATTCAGCGGCGGGTACACCGAAGCCGTGGGACCGGCGGACCTCCTGCAGGCAAGCTGCCGAATCCGCAGGACCGGGGACCTCCCGCAGGTGCGCCGCCGAAGGCAGCCTGCCTGCCATGCTTGGGGCGGCAAAAAAGCTAGAGCTGCCCCTGCCCTTAAGATGCTGATATCTTCCCTCATTCAGTCTCTGCTACCAGCCTGCTTATTTGTCCCCTTCAACTGAGTGTTGAGAGCCACTCTAGCTGGCACAGAACAGCAGTCATGAGTGAAAGAAGAAAGCACCGTTCTGGGGCAGCATTCAGAAGAAGAAAGCAAGCACAGGAAGCTTTTCTGTTTGAGCAGGAAGGAGCTCTCCTGAGATACATACACACAAATGTTCCCGGTGAGCCTTCCAGCCCCAGTGAGGATGTGAGTGGTGAGGAGATGCCTGATCTTCCAGTTAGTCAGAGTGCAGGTGACCTGGCAGCTACTGCAGCATCCATATCAACACCTCAAATGGATGCACATTCCTGAAGAAAAGTGTAGATCAGAGAAGAGTGTGGTGAAGGTGCAAGAAACTGCTGCCGCTGAGTTTAGTTCCTTATGTCTAGATGATCCAAGACTGTGGACCCACTTGAGCAGTAGCCTGAGGGACTTACTTGTACTGCATGGGCCACAGCAAGTGAAAAACTTCATGTTCCCCAAAGACAATGAAAATAGAAGTTTCCATCCAGCACACTACTGGCATGAAATCCCAAATGGTGACAAAGTGGAGAGGCCATAGCTTATTTATTCAAAAACCCAGAATGCTGCATTCTGTTTTTGTTGCAAACTCTTCCAGTCTAATGTTCCAGCCACATTGGGTTCTACAGGAACAAAAGACTGGAAAAATCTGGCTAGAAATCTGGCATGCCATGAGAAGGCAGCAAATCACCAGAGAGTATTCCATCAATGGAAAGAGCTTGAGATGAGACTAAGGTTAAAGGCCACCATAGATGATCAGCATCAAGAGAAGACTGCGTCAGAGTCTCTTTACTGGCAAAAAAAAGGGCTCATTGCCATTGTGAGAATGCTTGTTACCCAAACCTAGCACTGTGTGGCACTTCAGATCACCTGTATGTGACAAACAATGGAAACTTCCTTAAAATTGTGGAGCTGATGGCTGAGTTTGATGCTGTACTCCAGGTGCATCTAAGAAGAGTCACCATCCAAGAAATGTACACACACCACTACCTTGAAAAAACAATTCAAAATGAGATCATACAGTTACTGGCCACAAAAGTCAAACAGAAGATTGTGGCAAATCTGAAAGCGAGATATTACTCTGTTATTCTGGACTGCACACCTGACACCAGCCATACGGAACAAATGACTTTAATGGTGCGTTTTGTAACAACAACAGAACCTAGTGAAAATGTCCCTGCAGTGGTGACTGTCAGAGAGCATTTTCTAAAATTTTTTGACATTGATGATACTACAGGAACTGGTCTGACAAATGTGCTTCTTAAAAAGCTGGAAGATACGGGAATTGCGATAGTTGACATGAGAGGTCAGGGCTACGATAATGGTGCCAACACGAGAGGAAAGAACAGAGGAGTGCAGACATGGATCCAAGAATTAAACCACTGAGATTTTTTTGTCCCATGCAGTTCTCATCCACTGAACTTGGTGGTCAGTGTTGCAGCATCAGCTTCCAGTGAGGCTGCTGAATTTTTTAATGTAATTCAAAGTATCTATGTATTTTTCTCTGCAGCAACTCTTCAATGGCAAATTTTGAAGCAATATCTGAGAACATCCTCTCTGACACTGAAACCACTGAGTGCCACACGATGGGAAAGTCGAGTGGAGACGATAATGCCTATCAAACACCAAATTGGGAAGATAGATGATGCCATAGTTGCCATTATGGAGGATAATGCTATGACAGGAACTGTTTGTGGGAGAACAGTGGCAGTGGGAAATGGAATCACCAGAAACATATATAACTTCAAATTTCTGTGTGGCTTAGTGTTGTGGCATGACATACTGTTTGAAATGTTGTAAGCGAGAGACTCCAAGGTGTTGACCTTGATATATCTGGAGCAATGGAACAACTGGACAAACCAAATTCATACCTACAGTTTTATTGGTCAGATGAGGGATTTCAAAACGTTCTGAAGAGTGGACAGAAGTTGGCAGAGGAACTTCACCCTGAAGCTATTTTCCCACCCATTAAAAAATATACAAGAGTCACCAAAGAAGAAAACATTTTGATTACGAGGCATGGGATAATCCCATAAGCGATCCCAAACAACAATTCAAAGTTGAATTCTTTAACCAGCTGCTAGATTGTGCAATACAGTCAGTTCAAGAATGTTTCATGCAGCTCAAGGAACACAGCAGCATATTTGAGATGTTGTACGATATTCCAAAACCCCTCACTATACGTGAAGAAGACCCACACCAGCAATGCAAGGCACTAGAGACAGTGTTGACACATGATGACATGCGGAATATTGATGCGAGTGATTTAGGTGATGAACTGAAAGCCCTTTCAAGATACATTTCAGCAGGATCAACTCCAAAGGCTGTTCTGGAATATATGTGCACACATAAGATGACCACCCTCTTTTCAAATGCTTTTGTTGCTCTGCGCATACTTCTCACACTTCCTGTAACAGCTGCCAGTGGAGAACGCAGCTTCTCCAAGCTGAAGTTAATAAAAACACATCTATGCTCCACAATGACACAGGAGAGGCTGGTCAGCCTTGCAAGCATCTCAATAGAGCATGAGCTGGCCCAGACTGTGGACCTTCAGGAAGCAGTTCAAATCTTTGCAGCCAAGAAGGCACAGAAAGCACCACTTTGATTATTCAAACAGATCAAAACGCCAGTGTTTACTATGCAGACAAGAAAAGTTACATTTGCTGTTCAGGCATTTGAAAGTTAAGTGTTGCTTAAAATTTTTGAACAAGGCATTTTAAGTTGTCAGTTCTCCTATATTGGGGTAGGTAGCAGAGCAGCACCATGAGAGGAGTAGAACAGGAAGAGGGCAGAATTGAGACCTTTCAAAGTTTTGGCCCAAGTGAGGGGCCATGGAGGCGTCATTTGAGCTCCCCGCGCCAGGTGCCAAAATGTTGTGGGCCAGCCCTGCGTCTGTACATTTCGACTGTTGTGTTTTGAAGTATTTTTGCGTCTATTTGTGTGCGTGGTGAAACCAATGTTTACCGATATTTCCAGATTAAAAATCTCATCCTTTCAAGCCTATTCATGTGATGGTAGCAATCCAAAGGCCCAAATATACAGTGCCTAGCACATGGGGGGGATTCTCAACTGAGACCCCCCCCCATGTGCTAAGCACTGTTCAGACCCCCCCGACCAGACTCGGGGCCCAGAGCGCTGCACATATAATTGTTCAAAACCCATGCATAAATAATGAATGATAAATAATTACAGACTGGAGGAAGGATGGCCCAGTGGTTAGGACACTAGCTGAGGACTTGAGACACCAGGGTTCACTTGTTGCTCCACCACCAACATTGGGCAAGTTGGGTGCCTCGTTTTACCCATTGTACAACAGTGATCTCTGCTCTGCCCTGCCTACCCGGGGAGTCTTGGGGATAATACATGACTACTCATGAGGCGCTCAGCTTGTGTAGCGATGGGGCCACGTAAGTGCCATTGATAGACCCCCGCCATCGAACCCTGAGGGCAATGAACGGCTGCACAGTTATTGAAACGCCAAGCACGCACGTTGTCACCTTGTTCAGTTCATCAGCACTCCTAGCAGAGTGATGTCTGGCCCCCGTTATGAGGCCTTGTCACATGAGCGGGTGAGAGACAGCCCAGACTGCAGCCCGAGTGGGATCCTTTCTGATCCTGCCTGCTTGTGGGTGCCTTGCTACCAGCAGTCCTCACCACTTGGGGGCACTGTCTGCACTAATGAAGGCCTGGAGGTCAGGCACCAGGATAAGATGTCATCTTACCATGATCTCAGCCCGGCATGCTCGGCAAATCAGACTGTGCTTCTATCTCAGAGACTTATCTTGCCCCCACCCCATCCCCTGGTGCTTCTCTAATGTATTATCCTCACAACCCCTGGGGGAGGTAGGGCAGAGCTATTACCATCATTGTGCAGGTGGGGAAACTGAGGCACAGAGCAGCCAAGGGCCAGCTCCTTAGGGGCTAGACCCACAAAAGGATGTAGGCGCTTAAGTCCAACATCTAGGTGCCACTGAGAATTTCCAGGCTCCTGCTCAGCTGCTGCCTAATTCCCTGCCAATCAGCATGCACAAAACCATTGACTCCTAATGCTACACCACAACTTACAAGCAGTTCGAAGCCTCACATCAGCCAAAACCCCAGCCCTGAAGCAGGATTCTCACACTGTGTGTTCCCCTGCTTGCTTGCCAGAGGCCCCTGATCCTGTAGGTGTGCTCTGAGCATGCTCAGGATTAGGCCTTGTGCAAAAGATAGCACGTGTGTAGGTCTGGCCCAGAATGGGTAACAGTCCAGTGGGCTGGGCACGTACCTGGGTTGTGGGAGATGCAGGTTTGAATCCCCACTCTGCCTGAGACCAAGCAGGGACTTGAACACATCTTTCCACAGCCCTGCTGAGTGCCCTGAGTGTCAAGCTCTTGGCCGTCTGAGGGCAGCGCTCTCTGCTTCTCCATGAGAAAGGGCCACCCTGTCTTAGGCACCTAACTCCAGGAGAGGGCTCACAAGTGAGTGAGTGAGGTGCTGGACCCTGAACCCTGTCCCTTTCCTCTGCATTTCACTCCTGGCTTCCAGAGCTGGCTCCCTGCACAGCTTGCTGGCTTCTGAGCATCCTTTCCTTACACGCAAGGCGTGGAGCGTCTGACTTGGAGCCAAGACTTCCACTCGGCATCAGGCCCCCGGGGAGCACTCCAGCTTAGACACTGCAACCCAGAAGAACCTCTGTGAATCTAGTCCCCCGTGTCTGGTCCAGGGTTTATGACAGAACTCAAGTGGCCCGTGCTAGCACCTGAACTGCTGCACCATCCTTTGTTGGTCCTGCAAAATGGGTGCAACTGAGGCCAGGACAATTTGTGGCTTCCTGAGGAGTGGCGAATGTAGCTCAGAGTGGCTCAGGACCAACATCCAGCTAGCCCAGCACTAGATGGCATGTTTTAGACCCACACCGGATACTGGACTTAACCTGGGCGAGTTGGGGGAAATGGAATGGCCTGTAATAGACAGAAGATCAGACTGGATGCTCTGAGGTGTCTTCGGGCCTTACAATCTATGGATCTAGGCCGCACAGGAATGCCCCTTCCAAACCTTTTTCCAACTCGGAGTCGCTTGGGAAGCTGGGCTCATTCGAAGAAAGTGCATTTTCCTACAGCCAGAGGCAAGGTTGTGTGTACAGGGACAAGAAATGTCAGCTGTACCTACGGGGTTGGGAGGGGGAGCTGTGCTCTTGGACTCAGGGACTCTGGAAAGGAGTCAGATCCTGGTGAAAAGCAAGTAATTGTGAGCTCCCAGTGTGAACAGGGAGCCAAGATTGAATGCAGTTCTGGGGTGGATCAGAAGGCAGCACTGAATAGGAGCAGGGAGTTGACTTCACGGCACCAGTGACTGGGATGCTGCATCAGCTCTGGGTGTACCCATTGAAACATCACAGAGAAAGAGCCATAAGAGGGATCTGTAATAGCTTCCTACTCAGATCTGAACCTTAGAGTTCAGAAACTAAGATGCTAGCACGAAACCTCCAAGCTTAATTACCAGCTTGGATCTGATAGCGCTGCCACCAGACAGGAATTACAGTGCCTGCCTCACTCTGGTCTCCCCAAAACCTTCCCTGGGATCCCCAAACTCAGACTCTGGTCTCATCAACAAGGGAAATATACGCCACTTCCTTCGCTCTTACCTACTCCAGAAGATTTCTCCGGCTGCAATTCCTTGAAAAACACAAAACAAAGAGAGCCGATTTCTTTCAAACCCAGTCAAGTCTAAAGGTACAGCCTTTCAACTCTGAACAACAGAGATTCCCCTCCAGTCTTTCCCTGAAGAGAGACGTAACCCTGCACATGAGTTCCTATCCCTGAACCTCAACTGTAGAAAAGAAAATCCAACAAGTTTTAAAAAAAAAAGCTTTATATAAAAAGAAAGAAAAAGACATAAAAATGGTCTCTGTATCAAGGTTGACAATATACTGGATCAATTGCTTAAAAGAAAAATGAATAAACAGCCTTATCCAAAAAGATATACAATTTAAAACATTCCAGCAACTACACACATGTAAATACAAAAAAAACATATAAGCCTATTGTCTTTCTACCTTTGTACTTACACTTAGAAACAGAAGAATAGAAAAGCCTGGAGATAGAGATCACTCTCATAGCCGAGAGCGCACAGAGAGGAGACACAGATAAAGGACACACACCCCACAAATTCCCTCCCTGAGCTTTGAAAAATCAGGTTTCCTGATTGGCCCTCTGGTCAGGTGTTTGGTTCCCTTTGTTAACCCTTTACAGGTAAAAGAAACATTAACCCTTAGCTATCTGTTTATGACAGGATCTGAGGGCTGAAGAACTCTGAGACTTCTTAGCTGGGTCTGATCCTGGTAAATAAAACGGCTGAATGGCCTGAGCCCCCTGGCCCTTAAAGGGCCAAGCACCCTATTATAGTCTCATAGAGGGCAGCAGGGCTGGATTGCAGCTATGCAGGAGTGGCTAGAACACTGTGCCCGCTTTGGGTGACTGGGTTCTACTCCCTGCACTGCCAGTGAGCGTGTGCAAGTCGTTGCCCCATCCTGGGCCTCCGCATCTCCTTTTGTAACAAAGGGATAACGACAGCTGATCTCACTCCTAGGCAAGGGATCCTGTATTAACAACCCCCTGTGTCCCACCCCATAGGCAGCTGCATCTCAGCCCTGGGCGAGGGAAACTGTATAAACAGCCCCTGTGTCCCACCTCAGAGGTGGCTGCATCTCAGTCCCAGGCGAGGGTACTGTATAAACAGGCCATGTACCCCACCCCAGAGGCAGCTGCATCTCAGCTCCGGGCGAGGGATCCTTTGTAAACAATGCACGGACCGCAGCCATGTCTAGAGAGAGAGTCTTTTGGCAAAGCCAGGCACTATAATGAATGTGAAGTTGTTATCAATTAGCTGGCAATTGGGAGATTAGGAATGGGAAAAGGGGAGGGTGGCGCTGTGTGTTTCCAGGGGCATTAACAATGCCATAAATCCTTGTCAGCATTGGGCATATGCAGCCAATTACAAAAATTAGCTCTAATTAGCAGGACGCAGCCTTTGGCTTCACAGTTCCCCAAGCAGCTGTCTCTGCTCCCAGGGAAGCTCTAGCCAGGCCATGTGTTCTGCTGACAGCTTCCAGCCTGCTTCACTGCAGAGGGGCCTGTGTGTGCCTGCCTGGGGGGCTCTGGGGATTTCTCTCCCCAGGCTGTCTGGCCTCAGGGGTCTCCCGGAGATAGGCACATACAGGGCATGCAGATCATGGTCAGGGCAGTTTCTGACATCTGCTCCACTGTTTGCCAAGTTGATCTTAGTTTGAGCTAGTGCCTTACAGCGCCCCCTGCTGGGAGAAGCTGGGACTGGATTAGCCAGAAGCTCCCCCACAGCCAGTGCTCCTGCCCTGTTTCCTAAAGCGCCCCCTTCTGGGACAGGCCAGGACTGGAGGAAGCATGAGCTCCCCCACAGCCAGTGCGTCTGCTCCCTCCGGCGCCCTCATGCGCCCTCACAGCCAACGCTCTCACCCCCCTCCCTCCGGCGCTTCTCCTCTGAAGATGATGCTCCTGGTCACAACCTGGAGAGCAACGAGGAAGGATTGAGGAGTGGTGTCGTTCATTTCCAACTGAGGGGTGTCTGGCCGTGGCCCCATGGCTGAGGGGGCCGGCATGGCAAGGAGGAGGCCGGAGGCGTCTGCGCGGTGAATATTCCTGTGCTGGGGTTGAGAAGCAGAATCCCTTTGATGTTCCAACCCAGGGAGCTGGGCTGAATATAAATCACTTAGCCTGGGTGGCTCCAGCAGCTACAAGGGGCTAGGATGAGGTTTTAGCTCTGCAGATTTGATTGAAGTGCTGCATGAACCGCTTTTCCCCCACACCCCCGGCCAAGCCAGCCTCCTCCCTGTGCAGTGTTGCCATGAAGTATTTGACTCTCAGAGAAATGGAGGCATGGAAGGGTAAAGGGTTGGAGAGGATATAGGAGCCAGGAGTCCTGACGTGCAGCCCCCCATTCTAACCACTAGACCTTCTTTCCCTCCCAGAGCTGTGATAGAACCCAGGAGTCCTGGCTCCGAGAGACCACCCCCACTAACTGCTCGAATGTGCACCATTTGTGGCATTGTTTGGTGGCTGTCAATGTAACTTGGCTCAGCTCAGATGCTGTTGCACTGTTGTATACTAGGGTTGCCAGGGGTCCAGGTTTCGACTGGAACACCTGGTCGAAAAGAGACTCTGGCAGCTCCAGTCAGCACCTGTGACTGGGCTATTAAAAGTCTGGTTGGTGTGGGGCTGGCAGGCTCCCTACCCGGCTCCACATGGCTTCCAGGAAGTGGCCGGCATGTCTCTCCAGCTCTTAGGCATAGGGGCAGCCACAGGAGCTGTGAGGGCGTCCCCACCCTGAACATCGGCTCCTCAGCTCCCATTGGCCAGAAGCCGCACTCCCAGCCGGAGCCCTCACCCCCAACTGCACCTCAGCTCCCAGCCCCAGCCCAGTGAAAATGAGCGAGTGAGCGAGGGTGGGAGAGAGCGAGTGACAGAAGGAGGGGGGTGGAGTGAGTTGGGGCAGGGCCTCATGGAAGGGGCAGGGCAAGGGTGTTTGTTTTGTGTAACTAGAAAGTTGGTAACCCTATTGCAGGGGTTGGCAACCTTTCAGAAGTGCTGTGCCGAGTCTTCATTTATTCACTCTAATTTAAGGTTTTGCGGGCCAGTAATACATTTTAATGTTTTTAGAAGGTCTCTTTCTGTAAGTCTATAATATATAACTAAACCATCGTTGTCGGTAAAGTAAATAAGGTTTAAAAATGTTTAGAAGTTTCATTTAAAATTAAATTAAAATGCAGAGCCCCCCAGACCAGTGGCCAGGACCCGGGCAGCGTGAGTGCCACTGAAAATCAGCTCACCTGCCGCCTTTGGCACACGTGCCATCGGTTGCCTGCCCCTGCTCTATTGTATACACTGGGAGCAAATCAGTCTCAATGATGGTTTGTCAGGCAGTGGGCTCTACCGCTAAGAGGGTGGCCTGGGGGTCAGGACTCCTGGGTTCTGTTTCTAACTCTGGAAGGGGAAGGGGGTCTACTGGATTGGCGCAGAAGTGGACTGGGAGCCAGGAAATCTGGGTTCTGTTCCTGGCTCTAACACTGCCCTTGGGGAGGTCTGTTTGCCTCTCTGTGGCTCAGTTTCCCTGCCCACCCGTTGTCTATTTCGGTTGTAAGCTCATTGGGCCAGAGACTGTCTCTCACTGGGTGTTTGCACTACTGTGGGCCCCAGTGGTGATCAGGGTGTGTGCAGCACCTGGCATGTCACTGCAATACACACCGTAATCATAAATGTGAATGCTGTGGCCAAGCCACTTCTCTCCTAGCCCTTGGGGGGGGTAAGGGGGATCTAGCTGTAGATAATAATGAGAGACCGCCAGTCATGCCCCATTGCTGCTCCTGCTCCCCTAGGCACTCCACCCTGGATTACAGGCTGATAGAGCCATGCCTAAAAATAGCCATGTAATGCTCTTGAAATCGGTTCTCTCTTCCTCCGCCCTCGCGTGCGTCCGGCTCTCCATTGTGCAGTGGTGAGCACTGCTGCTTGCAGTTAGAGAAACTCTCCCACCTCCTTCTTGCTTTTATTTGTCAGTCTGGTTTTCTTCCTGAATTGGGTGGGCAGCCCTCACTCTGAGAATCCAGGCTGATCTCTCGGGCTGGGGAGCCTGTCTCACTTTTCTCTTTGCTTCAATTGTCTGCAAGAGGCGGTGAGGGAGCAGGAAGATTATCTCTGTCTTGTGTGGCTGGGGAGGCTTCTTGGTGATTTTTTTTACATGCACCCTGTCACCTCCTCTAATCACCAAACCCTGCTCCTGTCCCAGAGCTGGGGAGAGAACCCAGGAGTCCTGACTCCCAGCCCCCCCTGCTCTAACCCATTAGACCCCACTCCTGGGTGAGGGCTCCTGGGTTCTATTGCTGGCTCTGGCAGAGAAGTGAGGTCTAGTGGTTAGAGCAGAAGGCTGTGGGGGTCAGGACTCTGAGATTCTATTTCCAACTGTGGGAAGGGAGTGATCTCTGGTGGTTAGTGCAGGAATTGCTGGGAGTCAGCTGGCTCTGGGAGGGGCGTGGAGGGGGTGGATTAGAGCAGAGGACCTGAGAGCCAGGACCCTTGGGCTCCCTTCCCTGCTCTGCCACAGACCTCAGGCAAGCCACTTAGTCTCTGTGTCTGTTTCCGTCTTTGTACGCTGAGGATAATGGTGCTTCCCCACCACACAAGGGTTGCTGCATTGCCCGATGGCAAAGTGCTGACACACGACTGGAACTGGGGCCAGGCAGGGACTTGGTTAGATGGCAGCAGTGCGTAAAGTTAAAGCAGTTCTCTTCGGGTCTGAGGCCCACTCCTTGCTGGCTGCCAGCAGAGTCTGGGTCCTGGTATCAACAGGTTCTGAGGTTTTCTGACGCTTCTGAAACTTCTGGGGACAGCCTTTGTCAAAGACCGAAGACAGGGCCAGGTGGGCACATTGGTCTGATCTGGGGGTGGGGGGAGAGATACTAGGCTGGATGGCCTCCTAGATCTGATCCAACCCAGCAGGGATGGGATTGGGTTGTGGCGGGGGGTCAGATACCAGGTTAGATGGGCTCATTGGTCTGATCCTGCACAACAATTCCCATGTTCTAAGATAGTACTGGGGATGGGGGAGGGGGCGCTGCCCCCTGCTGGAGAGAATCAGGCTGGGGTTGGTGTGTCTGCCCCCTGATAGAGAATTGGGCAGCTGGTATGTGTTGTGTGCATTTGTTTTTGCGGGCGCACGCGGTAGGATCCTCTCTCCTTTCCCAACTGTGCCCTTGGAAAGTTTCCATCTGCTCTTCTTAATTCTCCAGCGCTGGTGCAAACGAATCGGTCTCTCCTTAACAGCAAAGGTTGCTCAGGCTTAACTGCTATGTTCTGAGGTCAGGGCCAGACACACAGAATGTACTGTGTTCATTATCCGGCCCAGGCATCCAAAACTGCCGGCCACCTTGCACCTGATTGGGTTGCTGCAGCGTTAGCAGATAATTTTGCCTCATTTCTTGGGGGACTTTTGTACTGGGGACCCCTTTCACACAGCCAGCCTCTGAGTGCGACCCCCTCCCCTTATAAATTAAAACCACTTTTTTATATTTAACATTATTATAAATGCTGGAGGCGAAGTGGGGTTTAGAGTGGAGGCTGACAGCTCACGACCCCCTGAAGGGTCTCGACCCCCAGTTTGAGAACCCCTGCACTATATTAAATAAACACATAGTATATTAGATCTGCATGCTGGGGAAATCTAATTTGAGGTGGCACGAAATCCAGAAGCAAACGGATCTGGTGCCGCTGAAAATCCATAGGGCTGCTGCAGTGCAAATGTAATCGACCGCATGCCATTCTTGGTGTATGATGCGTATTGCAATATACTGCATGCATATATATGCCACTTCCAAATCTAATATGCTGCCTGCAAAAGTCATTTACCACATGCCAAGAGATATATATAGACTGCATGCAAACATAATATACAGTATCCATATGTCAGATACTATGTGCTAATGTAATAGATTGCATACCTACACACACACACATATACTGTGTTCGTACTCCAATATGCTGCATGCTCATATATATGCAGCATGCAGATCTAATATACTATGTGTTTATTTAATATAGTGCAGGGGTTCTCAAACTGGGGGTCGAGACCCTTCAGGGGGTCGTGAGGTTATTATTTGGGGGGTCGTGAGCTGTCAGCCTCCACCCTAAACCCCACTTCGCCTCCAGCGTTTATAATAGTGTTAAATATAAAAAAGTGGTTTTAATTTATAAGGGGAGGGGGTCGCAGTCAGAGGCTTGCTGTGTGAAAGGGGTCCCCAGTACAAAAGTTTGAGAACCAGTGATATAGTGCATCAAAATATAATGTACTGTTTGGATAATTAATATCCTGTGTGCATATGCAATATATTGCATACAGATATATACATTGGGTACGTATTGTGAGTGCCTGTTAAATATACTGCTTGCATATGTAACATGTTGCGTACAAACACACTACATGCATGTGTAGTATGCTTCATATCCATATATATGCTGCAGGTATATATGTAATATACCTCACACAGTTAGGTATTTACTGCATGCAAATATGCAGTGCTACATGCACCGGTAGTTTCCTGTATGCACAGGTAATTTTCTGCATGCAGATGTAATATATTTTGTGCTTATTTAATATACTGCATGTAGTATAGGATATATATTTACTGCATGCAAATATAATATATATTACATGCATATGTAATATGCAGGGTGCCTGTTTAATGTCATGTGTACAAGTGTAATATGCGGCATACAAATATAATATGTTGGATGCCTGTTAAATATACACTGCATGCACATTTAATAAACTGCATATGATCCCCATGTGTGTCAGTGCCTGGAGCTAGCTACATACGCTGGCATTTCCACTGAAATCCCTTGCTATCACCTCAGCTCCAGGGAGCTGGCTGAGGAGGAGTCTGAGCTGTATAATTGCTTGCATGCTTTGGCACACGCCAGACAAATTACTCTCCCTTGGGATCAATACGCCATAAAAATACACAAAAAGCAAGTATATCTATGACCTTCCCCTAGAACGATTCTTTCTAAACGTGTAGTTCGTGTTTAGTTCCTTGCTGCATCATAGAGGCAGTGTACTTTGCTTGTTACAGCAGGTGGGGGTGGGGCTGGGAGCCAGGACTGGGATGGAAATGTGGGTGTAGTGGTCAGAGTGGGGCGGACTGGGAGTCAGGACATCTAGGGTCTATTCCTAGTGCCAGGGAGAGAGTAGGCTTCAGTGGTTAGAACAAGGAGTACACTGGCAATCAGAACCTCCTGGGCTCCGTTCCTAGCTCTGCCATTGACCTGCTGGGTGACCCTGGGCAAGTTCCTTCCCTTCTCTGTGCCTTGGTTCCCCTCCCCTCCTTTGTATTTTTCCATTGGAAGCTCCTTGGCACAGTCTTTCACTGTCTGTGCAGCACCCAGCACAGCAGAGGCCCCACCCTTGGTTGGTGTCTGTAGAATCTACCATAATCCTCCTCATAACAAGCAATGAGGATGTCAGAGCACTGTTTGATTTGTGTGACTGGCTGGCAGCCTGTCTTATTTCTCTTACCACAGGCCTTGCTGTCACTCCGGTGGGTGCCATATAAAATATTTATCACACAAACATGCAACGCTATATTAAAGCCTTTGCCGAATCTCAAGGTCCTTTGCTGAAACGACACATCATCCACTGCAGCTCTTCCTTTGACTCGCACTGTCCCAACAGGGCTCTCTGTTCTCTACAAACCTCTCGTCTGTTGCAAACTGCCGCAGAACCTTGAAGCTGCGCATGTTGCTTTTGGCTGGGCTTAGCCGATGTCGCCTCTTGTATCCTTGATCGCCCAAGATCTGACACCAGAAACCTTGTATTTATCCACATTAAAGGCCAGTTTGCCCTCTGGCAGAGAGGAGATGCTGCCAAGAGTGTTTTTAGAGCTAGAAGCGATAGGAGCAGAAGCTGGGAAGATTTTCAGCTGGCTGTCCCAAGTCTGGATCATACTTCAGTCCTCACTGCTCCTGTGCTATCCACTAGATCTCCTGCTTCTCTCTCACTGACACAACTTGGATGTTGCCAGAAATAGCGCCACCTGCTGTCTTCTGCCATAACAATTGTAATTGTTTCCTCCCATCACTATAATTATCCTCAGAACAGGTTCACAGCCCAGTTTATAACTTCAGAGCATTTACCATTGCAAAGACCTGGCAGGCTGGCCAGACCCAAGACTCACAAGAAACTCCAGGCTGTTTGCTAAGCCAACTTTCAGGCTGGGGTTACAGCACTCAGCTGGGACCCTGGAGATCTGGGGTCAATTCCTGGCTCTCTTGCATGACTTCTTTGCTCTGTGCCTCAGTTTCTTCATCTGTAAAATGGGGATCACATTTCCTTTCATCTCAGGGGGCAGTGTGAGGTTATATAAAGAGGTCTGGTTTAGAGGCGAGGCCATTGGAGTGGGAGTCAGAACTCCTGGGTTCTAATTCCTTGTTCTGCCTCTGACCTGGGGTAAGTCTCTTCTCTTTTCTCTGCCTCAGTTTCCCCTCCAGCCCTTTGTCTGTTTAGACTTTGAGGTCTTTGGGACAGGGACTGTTTTTTCTTGTGTGTCTGTGCAGCACCGGGCGCAGCAGGGTCTCCCCGATCTCAAGTGGGAACATGTGCAGCACCCAAAACAATTGGGGCCCTGATCCACCACAGTGGGCCCCCCCCAGCTCAGTTACCCATTACTGCAGTACAAATAAATCTATTTGTGGTTGCAAAGTTCCTATACTATAGCGAAGGGTGCAGATAAAAACCGAACTAGATGGCAGCGGATTTACCCTGTAAAGAGCTTTTGAATCCTCCTATCAGTGCTCAAACAACCCACCTTTCAAGGCTTCTTTAATAGGAGCCCTCATTTATATTTATTTTGCTAATATGTAGCTAGATTTATAGCCACGCTGGGGCCGGTGTGCAGGCTGCTTTTACGACGCGCTTAGCTCTTTAAATTGAGATATTTGCATATTTATCCTGTAACCTTTAATGAACATAAAAAACTCCAACCTTTCCCAATTAATCACTGCGTTAAAAGGCCCAAACAGCAACCTAAGGACTGTTGGGCTTGCATAAAATAAATAAATCGGGCTCAGAACCAATTTGTCAAGAGGAGAAGAGGCTAAATAGCCTTGTCAGGGAACCATTGATAAGGGATGAGAGCAGGACCCAGAGAGGAGACATGGCATTCATGCACAGTGGACTTTCCCATTATATAAAAGCCTCTTTGTGCCATTCAAGTACACCCTGCTCTAACCATTGGGTACCACTCCCCTCCCAGAGCTAGGCTAGAACTCAGGAGTCCTGGCTCCCAGGCCTCTGAGCACTAAACCTCACTGCCCTCGAGATGAGGATACAACTCAGGGATCCTGCATCCCAGCTCCCCCGCAACCAGTAGACTTGACTTCACTTTCAAAGCTGGGGAAAGAACCTAGCTTCCTACTCCTTTAAAACACTAGACCCCACTTCCACCCAGACCAGGTACAGAACCCAGGAGTCCTGGCTCCCACTTCAAAGTTCAAGCCACCAGACCCAAGTGTCCTGCCTCCCACTTCAAAGTTCTAGCCACCAGATCTGGGTACAGAACCTAGGAATCCTGGCTCCCACTTCAAAGTTGTAGCCACCAGACCCTGCTGCTCCTGCGAAGGCCTTCCCCCTCCTGTTCTCTCTGCAGGGGGGCCTGGCTAGAGGTAGGGGATGTGACACGCTGGCACTAACTCATTTTAATTCCAGCTCTACCGGGTCACCTTGGGCTAGTCACTTAACCTCTGTGTCCTGCTGGGGGGGGGGCCTCTCAGCCATTCTCAGCCTCCCTAGGGGGCTGTGAGCCTTAATTGCAGCTGTAAAGCACTTTGACATAGGCTGCTGAATTACCCAGTGCTGGCAGCCATCTCCTGCCACCTCTTCCTGCAACAGCTGTAATTTTATAAGCGGCCCCCACACTCCACCCCAGAGGCGGGTGCAGTTCAGCACCAGGTGAGGGATCCCTGTATAAACAGCCCCCCCGCCCCACCCCAGAGGCAGCTGGATCTGAGCACTGGGTGAGGGATTCATAGATTCCACGTAGTCTGACCTCCTGTAGAACACAGGCCATAGAACTTCCCCAAAATAATAAGAGGTCCTTATATAATCACACACACACACACGGCTCCACCTCAGAGTGGCTACATCTCAGTGCCAGAAGAGGGATCCCTGTATAAACAGCTCTCAGGCCATACCCTAGAGGCATCTGCATCTCAGCCCACTATGCCCCTCACCCAGATCAGCCCAAAAGCCCCATATAGCTTGGTATCTGCCCCCCTTCCACTTCCTGCACTGGACATTGTGTGATTGTGGGGCATGTACATTGTGTGATTGCGGGGCAGCATTAATCTGTGTCTGCTCCATGCTCCCATAGATGGCCCCACCTCAGCTACAGCAGCCAGGCAGCTTTGTTGTTGGCATTGTGCGGGGCAGCCGCCTGTCTTTGGGAGATAAGGCTATTTGATGGGCATTTATTCATGGTGGGACAATGGACCTGGCTCCCTCCATGAAGCACCTTTCAGCACCTTTCAGCTGGAGCCCCCTGCCCCGTCAGAACAATCCGTTTTTCCGCAGCTTAGTTGGAAATCCATCATAGACAGCAAGCTGGTAGGACTAGGATTAAGGCCACCTGGGTTCTATCCTACCTCTGGGAGGAGAGTGGTGTCTAGTGGTTAGAGCAGGGGGAGCTGGGAGTAAGGACTCCTGTGCTCTCTTCTCAGCTCTCCTACTGATGTTGGACAAATCCTGTAGCCTTTCTTTGCCTCAGTTTCCCCATCTAGTCAACAGATATAGTTTCCCTTGTGTGTGTGTGGGGAGGGGGGATCAGTGGAATGTGATTCAGGGGACCCATCTAGCCAACAGCAGCTAGCACCAGCTTTGTTAGGGGAAGGTGCAAGACACCCCCTAATGGGAAGCGATAGAATAACTGGCCTCTAGGGAAAAATTCCTACAAAATTTCTTCTATAAACAGCTGCCCCACCCCCTGAGGTGGTCACATCTCAATGCCAGGTCCTTGTATAAACAGCCCCTGTGCTCCACCCCAGAAGTGGCTGAGTCTTACTTAGACTGAGGGTACGTCTACACTGCAACTAAACCCCCCAGCTAGCCTGTGCCAGCCAACTCGGGCTTGGGGTAACGGCTCTTTAGTTGCAGTGTAGACATTTGGGCTCAGGCAGTAGCCGGGACTCTCCCACTTCACACGGTCCTAGAGTCGGGCTGTAGCCCGAGCCTGAATGTCTGCAGTGCAGTTAAACAGCCCCTTAGCCTGAGCCCTGCTAGCCTGAGTCAGCTGGCCGGGCCAGTCACGGTGTCGAACTGTGGTGTAGATATACCTGTAGAGTCTCCTGTGCCTACTGGCACAACCCATTTCCCCACAGCCGTCTGTCCAGACCAAGGTGTTTGACTCCATTGTAAGTTGTCTTCACAGTGGCAGCATCCTTCTCTATTATCCTTGTCCTCCACTCCTTCTCGTTCCTACAGCCGGAATCCAGTCCAAGACGTACCTTGTGCTTCTGCCACAGGGCAGTGGCCAAACCACCATAGTCAACTCTGCCCAGTTACTGAGTCCTCATTGTGCTGGCTGTGTGCCAGAGGACTTCCACATCGGTTACACGATCTCGCCAATCAGTTCCCAGTATTCTTCTCAAACTACGCTGGTGAAATGCATTCGGCTTCTTGCCATGCACTTTCACCATCTGTCATAGTTCCAAGACATACGGTAATGTTGGGAGGACAATAGTATTGCATAGTCTCATTTGAGTGTGCGTATCAGTGCCAAATGAGAGATCCTCATGCCCCACCTGCATGCCCCACCCCAGAGACAGTTGCATCTCAGTGCCTGGCAAGGGCTCCCTGTATAAACAGTCTGTGTACCCCACCTCAGAGGCAGATGCATCTCAGCGCTGGATGAGGGACCCCTGTATAAACAGTCCCCGTGCCCCACCCCAGAGACGTCCGCATCTCAGCGCTGGGCAAGGGATCCCTGTATATTAAACAGTCCTAGTGCCCCACCCCAGAGGCAGCTGCATCTCAGTGCTGGGTGAGGGACCCCTATGTAAGCAGTTGCCTTAAGTTTTGGAGCAGAATAGGATTAAACCAAACACAAAGCTCCTGATGAGTCTTTAAACTCCGACTAGTTTCACTCCAGGTAGTCCCTTTCTTCATACAAAAGTTCAGTCCGCTTGTGGAATCCTGCTCAGCTCTTCATCTCAACTGTGTCTTGTGGTGGGGAGTTCCCCAGAGTAACACTGCTCACTTCTGAATTTGCCACCTTTGGCTGGCTGCCCCTTGTTCTTACATCATGTGACTGGGGGATGAGCAGCCGGGTCTAGTGGGAGCGTGTACCCCAGTCTAAGGGTGGGCTGCGAATGAAGCGTTTCCTGTAGGTCACTTTGGAATGAGCTGCCTTCCCGCTTCTCGTGCTGTCCCTGTTACTAATGAGAATTGCTACTAGCAGGTCACACACTTCATAGCTTCTGTTGGTTGAGTGCTCTGTCCCCACCAGGGCCCCTGGCATCCCTCTATTCCCCACACTGCTCCCTGGGTGCCACCTGCCCAGTCCCCTTTATTGCAAGGGTTTCCTACAACTTCCTCCAATCTCTCCCCTGCCAGGGGCTCTGTGTGTCCCCTATTCCCACCTTCTCCCCATGGGAGGGGCCCTGTGTGGGCTCCGCTTCCCCCATTCCACGGTCCCCATTCTCCTTCCCCATGGCTGGTGTCTGCCTCCCCTTCCTCCATTCTCCCATTCCAGGGTCCCCTATTTTTGCCCATGATAGGAGCTTGGAATGACCCACCATTCCCCCATTCCCTCCCATGCCAGGGCTCTGCATGCCTGCAATCCTCCTTCCCCCATGGCAGGCCGCCCCATTCTGCCCCCCACGCCAGGGCTCTGCATGCCCACAATCCTCCTTCCAGGCCAGGGGCTGTGAGGCCTTCCCCTCCCCTCTGGGTATCACCGTGTTACACTCTGTTGGAAGGGTGGGCAAAGATGAGATGAGGGAGTGTTCTGCTGGGAAGCCTGAATTGGGGCCAGCAACCAGCTGTTTGATCCACAGAGAACAGCAGAGGTGCTTGAAGCTGGGTGTAACAGGACGACCTGCCCTTTTAAGGGTGAACTAGCCTGGCCCTGCTACACCTGTGCAGAGGGCTGGACTGAAGCCGGGGAGAGCCCAGCACTGGAGAGGAAAGCAGATGGGCTGCTTCTCTCTGGGAGTGAGGAGCTGGGTGAGGCTGGTGCAATGGTAGGTGTGTAGAGCTGGTCCCAGTTGTTGGGTTGTTTGGAGCCCAGGTGGCTAGACAGCAGGACAGATGGTTGCTGCTGGGCCCTGCCTGAAAGGAGGAGGGCTGGAGGCTCTCTTGTCTTAGAGCTGGCTGCAGGGCTGAGCTCCCCAGAGCGGCTCGGCTGCAGGGCTAGGTTACCTCTGTGGGGGAAGTAGGCTGAAGAGCGTGATGGGGAAGCTGAGGTGGAAGCGCTGGGCTCTGGGACAGTCAGGCTTGTACCCTGGGGCTGTGCTGAAGGGCTGTCAGAGCCTTCACGTCTCACCCCAGGATCCAGAGCCATACCCCAGGATCCAGAGGGTGCTGGCCACTGCTCCTAGGGCCTTCCCTGAAGAATGGGAATGGCTCAGAGGTGGTGTTCAAGTTATGGTGTGACAGACCAAGATGTGCTGTCGAGTTCGGTGTAAGCTCAACCAATTACTTCTTATTTGTATTACTCCTCATAGAGCCACGGTGCTAGGTGCTGTACAGACCCAGCAGGGAAAGATGGTCCCAGCCTCAAAGAGCTTCCGGGCTAAGTGTAAGACAAGAAACACTAGGTGGGGCAGCACGAAGCAATGATCAGACAGGGCTGTGGGGCATGGTCCAGAGGTGCTAGAACTAGAGGAACTGGGGGTGCAGCAGCACCCCCTGGCTTGAAGTGGTTTCCATCATATTCAGGGTTACAGTTTGGTTCAATGGCTCTCAGCTCCCCCACTATACACATTATTCCAGTGCCCCTGCCATGATCTCCCTCATTCTAGCATTTTGAGGCAGGGTGAATAGCAGAGGGATCTTGTACTGAGGAGTTCCCCAAGCCTGTTTGGTGGTGTGTCCTTACACTGGAAGGTGATAATAGCTGCCGTCCAGGAGGCCTTTGATTTATAGGCCTGGCTACAGCTGATAGGTGTGCTAAGCGCCTTTCAGGCTAAATGGAAGGAAGAGCAATTAATCTGCTCTTTGAAGTGAGAGAGCTGGAGAAGTCTAAGCCAGTTCTCCATGTGGCAAGGCTGATCAGAAGCGAAACTGTGTAGTCTCGGGTTTCCTGATTGCCAGTTGCGGGGCTGGGGTGCTAAGTGGTTGCAGCTGCGTCTGGATGAGAGAGCCAAATAGTGAGCAAGGTAGTCACGAGAGTGACCCTAAGTGAGAGACAGGGCTTCTTGGGCACAGGACTGGCTGGAGACTTGTGCGGGGATTTCAGACCAAGGACCTGCCAGCTCTTTGTTCCTCCTGTGCTCAAGGAACAAAACTTTCTCTGGATGCTTAGAAAATGAACAGGATGGCACCAAAGAAATAGCGGAGTGGGACCATCTGTTTCTTCTCCAAATAGGAATAATCTGGCAAAGCCCTGGCTACCAGCAATCAGCCTGGGATGAAGGGGCACCAGCATTAAGCATTCCCCGTTGATCGTTCCTGAATTTGCCACCTTCCAGGCACATTCCCTGCCCCCTCATTTCTACATTTGGAAGCAGGGTGAATGGCAGTGGGATCCAGTGGCCATGAGTTCCCCAGGCTAATGTGATGAGGAAATAGATCCATCCGAAATTTTAAAAACACCCTTTTGAGTACTGAAGCTGGATCTTCTGAGATGCCTGACCGAGGGGTGGGTGCTGGGTCCAGAGGCTGGGAACAGCAACTACCCTGTGCCAAGGGAAATGGAAATGATTAATAAACCATAGTAGCAGCAATTCAGACCATCTGTCTGTGTGACTGGAGGAGCAGGGTGGAATTGTTAATTAATTGCTGTGATTGCCACTCTGCCAGCACCCCCCAATCCCAACTCACAGCCCCCTGCAGTCCCAGCCCTGGGCTCCACCCCCATGATCTCTGCTAATGCCCCTCAATCCTGACCTGCAGCCCCCCCATTGGGATTGAGGGAAACTGGCAGAGCTGTGGGGGTGGGAACCAGAGTTGGAATTTGCAGTGCAATGGGGGGGCATTGTCCCATAGCGTTCCATGGACATCATATCCACTGCTGCCCCCGCCCCTGCAGTCAGCAGTTGCCCCAAGGGGCTGTTAATTAAGGACTACGGTCAATCTCCAGATTCCCCTGGGAATGGAGCGCCTCCTGCGTTGGCAGAGCAGGCACCTGGCCGTGCTGAGAGTGTGAGCTGCTTAAATCAGAGCTCGCCGGCCTCCAGCTCCAAAGAGACCAGACTCCCACACTCTCCCGCCCCATGCCATGGCTTGAAGCCTGGCATCAGTTTCCCAGTGTGGGGTGGTAACCCCAGCAATAGTGCTGTCAGTCACCCTGTATTTGGCGGGGGGAGCAGCACTGGATCCATTGTCCGTGAAAATGAGGGACATAATTGGAGAGGGGCAGGTAACAGGCAAAGCTACATCATTGAGCTGCCATTGCTGTACAAACTCACTCACACACCCAGCTCTGCCGCTGCCCCTCAATCCCAACCAACAGCCCCCTGCTAGCCCAGCCCTGCACTCCCCCACACAGTTTTGCCTGTGCCCCTCAATCCAAACCTGCAGCCCCCTGCTATCCCAGCGCTAGGCTCCCCCACAGCTCTGCCAGTGCCCCTCACCCCCAACCCACAGCGTCCTGCTATCCCACTCCTAGGCTCCCCCCCACAGCTCTGCCGGTGCCCCTCAATCCTGACCCGCAGTCCCTTGGGGATAACCCCTCTGACTCAGCAGACACAGTCTGATATAGTAGAGGTGGCATTGGGCTAGGTCTTGGGAATTGTGGGTCCTGTACAGAGTCCTGCCACTGAGCTTGGGCAAGTCCCTTTGTCACTCTCTGCCTGTTTCCTCTCCCACTCCTTGTTTAGATTGCGAGCTCTTTGGGCCGAGGACTGTCTCTCGCTGCAGGTCTGGGGAGAACCAGGCCCAATGAGGCCGTGACTGGGTGGGGGTTTCTGGGTACAACTCTAACACTAATAATGAAGGTGGCTCTCCGCTGAGTGAAAGTGTTTCATGTTTCTGCCTGAGTTCAGGGCGGCTGACATGTTCAGATTAGAAACAAGGCACCAGTTTTTAGCAGTGTAGGTGATTAAACATTGGAGCAAACTCCCAAGGGAAGCAGTGGATTTTCCAGACTGGCTGTCTTGCTGGGAGATGCTTAGGCAACCCAAGTGGCTGGGCTCAATACAGGGGAACTGAGTGACACTCTGCCTGTGCTACACAGGAGGGCAGCCTAGACTGTCTCATGGTCCCCTCTGGCCTTAACTCTGGGAGTTTCTGGTTCTATTTTAAAATAGCCCCTTTATTATAGCCAGGTGCCTCAGTCCCGGCCTGTGGTTAGAGCCGAGAGACAGAGTGCCCTTGTTCTAACCCTGACTCTGGGAGGACAGTGGGGTCTAATGGGTTAGAGTGGGAAACATGACTCCCGCCCCATGTGCTAACCCCTTAATTGCAGAGCTGGGAAGAGAACCCAGGAGTCCTGACTCCCCTCCCCCCTCAGAATCTCTCTGTCTATGTAAAGGCAAGATCTGAGCTGCCTGGGGTTAGGTCACAGGCAGGTGCATTTAAAACAGATGCGTTTACAACCCAGCTTTGAGTTCATGGATCATAAAATATCAATCATCCCACAAAGTGTGCGTGTTGCAGGGGCTGCTGGTCTGTTAGAGCCCTCGCCAGGCATTTGTCCTACTGACTGAGCATTGAAGGCTTGCTTGTCACTTGGATGGCGCTGTAAAACCCTCAATCCTTATCATTATGAGTCTGTGTTATTGGTCACACACCAGGACCCTGCCAGGCTGGAGGCTGTCCAGACCCTAGCTGAGATCTGGGCTCTGCTCAGACACACGGTGAGAGACAGATCCTGCCCCCAAGGCTCACTGTCTGAATAGACAAAGGGCAGGAGGGGAAACAGAGGCGCAGGGGCCCAACTTGCGACTTTGAATGCTTGAATTTGGCTCTGTGGGACTATGTGAAAACAGTTCCCAGTCTTCTGAGTGCTCCCACTCAGGCGTGTTCAGAGTTGGACTGGCTGGGGCCTGCAAGCTGGATTTGGGCCTGGCTTGGGCATCACACAAGCGTAATCACTGGCTAAAATCCCAGCTTGATGGCCCTGGTTCAGCAAAGCACATCGAGGGCAACTTTCAAAGGCCTAAATGGGAGTTACTTGCCCTATCGAAAGTCAATAGGATTTAGGCTCCTAACGGCCTTTTAAAAAAGGTCCCGAAAGAGCTTGTAGTTAAGTACCTGCTTGAGTAATCCCTTTGTTGTCCAACACAGCATTTAAACACAGGCTTAATTTACCATGCTTGCAGGTGGTATTTCTGTAGCATCCAGAGGCCCTAAGATCACGGGAGAGGGGCATTGTGCTGGGCACGCACAGAGCCGGGGCCCCGTCATGCTGTGGAATGCACGGGCACGCAGTGAGAGACAGTCCTTGCTCTGAAGAGCAATAAACAAAAGATGGAAAAGGAAACTGAGGCACTGAGCAAGGAGGGGACTGTCCTGTCACTCTGTGCCTCAGTTTCCCCATTAGTATAATAATGGGGGTGCCAATCCTGGCCTGTGTTTGCCAATGACTTTGAAATTGGTGGATAGAAAACCCTGTGTGATCCCAAAAGGCAATAGAATCAATGCACCCACAGATCCCCAGCTCTGTAGGGACACTGGAGGAGGAGAGGCTATGGTGGGTGATGTGGGACATTATGGGGGCCCCACGTGAGGGATCAGGGGTCCCATTTGGGGGTTATTCGGGGACACGGGCTCTGTGGAGGAGGTTGGGTTGCTGGGACTGGTTCTGGTGGACACTGGCGCTGCTGTAGTCAGTTGAAGGTTAACACAAGCTCTCCTCCTCCACTCTCTTGGCAGCGTGGACCTGGTGCATGCCCAGATCCACATCGCGGAGGGGAAGAGCCTGGCAGAGTTGGGCCTGCGGCAGGACAGCATACGCATCAATGGCTGTGCCATCCAGTGCCGCGTCACCACCGAGGACCCCTCCCGTGGCTTCCAGCCTGACACCGGCCGCATTGAGGTAGGACACCACCCTGCTCCTGGGCGGGGGCCAACCAGGCTCAGTTTTGCGCCCTGCTGAGGAAGGGCAGAGTGCGGATCTGCTCTTGGTTGGAGAACAGTTTGACTTGACATTGAAAAGCGAAAATGTTCAGCCCAAACCTGGACAATTTGGAAAGAAACAATTTGGCCGCAAACGGGGAAACTTCTGGCTGAAAACTGCTGAAAGTCCAGCATGCTTTCCCCAGAACTATAATGTTTCCAGCTAGGAATTTCCAAACTCTGGAAGGCATCTGGCCCCACACTGGTTAATTTTCAGTTTTTAATGAAAAATCTACAATTCCAAGGCTGGCGGAAACTTTCCATGGGAATTCTCTATATGTGGGAAACCTCATTTTCCTTCCTAAAAAAGCTTTGCGGGAAATATTCTCCCTGAGTGACGGCTGCTCCCAGCAGCATGGGGGTGTATGTGGGAGGAGGAGAAAGTGGGGGGGCTGTGTGTGTGTTAGAGGTGGAAGGGGATGTTGTCCTCAGTACTATGCGTGAAACTCAGTCTGGAGACAAATTTTAATCCACTGGCAAGCATGTGTTAAAGTCCACCTCTGTCTGATCCCTGGAAGCTAGCGATGGGATCTAGTGGTGAGAACCAGCTCTGAGATGGGAGTGGGAGTTAGTGGGTTAGAGGTGGGTGTGGGGGCAGGGCTGAGAGTCAGGATTCCTGGGTTCTATCCCTGGTTGTTGGAGGCTTCAGCATGTGAAGATCAACCTGCTAGTTTCCTTCTTGGCAGTTCGCATTTCCTGGCGTTGTGCTAGAGTCTCTGGGGCGCTGGCGATAAACAGAAGCACTTGTGTTCCGTCTGCATGACAGGCTGCTCCATTCAAACCCCAGGCGTGGGCGTTCGGCTGTTCAGACTCCCTGTTCCCTTCCTAACGATGCGACAGCTCTTGCCACTCAAACTAACAACTGGGGATCGATGCAAAAAAGAGTCTGGCATGGATACCCCCCTCCCCCCCACCCGCTGCCAGCTGGCAGCAGGAGAGGAGGGACTGTGAGAGCCCCCACGATTCTGCTCTCTTGACTGGGCTGGGGAGTAGAAAGGCAGGGGGCTAGGATCTTTGCCTGGGCATGGTATCCTGGGAATGATGGGGGTGTCAGTAGGGGCATGGTGGGTGCTGGGCATTTGTTTTGTAGGAGTGACGTAGGCCCTTCCCCCAGGGTTGGATGGGTAGGGCTGTGTGTGTGTTGGTGGGGATCCTTGGAATTCCCTTGGGGGAGGGGTAGCAGGGGGATAGGTTGGCTCTCCGGGTGTGCACACGCTTTGTCGATCCAGACTGCACAATCACAGGGAGTTCACAGAGTGGCAACTGGAATCATTAGAGACCTAGTAAAACTCCTGCGAGGGAAGAATGACTAGATGGGGTTTGCTCACTGTAGAAAGGAGATGAATTCGAGGGGACGTATTTAAAGTCTGTATAATAATATTCAGTGTTGCAGCAGTTAATGGGAGTAGCTCATTTTGGAGGCAAAACTGATACTCCAAGATTTAAACCAATCTGTGACTGGTGAACAGTAACACAAATAATTAAGTGTCCTGCAGCCAGGTTGCTCATAGATTTTTAAGGCCAGAAGAGACCCGTGGCCATCTTGTCTGACCTCCTGTAGGACACAGACCCGCAAAATTCACCCAGTTCCCCTTGTATTGAGCCCAGTCAGTTGTGTTGGACTAAACCATCTCCAGAAAGGGACCAGTCTGGATTTGGAGACACCAAGAGCTGGAGAATACACCCAAGCCCTTGACAGTTTGTTCCAGTGGTTACTCACCTGCACTGTTCTCTGTGACAGTTGGACCAGCCAATAAGTTGGCTGCAATTTTGAAAAGGCGGATGTGTCAAAATCACCATATCTCGGGGGAGCGGCTCAGTTTCAACAAAACTTTTGCTAGAAACCTGCTGTTTTCCTCTTGTCTCCCCTGGCTCCTTGGTGGCCCGCCTGGCAGGGAGCTTGGAAGCTGGGGCCTAGCGAGCTCCCCAGCATCATGTTTTGTTTTGGAAACACCAGAATGTTCCAGCTGTGGGAATGTCTTGCTGTTTCCACAACAAACGATTGTGGGCTTGCACTTGTGCAACGTTTTGAAGTTTCAGTTTTTGGCCTCGTTCAGGACAAAAAGTTGATGGGAACCCCAGGTTTTTTTTTGCCAGCTGCCTATATTGCTTATTCTCTCTCATTGATTATTGTTTGTGTTATGGTAGCACTCCTGTGGTGCTGGGTACTGTCTGAGTTCAGGGCCCCTTTGGGCCAGGCACTGTACAGCCACACAATGAGAGACAGTCCCTGCCCTGAAGAGCAGGAGAGAGGAAACTGAGGTACGGAGAGGGGAAGGGACCTGCCAAAGGTCAGTGGCAGAAGTAGGAATAGAACCCAGGAGTCCTGACTCCGAGTCCAGTGCTCTGTCTGCTGCCTTCCTTCATTTTGGTCTCCAAATGAGCTGTCACTCAAGATCCTGCTTAGCAGGAGCCTGGAGTGTGTCTAAACCTCCCGCTTTGCTCCAGTTGGATTCATCGTGCGGCGAACGTGGCGTTATCTGATTCCAACCCTGCCATGCTTTCAGGGATCCCACTCTGACCAGACACTGTCTCGTCTACTGCTTTCCATGCCTCATTAGCCAGCCTGGTCCGCTGCTTCTCTGGACACACCGCTGCCTCCCGCTTTGATTCTAGCTAGCTGCTCCGTGGGCCAGTGGTTTCAATTTCCTGCTTTCAGCGATTCCCAGAGCTTTTCACATGCAGTCACTTATTATAACAAGGGGCCCTGTACCATGGAGCCTGACACAGCAGTTGCCTGGTTTATTTATAACTTACCTTAAGTGCTTACCTGGACACCTGTTACCATAATGACTTAGCACCTCACAATCTCAAAGGCACTTACCCTCACCACACTGTGGGAGATAGGGAAGGGTGAATGATTCTCATTTTACAGAGAGGAAACTGAGGCCCAGAAAGGCTGGATGGCTGGTCCAAAGTCTCCCAGGGAGTCTGTGGCAGAGCACGGAATTTCATAGTTTAAGGCCAGAAGGGCTCTATAGATCACCCAGTCTGACCTCTTGTCTATCTCAGGCTGTTCAATTCCCCTGTACTGAGCCCCAAGACAGTAGTTAAACCAAAGCACTTCAGCCATCAGGAGACTAATCGGTTGTGAGCCCCAGGCAGGGAACAGGAGAGACCAAATTGTCTCCCAAGGCCCCTGCGCTGAGCCATGCCCAGTTGATCCCAGGAGGTGACCTGCGCTCCATGCTGCAGATGGAGGTGAAAACCCCCAAGGTCACTGCCAATATGACTTGGGGGAAATTCCTTCCCAGCCCCTAGTCTGATGACCAGCTGGACCCTGAGCATCTGGGCAAGACCCATCCACCAGGCAGCTAGAGAGAGGATTCTGTGGACCTGCTCAGAGCCCGACCCATGCCACCCAGTGTCGCTCCAGGGTGGCTGATCCCTGATGCTTCAGAGGAAAGCGAAATCCCTACCCTCACCCCCAAAATACATCTGGCCAGCTGTGCATGGGTGTGAAAAACTATTTGAACCAATATCTCCCAAAACACAGACTAGCACTCCTAACCCATCTGCAGGTTCAGCTGATCACAGCTCCCACTGGCCACAGTTCCCCGCTCCAGGCCAATGGGAGCTGCTGGAAGCTGCGGCCAGCACGTTCCTTGGGCCGCACTGCTTCGTGCAGCCCCCATTGGCCTGAGATGGCGAACCATGGCCAGTGGGAGCCACGATTGGCCAAACCTGCGGACCCAGCAAGTAAACAAACTGGCCCGGCCCGCCAGGGGGCTTACCCTGGCACAATCCCTGTCCTAATCACTGGGCAGTCCTCAGTCTCTCAACTGATTGCCACATACGCTGCAGTGTTTCTTCCATTGTCAGGCTCTCTGCAGATTCACGCTGCTTTCCTGCATCAGTTACACCTGGGGCACATCCCCACCCCTCTCGGAGCGATCGGCTTGGGCTCTCTGCAGACTCAGGCAGGCATGGCAGCATCGCTTGCACTGAGCACAAGGCACCCGTCCATCCACTTGCTTGGCGGCTTGCTGGAATGAAGTCTTTCTGCAGTACCACACCCCGTGCCAGGATTCATCTAGCTCTGGAATGCCCTTGCATCTCTTCTCTCAGCAGCGTGAGCCACCCACCAGTATGTCGTGACTTCTGCTAATTTAACATCCCCTCCCGCTGCTGCTGGGTGCAAAACGGCATCATCAGCGTGCTCCACGCAGGACTCCTGGGTTCCGTGTCTCACTCTGGGAGGGAAGTGTAGTCTAGGGTGTTAGATCAGAGATGGCTGGGAGCCCGGACTCCTAGATTCTGTTCTCTGAGGTCAAGTGATGCGAGGCGGGGAGATGAGAGCTGATCTGAGTGAATTTGGGATGTGATCTAGCTGGCTTAGACTCCCTGTGATCTAGGTCTGAGCAACAACAGGGCGGCTTATCGGCCTGTGCTGTTAAGGTTGGCTGGCTTGGCAAATTAGCCAGCTCTCTGCCTTGACCAGTGTCCTTGGCCCGGAGCGCAGCACTGCCAGCTTGGTATCTGCCAGCAGTTTCTGTTCCATCTCACACACTGCCGGTTCCAGCTCCAATTGAAAAGCCCTGGGGATTAAGAAGGAGACGCATGCATCTGCAGCTGTCTCTTAATTATTAACTAGGAATAGAAAATAATATTATAGTAAAGTCTGCAGCCCCCGCCCCCCACGAGCAGGGCCCGGTTGGGCCAGGCACTGCACAGACACAGCGAGGGACTGTACCTGTCCCCTAGATCTTATCTCATGGACAAAGAGTGGGAGGGAAACACAGGTACTAAATGGGGAGGGACTTGCCCCAGGCCACACAGCAAGTCAGTGACAGATCTGGGAACAGAAGCCAGGAGTCCTCCTGACTTCCAGCCCCCTGCTCTAGCCATGGGACCCTGCTCCCCTCCCGAAACCAGAAGAAGAATCCAGGATTTTGGCTGAAATCCTTTGTTGTAGTCATTAGACTATACTCCCTACCAGAGCTCTGGTGGGATGTATGGGGGGCCAGGCCTCCGGGGGTCTATACTGTAGTCAGAGCAGGAGGGCTGGTGGCCAGGACTCCTGGGTTCCTCTCCAATTGTGGGAGGAGAGTGGTGGTAGGGGTTAGTGCAGGAAGTCCAGATGCAGGTAGTGAGTGTGATTAGACTCTGGGCCCTATCCCAGCCCCTGCCTCCCCCACTGTGTTCTAAGCCCTCCCTGCTCTACCCCCCACCCTTCGCAGCACTCACTCATGACCCCCTCCTTCCTGCAGGCTGGCTGATTGAGCTCAGAGGGGGTTGTCTGGGCCCTGGCCGCTGACCTAAGCCACTCGTTGAGGAGGTCTCTGCTGCTCCACACATCAGAGCCCTGGAGAGCCAGACATTAGTGCAGCCTCCCTGGACGTGGCCGCGGCTGGCTCAGCAGAATCCCAGATTCTTGGCGTGGGAGGCAGCATGGCCCTGTGGATGGGGGCTGGGCTGGGAGCCAGGACTCCTGGGTTCCCTTCTCACCTGTTGAGAGGGTTAGAGCAGGGCTGAGCTGGGATTCAGGACTCCCGACTCCTTACTTACTTTGTGCCCATAGAAGCACAAAGCAGAACGACTGTGAGTTCCCTTTGGCTGCAGGGGCAGTTGGGGAGTTGAGCCATCAATCACGTCTGCTTTACTGAGCCGAAATTCTGCCCGGCTTCCCCTTCGTCTCAGTGCTTCACCGCTGCCTTTCTGCACAGAGCCAAGGGGGTCGAGGCGGCTGGGCTGCCGCTTAGCGTCTGCGAGCAGGAGGAAGGAGAGGGCAATTGACATGGCAGAGTAGCGCTCCGCTCCGTGGTAGCAGGGTGTGGGCTGGGGCTTGGCCAGGCTGATCCAGCCCGTACACTGTTTAAGCTGGGATGGAGAACACTTTCTAAGTGCGGTGCGGGTTGGGGAGGTCTGTCAGGACTATTCCTGGCAGCTCAAACGGCAGAGACTCCTGTCAGGGATTTGGTCCCTTCTGTAACCCTAAAAAAATTGGAAGGAGCAACTGTGCACTTATAAAATCACAGACGTGTGGGGCTGGAAGGGGCCTGGAGAAGTGATCTAGTCCAAGCCCCGGCACTGAGCCAGAACCAAGTAAACCTAGACCATCCCTGGCAGGGGTTTGTCCAACCTGTTCTTAAAAACCTCCAATGATGGGGAGTCCAAACTCCTTGGGAAGCCAACTCCAGAGCTTAGCTGCCCTTTGAGTCCAAAAGTTCTTCCTCATATCTGGCCTAAATCTCCTCCCTTGCTGCAGATTGAGCCTATTATGGCTTGTCCTACCTGGAGCGCCCATGCAGAACTGTTGATCCCTGCCCTCTTTGCAGCAGCCCATAACCTACTGGAATACTCTTAGCAGGCCCCTCCTCAGTCACTCGGTTGTCTTTTCTCAGGGCTAAACAGGCCCCTCTCCTCCCCTTTTTTTTTTCTTTTCCTTTTCCTCACAGGTCAGGTTTTCTAAACCTTTTCTCATTTTTGTTGCTGTCCTCTGGACTCTCCGGTTGGTCCACATCTTGCCTGAAGTGTGACACCCAGAACCGGACACAGTACTGCAATTGAGGCCTCCCTAGTGCTGAGCAGAGCAGGGCAGTTACCGCCCAGGTCTTACGTACGACACTCCTGTTAATACACCCCAGAATGATATTAGTCTTTTTTGCACCTGCATCACATTGTTGACTCCTATTCAGTTTGTGATCCGGTATAACCTCTGGGTCCTTCTCAGCAATATTACTGCCTCACCAGTTATTCTCCATTTTGTTGCTGTGCATTTAATTTTTTTTTTTCCTTCCTAAGTGCAGTGTTTTGCATTTGTCTGTATTGAATTTCATCTTGTTAATTTCAGACCCGGTCTCTAATTTGTCAAAGTTGTTTTGAATTCTAAGCCTGTCCTCCAAAGCACTTGCAACCCCTCCCAGCTTGATGTCATCTGAAAACACAAGCCTACTCTGCACTCCATTATCCAAGTCATTAATGAAAATATTGAACAGAACCAGGAATGACCCCTGTGGGATCCCACTAGCTTTGCCCTCTGTGACGGTGCTGCCCGTGGGAGCCAGCTGAGGTCACTCAATCAGGGTGAACTGCAAACAAAACAGGGCAGACAAATCCCAAACGCTGGTGGTTATTCTACTACTGGGGGCTTGGCTACACTTGCAAGTTGCAGCGCTGGTGAGAGGGTTACAGCGCTGCAACTTACCAGGTGTCCACACTTACAGAGCTCAGGGCCAAGCGCTTGCAAGTCCCTTCCTGCAGCGGCTGCTCTTGTACACCTCGGATCCGCTATGGTTATGTAGTGAATCCAGCACTGCTGTTGATGCAGCGCCTGCTCATCAGGTGGGTGCACCCCTGGTGTGGACACTCACCCAGCCTGTTATTGGCCTCCAGTGGTATTTAGGAGGTATCCCACAATTCCTGTATACAACAAACGGAGTTACTCCCCTGAGCTATTATCTAAAAAAAACCAAACACAGCTAGTGCTTCTTTGCTGCAGCGGAGTGAGCGAACCGAGGCCACTGGAATGTTCACAGCTCTGTTGCTTGAGGAGACAAACAGCATGCGGGCCTGGGGGCGGGGGCAAGGGAGGAGTCCGTCGGAGAAGCTGCTTATCTCGTTCTGAAAGCCTTTTTACATTAAGAGTTGAATTGGAGAGGGGCTGGGGGAAATGGCCCAGAATTTGCACAGGGAGCTGTCACACGTGTCTGCCTCTAAAAATCCACTCTCTCTGTCCCCGACCTCCCTGTCACACTCCACCCCACCCCCCTTCTGTTGAACTTGCGAAGGCAGGAGCTGTCACAGTGTTCTTGCTCCAAAAATCCACTCTCTTCTGGTCTCCCGGCAGCTCCCTCACACCCCACCTCTTTTGGAAAAAGCACACATTGAGCCACTTGAACGCTGGGATAGACTCTGCCCACAATGCACCCAACTCCCAAACAGCGCTGACAAATGCTGAAATGTGGCCACACTGCAGCACTGGTGCTCGTCAGTGTGAACACACTGCAGCACCTGCCCGACACTGCTTACGACCCCACTGTAACTACCAGCGCTGACAAAAAATGTAAGTGTAGGCCATTTGCCGCCTTAAGGATTTACCAGCCAGCACAAAAAAGCTTCTATGGTATCTCACTGGTTACTCAGAACTTTTAAAACAACACATTCCCTTAAAGTACCAGCCTCAGGCCTCCGTCCAGACACCAACCTGTTCAAACATATGATTGATAATTCCTGAAAATTCGTATCTCATCATCTAAAAAGGAAAAGGTCTTTCCAATCCCAAAGGATTAGGCCACCATACCCAGTTCAATTATAACTTTAGATCTTTACCCAAAATACATGCTATAGCCAATTCTTTATAACTAAGCTAAAATTTATTAAAAGAAAAGCAGGAGAGATGTTGGTGAAAGATTCAATACACATACAGACTGAATTCAAATTCTTGAGGTTCCAGTTACATAGTAGAGGTGAGCTTGTAGTTGCAAAAGCCCTTTTAGAAATAGTTCATGTAGGTTATAGTCCAATTTCCATAGTAGGGGTTGACTCCAGTCAGTGACTGGGATCTCAATCCTCTGTGGCTTAAAGTTGCCCTCTTGTTGAAACCCAAAGCAGAATCTGAGATGAAGATAGGATCATGTCCCAGGCCTTCTTAACATTTCCAGCAGCCTTTCCGGCCTGAGGAAAACAATAGGCTTAACTCTCCCAAACCTGGCAATTAGCACAGAGTAATTTATCCGTTAAACAGTTCAGATACAGGTTATCACAACCTTCAAAGACATAGACAATAACACTATTTCACTCAAGTATCATCTTAAATGCTAATATTCCTTTTTTGATCTTTGAATTAAAACTATAGCAATAGACAAGACTTGTTTGCTGGCATCCCAGGAGCTGAGCAAACATCTCCCCTTCTACCTCTAACAATGCAGACTTGCATTTCAAAGCTCTATTCATTTACATATCTTTCTAACCAGTTCTTAAGGTTCACCCATGGGTCAGGTCAGTCGGTGAGGTGAGTTAATTAACTCTTTCTGGCCCTGTCACCTTTCAATGAGATATTATATTATACTCATAACATCACACCCTCCCAGTTGGGCAGTGAACCATTGATAACTATTCTTTGAGTACAGTCTTTCAACCATTTGTGCACCCACTTTATAGTAATTTCGCCTATGTTACGTTTCCTTAGTTTGTTTATGAGAATGTCACTTGGGGGTGTGTCAAATGCCTTACTAAAATCAAGATACATTGCGTCTACTGCTTCCACCCCATCCACTAGGCCAGTTACACTGTCAAGAAGGAAATGAGGTTGGTTTGGCATAATTTGTTCTTGACAAATCCATGCTGGCTATTCCTTCTAACCCCATTATCCTCAGGGTACTTACAGATTGATTGTTTAATAATCTGTTCCAGTGTCTTTGCAGGCGTCAAAGTTAAGCTGACTGATCTATTATTCTTTGTGTCCTCTTTGTTCCCTTTTTTTAAAGTTACATACGATGTTAGTCCTTCCACAGTCCTCTGGGACCTCACCTGTCCTCCAGGAGTTCTTGAAGAGAATTGCTTCAGCTAGTTCCTTAAGTGCCCTTAGATGAATTTGATCAGGCCCTGCTGACTTGAATACATCTAATATCTCTAAATAGTCTTTAACCCATTCGTTCCCTGTTTTGGCTTGTGTTCTTTCCCCCTTGTTTTTGATATTACTTGGGTTGAGTATCTGCTAAGTAGAGGACCTGCACTTTCCTTCATCTTTCTCTTGGTCCTAATGTATTTAAAGAGCCACTTCTTGTAGCCTTTTATGTCCCTTGCTGGGTATAACTCATTTTGTGCCTTAGCCTGTCTGATTTTTGTCCTTACATGTTTGCGCTGTTCTTTTGTGCTCCTCCTTAGCAATTCCTCCACGTTTCCACTTTCTGTGGAATCCACTGTTTAATTTACATTAAGGTTGTGCCTAGCTCCAATCAGTCTGGGTGGGAAGGCCCCCCTTCATGCTGGGCACTGCACAGACTAAGTGCACATGATTTCCACTGTCTCTCCAGAGGAGTCAGGCACTTACCCTGAGCACTTTTGTAAAGGCCATTAGCTGCCTATCTGCATCTTAAGACAGTGCAGTACCACTGTGAATCTGGCCCGAAGGCCTCGCTCCTCTTGCATTGATTTAAATGGGAGTTAAGCACCTCAGTGCCTTTTGAGGATCTGGGCTTAAGTGACTTCAGAAACGTTACCCAGCAGCTAGCTCAACTATCCATTTTGGGCTGGAGGCAGGAATGGCTAGGGGAGTTCTCCAGCCCGTGGTATGCAGGAGGTCACACTGGCGTGGTCAGCGTGGCCATCAGGCCTATGGATGTAACCATCAGCCACGGGTCTTGCCCTGGTTCATTGCAGACACGCTGGCCCTGCTGTGCTGTAGTTCAGGACGAGAGGAAAAGTGGTGTGTGAGACAGTGGGATGTTGGAGACGGGGCCGAGAACAGCCACCACAATGATCTGAGGGCTGGAAAAAATGCCTTAGCATGAGAGACCCCGTCTGCTCAACTTCTCGTAAAGAAGAGCAAGGGATGATGATGTTTCTCCCCTTCATGGGAGAAGATCCCAGGGTTCTTCAGCCTAATGGAGAGAAGCCAGACAAGAACCCTGGTCTGGACGTTAAAGCCAGACACATTCCAAGGAGAAATCAGGCACAGCATTTTAGCAGTGCTGGCGATTAACCAGCGGTGCAAACTCCCAAAGGAAAGGAGTGGGGGTCTTCTCCTCTCCAAGTCTCCAAATCCAACGTGTCTGGAAGATGCTTTAATCAAACACAAGTGACTGGGCTCAATAGAAGAGGACCTGGGTGATGTTCTCTGCCCTGTGCTATCCAGGATGCCAGAGTCCCTTCTGGCCGTAAATCTATGGATCTATGGACTTGACAATCCCAGAATTATGCTTGGAAAGCAGCTGAGCCACTGCAAATAGATGTATTTCAGTTCACATCTGCTCCCTGAGCCTGGAGTGCAGAGCTAGCTAAAGAGCCCATGCTGGATTTGGCATCTGCTCGGGAATCCTGGCGGCTGCGGCTACGTTGTGTGTGCATGTGATCGTTTTATTAGAGTAAACGCTGCAGATATACACAGTCTGGCGAGGGCTCCTCCACTCGCAGGCTGAGGCTTTCTCCTTCATGAAGGGGGAGGGGGCTACCTTCAGCACTTAGCAGAGGTGAAGTGGGGCATATTGGGAAAGAGAACTCTCAGTGGTAGGAGGGGTGAGTGGGTGTCTTAGAGGCAGTATGGTGCAGACTACTGGACAGGGACTTCGGAAATCGGCCCACCTCTACTATGTGATATTGGCACAGCCCTTCTCCCTGTGCCTCAGTTTCCCCATCTGTAAAACTGAGCGAAATGGCATTGCTCTCCTCAGCAAAGCACTTTGGGATTTCTGGCTTTAAAGCACTAAAGAGAAAAGGCTGGTCACTAGGAATCCCAGCAGTTTCCTCCATCTAAACCACACATTTGACTGCTGTTCGAGATCCATGCCGGGGCTGCAGCATGGCATTGCTGATCGCTAGCATTTGAACTCCCAAGCTCACCTCTCCCTCCAGCTGAGTAACTCAGCCACAATCCTGCTTGCCTTGGGCTGTTGAAAAGCTCCGATTTTTCTTTCGGACTTTGCAAGGAAAGATGCGGCGGGGGCGAGGTGTATGTGTGTTGAAGGTGGGGACTGTTAAACTGATACAGCACAATACCGACAGTGCCAAAGAGCGCTTTGAATGATGTCTCTAAGGGCTTGGCTGCACTCGAAACTCCAAAGCGCGCTTTGAAGTGCGAGTGTGGTCGCGGCGCCAGCGCTGGGAGAGAGCTCTCCCAGCGCTGCAGGTACTCCACCTCCCCGTGGGGATTAGCTTACCACACTGGGAGCAGCGCTTACACTGGCGCTTTGCAGCGCTGTAACTTGCTGCGCTCAGGGGTGTGTTTTTTCACACCCCTGAGTGAGAAAGTTGCAGCGCTGTAAAGCGCCAGTGTAGCCAAGGCCTAAGCAGCAGAACAAACTCTTGGCTTGGGTGCCTTTTCTGACTGTTACATTCGCAGGCGCTAGTCCCCTAGGCAAGGGAGTGGGATAGGAAGATGCTATGGGATTCAGGCTGCTACTTTAATTTGGTGGCGGTTTTTTCATAGAACCACAGAATTTTATTTTATTTATTTTTAAGACCAGACGAGACCATTCTGCATGTCCAGTTTGCCCTCCTCCTCCTGCACATCTTGCTCATGGTCTCAGGGTCCAGCTGATCACAAGATTGGGAGTCAGAAAGAAATTTCTGCCTGTTGGGACATTAAGAGGTTTTTCACCTGCCTCTGCAGCACGGGGCACAGGTCACCTGTAGGGATCACCTCAGCAATTCCCTGCCATGTCAGGGGTCTCAGGAATGGGGGGTGGGGGCTCGGGGTTCTGTTCCCTGCCTGGGGCTCACAACAGGTTAGTCTCCTGAGGACTAAGATTTTGAGCTCAATATAAGGGAGTTTAGATCAAATTGAATGCCCTGTGTTGCACAGGAGGTTCAGATTAGATGATCTGCTGGTCCCTTCTGGCCTTAAATTCTGTGAATAACACAAGCCAGAGAATTCCCGGCCTCCTGAGCCCTTCCTGCATGCAACACAAATCTGATGCTCAAGCTAGAATATTTAGAGAGATGTCCAAATTCCACTGAAAAACACCAAATGATGGAAAATCCGCCCTGGTCCTGGGCGAGCTGTTCAATGGTGAGTCTCCCTCCCCAGTTAAAAATTGGCACCTTGTTTTTGGTTTGAATTTGTCCAGTTTCTGCTCCCAGCCTTTGGGCTGGGTTCTGCCTTTGCGATATTAAGGGGCTGTCTGCTCTCCAGAATCCCCTCCCTGCATCGGTAATGGATCATGATCATATCACCTCTTAATCTTCCCTTGGATAAACTAAATAAATGTTGTTCCTTAACTCTCGGGTGTTCCCAGCCCTTGGATTGTTCTCATGGCGATATTTCAAAGTGCGCACCACAGAGCTGGGCACAGCGTCCCAGTCACCAGTCCCTGCATTGCCCCAGGAGCTCATGATCAACTGGTTTCCACCAGGATCCTTGAGTCCTTTCCGGAGTCCATGTGTCCCAGGGCACAGCCTGTAAGTCTGGCTGAAGTTCCTTGTCCCTGTATGCATGACCCTGCCTCTTGAGATATAAAGACCCGGCTTGTTGGAAAATGAAATTTCTGTCCCGTGGAAAATTCTGCGGTTTAAGAAAGTCATATTTCTAAACTTACAGCAGAACAAAAATTCCCCAAGGTTTTCATTTTGGAAACATCAAAAGGACCTCATTGAAACATTGTCATCTGCAACATTGACTAGAGCATATATGAATATTACATATAATAACATTAATATACTCCATTAGAACACGTGAATAGGTTACACTTAGATATATTTACATTTTGTAGTATGCATTATATGTAATATGTAAATGTTCTATAGCACTAAATATATATAAATGCAAACTATTCATGTGTTATTGATATATTCATATGAATGGAAAAAAAATTAAGTCAAAATGAAAAAGCCGAACAAAATCCTCCATTTTGATTCAACTTAGTTTGAAATGTTTTGACTAAAACTGTTGTAATCACCACGTCACTGGGCACTGCTTTGACGCAGATGAAGCACTGATTTCAAGTGGAAACCTGCTCCTTGGAAACCTTTCTCCCACCTTGAATTAAAACATAGGAGCCAGGATCCCAGAGCTGGCTGCGCTGTTGTAATACGCGGCTTCGCGACGCCCTCACACTCAGCAGTGCCAGGAATGTTTTGCTATCAACGTTTTTTTAAGCTGTTTGCCAACTTGAGAAGCTTAAAAAAAAAACAACCCCGAATCAGTGCAAATTTAATTTCAAGCGATTCATTTTCAAATAACAGACAAGAGGAAGGTCATGCGGCAGAGTGTGAAAATAATTTAACGCAAACAGGCAGCCAGCCCCGCTTGTGCTAAAATAAACAGAGCTGTAGCACTGTTGGGTTTTCCTCCCCCGGCAAGGAAGCTTAGTTGGAAAGCGGCATCTGGGTTCTAAATGATTCCCATTTCTCTTCTGTCAGTTTCACATGTTTGGGTGCAATTCTGCAAGGCATTCAAGGATATGCTTAAATCCAGTGCAGCTGGGCCTTGATTCTGCAAACTGCTTGAGCACATGCGTGGCTTCAAGCAGGTGAGCAGTCCTCTGCTGTATTTAAGCCCCTGCTCAACCGCTTTACTGCACTGGGATCCGAATTCTGTCAGCAACCCAGATCAGAGAGCGCAGTGGGTTGCAAACTTTTTTCCACAAAGGACCCCTTTCGCAGCTGATGAAATGTCCTGGACCTCTTTCATTTCCTGAACTACCTGCACAGGTCCGCCAGTGCAGGAATGCCCCTGCCTGCGTGACCTTTCAGTAGGGTAACCAGACAGCAAATGTGAAAAATCGGGACGGAGGTGGGGGTGGGGGGTAATAGGAGCCTAAATTGGGACTGTCCCTATAAAATTGGGACATCTGGTCACCCTACCTCTCAGCCACCGTGTAGATGAGGTCATGCTGAGCAGAGTATGCCATCTTGGGAACAAAATGGCTCCCTCCATGCAGCAAAATGCTGTTCCAGCCCTGGCTCGGAGGACATATCCCTGCATAATTCACAGCGGACCCCCGGGGATCTGGCCTCCCACACTGGGAACCACTGAGATAGAGTAAGGGAGGAATTTATCCTTTCAGCTCTCTAAATCAATCCCATTTTGATGGTTAAGATGACAGAGTGGGACTCAGCCCACCTGGGTTCTGTTCTCAGCTCTGCCACTTGTTCCCTAAATGACTTTGGACTGGTCATTTCCCCTCTTGGTGTTGCAGTTTCTTCATCTGTAAAATGCATATAATAATCCTTCCTTTCTCTTGGGGCAGGTTAGAGTACCAACCCCCCCACCACACATACACAGAGCCCCCTGCTGGGCTGGGGCTGGCGGTGCGCCAGAGAAGAGGGAGTTATCACCCCATTGAGATCCCTGGGGCAGCTCCCCTTCTCAGAGCAATCAGCTCAGGCTCTCTGCAGACTCAGGCAAGCATTGCTGTATTGGTTACACGCAGGGCCACTCCCCCACCCGTCCCTTGACCTAATCAGCTGAGGCTCTCTGCAGGCTCTTGTTGGCATCAGCCACATGTTTCAAAGGCTAAAAACTGCCATTATTATTTTTTTTTTAATGGAAGCTGCAATCGCTTGATGCTGGGAGCCCAGCCATGGGCCTGTACCGCTGGTGCTACAGTCCAGTCATTGGGGAGCATGCAGCGTAGGCAGTGCTGAATGCAAGAGAGAGAAATGTAATTCCAAGGTATCTGGCAACAGTAGGGAGGAAAGATGGAGCGGGATGGCGCATGGGAACATGAGATGCTGGGAGAGACGCAGGGAGCTATGGCCAAATTGCTAGTACTGTCTCTGCTATGGTCAATGATGCCTCAAGGCAGTGGATTCTTGCCACCCAAGCTAGGCATCTTGCCACTCCAGGGGAGTGAGGACCGCTGAATTTTTGGCACACAGGGTAGGGAAGACTTCAGGGAGCGGAGGGGGATTCCAGGGAAGCAAAGCTCAGGCCTATTTGCGCAGTGTGAAGAGGCCTTAAAGTGGGTGGAAAGGAGGATTCTATTTGCCGGAGGAGGTTGGGGAGAGGACAGGTATTGTGGAAAAGTATGGCTATCCAGCACACCATGGGGCACAGAGCCCTCCCTCAGTCTGCCCTGGTGTTGTCTTAGGGGAGATCATTGCGGGGCTGGAGCCAGTGAGGGATTGTCGGGGGATAGCAGAGGAATAAGGGCACAAGGCACTTTCCATTCCACGCTCATCTCCCCCACCACCGCCTTCCCTCAGGGTCTGATTTCCATGGCAACGCATCTCAAAAGCACCAAAAGACAGCAAGGTGAGAGAGGAGCATCCGTCACATTTATTGTTTGGCTTACAGCTACCTTGGGCTGGGAATAGAACCCAGGAGTCCTGCCTCCCAGCACCCCCGGCTTTAACACATTAGAACCTGGGGTCTGGGTCCCAGCTCTGGAGGCAGTGGGGTTTAGGGGTTAAAGGAACCGGGACTCCTGGCCTCAATCCCCAGCTCTGAAGGGAGTGATGGGAGGGGTCTGGGAGCTGGAGACAGTCATTGTTCTTGACATAACAGGCCTCAGCAAGGACGGAGAGGGGGTCCTGAGTCAGCTGTGTTGTATCCCTACCCACAGGCTCCCTTCTAAAATAAGTTGTTGGCTCTTTAATAAGGGTGGCCCGGGGCCCAGCTGAAATGCACAGTCAGCTAGGTTCTAGAAGTGGGAAATGTTTCTCTTCCCTGGGGATTAGATGTACAAATTTTATTAAAATAAATGTTTGAAATGAAATATACACAGATTGAGAGGGAAGGTACTGTACATCTGGGGTCAGGCTTGGGTTATGGGGGGTTACAGATACCGTTTGCAAGGATGAAAAACTACATACATATCGCATAACCAGCATAGACCCAGATTGGGGTGCAAGAGTTTTTAAAGTGTCAGTCAATAAATAGGCTAGGGTTCACTACCCATGGAATGAAAAAGGAGTCCAAGTCAGTATCGGTGGAGCGGATAGGTACATGGGTGGGGTGCGTCCCTTGGTCGCTCAGGGAAGGAAGTGGGTTATTTCCCTGGTCGGCTGTCTCAGTTACTCAATGTGGTAGTACAGTAGCAGCAAGGGCCATCAATGAGGGATCAGAGACTGGCTGTGCTAGGAGCTGTACACACACACACCAAACTCAGAGGTAACTCTGAGCATTACTGCGTGTATTACAGTAACATCTAGAGGTCCTGGCAATGGCACCTACTGGGCTGAGCGCTGCTCAGACCCCAACTTTTCCCATTGGGAAAGGTGCTGCCAAAACACAGCATGAGAGACAGTCCCTGCTCCAAAGAACTAGTAGGAGAGGGAAAAGACAGGAGAAGAGACTTGCCCCAAGTCAGTGTCAGAAATAGAACCCCCCCATGCTCTAACCACTAGACTGTGCTGCATCCCAGAGCCAGAGATAGAACCCAGGAGTCCTGTGTCCCAGTCCAGAGCCCTGCTCACAATAAGAAACAGTCTCTCCCCGATTTGAAGCGTTCCACTCCCTCAAGACAATGGGATTTGGAAATCCACATGTCCAGATGAATATGTATTAGCGACTAGTCCTCTGTTGTGCCAGTTCCACCCCATCAAGGCTTGTTTGTATGAATAGTGGAACAGGAGCGGCCTACTGGTTAATAGATAATGGGATCACACCTTGGTATTCAGGAAGCATAATAGGCTGAATAAATATCATTAGCCCCTAATGTCTACTGGGAGCCAGCCCAGCTGCAGCAGTGAATCAATGTGTTTTGATGCCTTACTGCTGCTGACATATGATCAGAAACTCATTTTTGTAAAAAGCACTTAAAGTCCAGGGCGCAGCTATTAAAATCCTTCCCTGCCCCTCCCCCGCAGTTTTCCCACCGCTGCTCCCGTTTAAGGGCAATTGCGAAGGAAGTTTGTTACATTACTGCCATTAGCGGGATGGCAGTAGCACCTAGAAGCCGCAGTTGTGGACCAGCTGGCCCTTCGTGCTGGGGGCTGTGGATTTTCTCGCCAGGTGCTACACAGAGCCTGCGATCAGGCCCTTTGTTGTGCCGGATGATGCACCCACACAAGGAGAAACAGTCCCCGCCCCAAAGAGCTCACAGGCTAAAGAGACAAAAGGATGTGAGGGAAAACTGAGGCAGGGGTGCTGAACGGGGGGGCAGGGGGAGGCCAGGAGGCCATGGCCCTCCTACTTTTTATTGGCCATAAGGGCGAGAAAGCAGGGGCGGGAGCAGGGCCTCAGGGGAAGGGCTGGCATGGGGTGGGGCCACAGTTCAGGTGCCTCTCCCCCCCCCTTTTACGAAGCTTCTGCTGCCCCTGAACAGAGGGACTTGCCTGAGGCCACACAGTAGGTCAGTGGCAGGAATAGAAAGCAGGAGTCCTGACTCCCAGCTCTCCTCATCCCTAACCACTAGACCTCATGCCCCTCCCAGTGCAGGGAACAGAGCTAAGGAGTCCTGATGCAGAGGGGAAGGGACTTGGTAGAGGCAGAAGTGGAACCCAGGAGTCCTGACTCCTAGGCACTCCCTGCCTCCACTCTAACCCACTAGCCTCCCAGCCTGGGGGGAGACTCCATGAGGCCTGACTCCCAGCCCCCTGCTCTGAGCAGCAGACCACGTTGCCCACGCAGACCCAGGAATAGGTAAGACTCTCTGCGAGCTGGAACTGTAGTAAAATGCAAGGAAATGGCTCTTCAAAAGCAGGCTGCCTTAGCCGCTTACGGATGCATAATTAATCAAAGGGCTAATTAGGGGGCTTGAAAAGGAATAGATTAGCGACTCGACACTTCCAAAAAAATTAATTGAACGCAGCCTCCCCGGACCAGCATGCTCTGGTGTGAATCAGCCGCCGCGGAGGTGGGGAACATTCCTAATGTGCTTTGAAGAGCATCTCCGGATTTGGGCGGTGCATTTTGTCCGAGTTGCCTGTCACATCCAGCCTCTCTGGGATATGGCAAAGGCTTTGCCACTACCAGGAGTAATTTACTGGCCTAATTACTGAGAAATTAAATATGTACCGTGCCTAAAAACTTTATTCTCCCCACCCCCTTTCCCTGAGACAGGGACCCTATTGTTCCAGACGCTGCACAGACTTTGATCGCTGCACAGACCCCAACCAAGTTCAGGGCCCCCATTGTGCCAGGTGCTGCATAGACCCCAGCCAAGATGGGGGATAAAATTGTGGTCAGTACATTTCTATTGGCTCTAGCTTTGAACCAAACCTAAATGTGAGGCTTGTACCATTCCTGGGGAGATTGAACCCCCATAATCTACGAGATGTGGCAAGAATCTATTGGGTGAAAAAGGAGCAGCATCTGGGTCTTGCAAACCAGTCTTGGTTTCGCAGTCAAAAGGTTAACAAACAGGGACCTGTCGAAAGCTGTTTTCTGCCATGGATTGAGACGCCTGCTAAGGTGGGGTGTGGGGAGATGTCATGCAAAGAGTGGGGTTGCTAAAATTCAGATGGAGGAAACAGCAACTCCATGGGATGCGGATCAGAGCTGATCAAAGCACTAAATTAGAGAAAAAACCCCACCTGGGACATTTCATCCTGCTAAAGATGTCAGTCAATGCTTAAACAAATCCCTCAATTGATAGAGACCCGGCAGTCTGGCGGGGAACAGAGAGGCAGTGTTGTTCGGTGGGTAAAGACTCTTGGATTCTGTTCCAAGTTCTGGGAGGGGGGGCGGTCAGGACTCCTGGGTTCTATCCCCACCTCTGGGAGAGGAATGGGGGTCTGGTGGTTAGAGCAGGTTGGTGGGACCTGGGCCTGATGTGTTACCTGGGCAAGTCTCTTCTGCTCTGTGGCCCCTGTCTCCCCTCTTACCCTTGTCTATTTAGACTGTGAAGTCTTTGGGGGGGGACTGTCTCTCACAGCACCCAGCACAGCAAGGGCCCCGACCTTAGCTATGGTCTGTGCAGCGCCTGGCACACTGAGGGCCCCAATCTCAGTTGAGCTCTGTATGGTACCCAGTGCAATGTGGGCCCTGAACTTGGTCATAGTCTGTACAGCACCTGGCGCAACAAGGGCCCTGATCTTGGTTGGGATCTGTGCAGCGCCCACATGGCAGGAGCATGGTTAGAGCCTCTGTGCTACTTTAATGTGAAATAAATGTGTGTGTGTTTCTTTGAGCAGGTGCTTGAGAGAAGAGCTGCTTGTTAAGATAAACCATTTGGAGAACTAGTTTTCGTGAGGCCTGCATGAATAAAATAGCGAGGAGGAAGCTGGGAACAGAACCCAGGAGTCCTGACTCCCAGCCTTCTCTGTTGTAGCCATGGACCTCACTTCCCTCCCAGAACTGGGGGTAGAACCCAGGAATCGTGGCTCCCAACCCCTCCCTGCTCTACCTACTAGACACCACTTCCATCACAGAGCCAGCGATAGAACCCAGGCATCCTGGCTCCCAGCACCCCCTCTGCATGCTTTAACCAATAGACACTGCTACCCGCCCAGAGCTGGTAACAGAACGAAGAGAATGTGTATGTGACCTTGATCCTGATGCTGTGTGTGTCTGATTGTATGTGTGCGCGGGGGAGGGAGGGGGACAATTGCGTGTCTGCGGGTGCGGTGCTTTATGTTTCTGCTTGTGTGGATGTGTGGGGGAGCTTGTGTCTAGAGCGTGAGCGGTGCTGGGGTGCTCCAGGGGGCAGGCGAGCAGTTTTTTGGTGCTCCAGAATGGCATTCTGGTACTTCTGACTGGCCCCACAAAGGGGAGGCCCAGACCTCCCCCTGCCCTTCCTTGGTCAGCTCTGAGCATAGACCTAGCAACCCTCACCGCCCCTCCTGGTCATGCCCAAGACAGCAGCGCAAGGTGGCCCTGAAGCTGGAGACCTTGTACCTATGCAGGAAATAATGGGCTGGGGCAGCCGTATTCCTCCCCAACAGGGGAGCCCCAAGCTGGGAGGGGAGACCTCAGCATTTCCCTGAGCCCCCTTCCCTGGGGGTAACAGTGGGCGGGGGGCTGGATGCCAGGGCTTTGCAAGTGGAGCAGAGGTGCTGGGGGCTGTGGGGCTGCCCGGTACCTCCCTTGGTGCTCTCTAGGCTGGGCTTTGCCATGCCAAGGGAGCCCAGGGTCAGCATATCCCAGTGCTTCTCTCCCTGAGTCCCAGGCAGGGCACAGAGGGAGGCACCATGCAGATCTACAGGCCCCTGCTCCCCTTGGAAAGCCCTGGCATTCAGGCTGCAGCACCCCCTCCCCCAGGGCAAGGGGCTCAGGGAAGTGCCAGGGCCTCCCCGCCCAGCCCATGCTGCTGGAAGTCTGGCAGGGGTCCCCCGGTGCCGGGGATGTGGGCACCCCAGCCCGTTACCTCCTGTGTCGGTGGCGGGTCCCCGGCCTCAGGGCTAACCCACACTGCGGCCTTGGGCATGACTGGGAGGTGAGGCGGTGGCAGCTGGGTCTCTGCTCAGAGCCGGCCTGGGGGTGGGAAACCTTGGCCCCCTCCTTCATTACACCCTTGTCCCTGCCTCCCCCGTGGTCAGTGCTGCTGGCATTTCCTTCCCCCCCAAAGGTGGGGCGGAGGGGAGCCCTTTACCACTGCACAGGCCAAAGGGGCCTGGCAGGAGTGTAGTGACACCCCTGCCCCCCTTTTGCTGCCCATGAGCAAGTTGACCCAGGATGGTGTCAGTGGGGCTCCAAAAGAAGTGAGGTCCAGCATTTTGTTTTTGTAGGGCTCACTCACCGGTCATGTCTCTGATCCTCTGTCTGTGCGTCTTTCGGCCTCCTCCCCAGGGGTGGATCGAAACTCATCAGGCCCAAGGACTGTGTTGAACACACAGGCGCCACTGTAATTAACGTGTCTCATGTGGTGCCTGGGCTTGGTTGTGGAAAGCACAATGAAAAGCTTGCTGCGATTGTGTATGGGAGGCTGCCATCCCCTTGCTGAGGCGGGCTGTGTGTGTGTGTGTGTGTGTGTGTGAGAGCAAAGCACAGGCAGCTGGAGTCAAACACACCCTCAAAAGTTGGTGCTTCTGCTCCTGATCTTCATGGGATTATTGTTTTGTCCCTGGGAGCTGAGCACCATGAGTGCTGAGCGTCCAAGCTCCTATCCCCAAGGTGCTGAGAGCCCATGAAGAGCAGAGCCCAGATTCCCTGGGGATGGGCCCACTAGAAACGCCAGCATGGATTACACAGAGTGCTTGGTTCTCCATTGGCCTTTAGCTCCTGACGTCATTTGCACCAGTGGGCATGAGCTGCCCACGTGAGTGTGGTCTAGTGGCTAGGGCACTGCGGTGAGTGTCAGGGCTCCTGGGTCCTATCCCCAGCTGTGGGAGGGAAGTGGGCGCTAATGGTTAGAGCAGGAGGGGAGTCAGGACTCCTGGCTTCTATCCCCACCTCTCTGTCCCTGACTTGCTGCGTGACCCCAGGTAGGTCCCTTTTTCTCGCTGTGCCTCAGTTTCTCCTCTTCCCTTTGTCTATTTAGTCTCTGCCTTGAAGAGCTCACAGTCTAGCTGACTGTATCTGGGCAGCAGTGGGCACCCTAGTAGCTACCGTAATACTACTAATACACACACCATAATGGATTGTTGGTCTCATTTGGGGTGTATCAGGTGTGACCATAACGCTCTTAAGAATGTACAAACCATAACAGGGGACTCTACCCACTACCATAATGCTACTAATAATACACATACCAAAATCGCCCTGATGTCCATTGTGGCCTCCAGGCGCTACTGTAATGTAGATGAGATAAGTTTCACGGGAAAAGGAAATTCAGTGCTTGTAGGAGACGCTCAGTGGATGGAGATTCTCCTGAAAGATACCACAGAGAGATGTATGTGTGGGGGAAATCTGCATAATATCGACAAGGCCCTTAAAAGTCCCTGTAGCTAAAGCCACGTGTGTTGAGCTTTCCTCTACCAGCGCCTCAATCCCTTCCATGCTGCCTTGACATTTCCAGGCCGTGCTGTGCGGAGATGAGGTGTCAGGCTGTGGAAACACAAATGCAGGTTGGTTCTTCTTTCCCCCTCGTACAGCTGGGTGAGAGGCAGCTGGGCGACATTTACAAAGCACGTATCAGTGACAGTGATTCCGATCTGGGGGTGGGTGGAGGCAGCTGCATCAGAGCTGGTGGAAACAAGATGAACAGACTTCAAGGTCAGAAGGGACCATTCTGATCATCCAGCCTGACCTCCTGCGTAACCTTGGCCAGAGACTTTTGTCTAGTGACTCTTGCCACCTCCACATTTGCCCATGGTTATATGGCAGGTCAATGGTGGAAATGGAACCCAGGTGTCCTGGGGCCATGTACTGTCTGCTAGACCACACTGCCTTTCAGTTATTATTACCCCCACTTTGCAGAAGCAGAAACTGAGGCATTGAGAAAGTAAGTGACTAGGCCCAGATCATATAAGAAGTCAGTGGCAGAGCTGGGTATAGAGCCCAGGAGTCCTCCCCACCCGTAGCTACTAAATTCTGCTCTGTGAGGGGAGTGAGGTCTAGTGGGTTAGAGCAGAGGGGGTTGGGAATCAGGACACCTGCCTTTTATTCCCATCTCTAAGCTGCTGGCTGACCTGGGGGCAAATCCCCTCCCTGTGCTTCAGTTTGTCCATCTGTGAAATGGAGATAATATCACCAACGTCCTTTGCAAAGCACTTTAAAATCTACGAAAGAAGTGTGCTAGATGAGAGCTAGGGATTATTACACTCCAGCTCAACCACCAGATATGGGCTGCATGTGGGAACCATTGAGAGACATTCTTCGCCCTTGGGGGGTGTGTTTCATGTGGGATACCAGGCTGGCACACATTCTTCATTCTTTAAGAGCCACAAGAACGGTTAAAGGGCTGTAGTGAGAGACACCAGAAGCTCAATCTGGTTTGTTTAACAAAGAGAGTTGATCCCAGTCTGTAAGTACCGACACAGGGGATAGGAATTTGATAATGGGCTGTTCGATCTAGCAGACAAAGGTCTAACAAGAACCAGTGGCCGGAAGTTGAAGCAAGACAAATTCAGACCGGAACTAAGGTGTAAATTTTTACTCATGAGGATAATTAACCATTGGAACAACTGACCAAGGGCTTCTCCATCACTGGCGATTCTTAAACCAAGGTTGGATGTTTTTCTAAGAGATCTGCTCTAGTTCATCCAGGAATTATTTCAGGGCCGTCCTGTGCCCTGCACTAGACAGGAGATCAGACTAGATGAGCACAGTGGTTCCTTCTGGCCTTAGACTCTAAGAATAACTTGGGGTTTGTAATCAAGACGAGACATCTGGCTAAAAGCTGCGCTCTGGCTCAATCACTATATCTGGGCTGTACACAGAAACAGCTGGGGGGAGATTCTACGGACTGGATTATACAAGAGCTCAGGCTTGATGATCAGAGCAGCCTTAAAGTGAGTCTGTTTCCAGGAGGGACTTTACGATGTTCATCTATGTAGTTTCTCCATAAGAAGGTTAAGGGGTGACTTGGTCCCTGTCTATAAGCACCTACTCAGGGAGGAGATTAATAGATTCCTGGCCTCTAAGGGCGGAAGGGGCCATTCGAGGACCACTGTGATGGCTTAGGCCTGTGTTTAAGCACAGCCAGTGTAAGTAGCTCCTGTTGCTATGCTGGATCTAAACCCGAGTTTTGCCAGAGCAGAGAGCAAGTATTGGACTTTGTCCCACAGTGCTTGTGTGCACTGTGCCATCTGTGAGGGTGGGGGACCAGCATGTGTGTTACTGGAGTGTTGAGGGATCACTCAAAGGGAGGAGAATTTTGCTTGTGGTTTCAAAAATGTGTATCTGATTTTCCACCATCCCTTGTGGACCCCAGAACAAGTGATCATAGTAGCGGTTAATGTTTTCCATTAGCTCTTACTTTTAGGTTTCATTCTCTGCCTCATTTAGCTTGGTAATAGAAAGTCAAGCAGCCCAGGTGCCTGCAGCATGCTGTCAAGCAGAAGGCACCTAGTGTGAGCAACGGAATCTCTGACGCTGACCTGTGTGTCATAAACTCTGTACTGCCAAGGACTAGGGGTGATTCTCCTCTGTGCTTTGGGGGGTTGTGAATCACAGCTTTACTGACATTGGGAAGTTCTATGTGGTTGTGAGAACCCTGGAGTTCTGTTTTCCAGTCCTCTGCCACTAGACCTCTCTCTACTCCCAGAGTGGGGAACAGAACCCAGGAGCTCTGACTCCCAGTGTAGTTCCCTAACCACTAGCCCGGGCTGCCTTCCATCCCCAATAAAATGCCGTTGGAAGTAACTGTGCCAAATGTAGGATTGAATGGAAAAATGCTGGGAGCTGTCCCATTACCTAGCAATGTGACTCAACAGAGTAACTGCTAATTGCATTATTTACCCACTGCGGGGATTTGTTTGTCGATGAATTCAGAGAGAGATGCAATAACTCTTGGCAGGAAGCACTGCCTCAGCACAATTGAGGTTAATTAGCGCTGATCTGTAAACTCAGAACCAATCTCTAGCCCTGCCTGCTTCATGGAGATGAGAAACCCCAGCCCAACCTCACTTATGTTCTCGCAAGCTCCTGGCAATAGAAAAAATTGGTGCTTTGAAAAATATAGGCTCTGTATCTATTGGCTGCTGCAGTGGTGTTTTACTGAACCCAGGATTCCTGGATCCCAGTCACTTGCTTACGTTACCCACTAGCCCCCTCTCCCTTTCCAGAGCAGAGGCTAGAACCCACCTGACTCCCAGCCACCCTTGCTCTAACAAATAGACCTTGATTTCCTCTCAGGGTTGGGAATAGACTCCAGGAGTCCTGACTTCCAGGCACGCAGGCTGTAGGCACTGGACCACACTGCCTTCCTACACCCTGGAATAGAAGCCAGGAGTCCTGACTCCCAGCCCCTCCTCCTGCTCTGACCACAAGGTAACACTGCCTCCCAGAGCTGGGGCTAGAACCAAGGAATCCCAGATGTGAACCCTCCTCATTCTTTTAAAAAGGCTATGCCTGCGCCATTCCCATGTCCTGCTCCTCCCCCCACCCCATTTGCAAGGCCCTGCATTGCTCAATGCATGTTTTGGCCCCTGTCTGGTGGTCGAGCTACAGCTTTAAGAGAAACATTTGCTCTTGCTTTAAAGACTCTAAGTGATGGAGAATCCATCCTGATCCTGTGTCATTTGTTCCAATGGTTAATCCACCTCCGTTAAAAATGTGTGCCGTGTGTCTAGCCTGCATTTATCTTCAGTGGGAAGTCTAGGAGCTGCCATTATAATAATAATAACAATTAGATGTATTATTGTAGCACAGAGAAGGCTCAGTTGAGATTGGGGGCTTCTATTTTCCACCACTGCACAGACCTCAACTGAAATCAGGGCCCCTTTGTGTCAGGAGCTGCAAAGGCCCTGGCCAAGATCGGAGCTCCCACTGTGCCAGAAGCTGGTCGGGAACTTTTTCACAAAATATTTTTTTATGAGAAAATATCAGTTGATCAAAACTAAAACTTTTCATGATGCAGGTTCACGTTCAACCAAAATTGTGCCAGGCAGGTGTCTTAGGCCTGGCCTACACAGTTAGGTCGACATAAGGCAGTTTATGTTGAACTAATTATGTCAGTCAGTCAGTGTACACACTACAGCCTTGCTCCTGCTGATGTAAGTGCCCTACCACTCCGACATAATAACTCCACTTCCACGAGAGGCATAGGGCTTATGTCGGTGCAGTTAGGGTGATGTGATGTTCCTGTAGACCAGGGTTGGGCAAACTTTTTGGCCTGAGGGCCACATTGGGTTTCCAAAATTGTATGGAGTGCTGGTTAGGAGAGGCTGTGCCTCCCCAAACAGCCAGGCTTGGCCCGGCGCTGCCCCCTATCTGACCCCTCCTGCTTCTTTCCCCCTGATGGGCCCCCCCGGACTCCTGCCCCATCCAACCCACCCATTCCCTGTCCCCTGACAGCCCCCGGAACCCTCACCCCAACTGCCCCCAATCGCCTCATCCAACCCCTCCTCCCTTTCCTGACTGCTCTCCCGGGACCCTGGCCCCATCCAACCAGCCCTGTCTCCTGATGGCCCCCCACTGCCCCATCCAGTTCCCCCTCTCCTTCCTGACTGCTCCTCTGGGACCCCTGTCCCATCCAACCACCCCTGCCCCCTGACCACCCCCAGAACCCCTGCCCCTGACTGCCCCCCACTGCCCCATCCAGTTCCCCCTCTCCTTCCTGACTGCTCCTCTGGGACCCCTGTCCCATCCAACCACCCCTGCCCCCTGACCACCCCCAGAACCCCTGCCCCTGACTGCCCCCCACTGCCCCATCCAATCCCCCATCTCCTTCCTGACTGCCTCCCCGGGACCCTTGCCCCAATTCAACCACCCTGTTCCCTGCCCTCTGACCGCCCCAACCCCTATCCACACCCCCGCCTCCTGACCACCACCCTGAACTCCCCTGCCCTCTGTCCAACCCCCCACTCCCTTACCGCGCTACCTGGAGCACCAGTGGCTGATGGCGCTACATCTATGCCGCCCGGCTGGAGCCAGCCACGCCACCGCGCAGCACAGAGCACTGGGTCAGGCCCTGGCTCTGCAGCTGCACTGTCCCAGGAGCTCGCAGCCCACTGCCCAGAGCGGCGAGCTGAGGCTGCAGGTGAGAGGGAACAGCAGGGGAGGGGGAACAGCAGGGGAGGGGCCAGGGGCTAGCCTCCCGGGGCAGGAGCTCAGGGGCTGGGCAGGATGTGGCCCACGGGCCTTAATTTGCCCACCTCTGCTATAGAGACTGCTGGTTACTTCCATCAGCTGTTGGCTGTCATTCTTGTCAATTTCACAGCTCCATGCTGGAACCATGAAGTTGACAAGAAAGCTACCCGCAGCTTGGACTGTCTCCCTGGAATGGGTGCAGCGCTCCAGCTACAGCCCGACTGCCTCCCAGGCTCCTGGCTCCCCACTTCCAGCTGGGCTGCAATCCAGGCTCCCTGCTCAGAGCCAGGCTGCCCATGGGGTTCTGGTTCTCTGCTCCCAGCCAGGTTGCTGCCTGGGCTTCCCACTCCAAACTGCACCAAGGCTCCTCATCTGGAACATAGCTGCCTCCCTGGCTCTCAGTTCCCAGCTCCATGGTGGGAGCTCGGCAGCCACTTGGGTTGTGTGCAGAGAGCTCCCCGTCTGCTCACGCTCTCATTTTTCCATGAACATTTTCAACAGGTCTTGGGTTCATTCCACATCAGAATGGAAACAAACGGTGAAACCTCACCATTTGTTGCAAAATGGATTCTTGTTGTCTGGCCAGCGCTAGTCAGACTCCAGGGTTCAATTCACAGCTCTGGGAAGGAAGTGGGGGGCTAATGGTTAGAATGTACTCCTGGGTTCTATGTCTGGCTCTGTTCTGATGTGTGACAAGTTCCTTTCCCGCTCCGTGCCTCAGTTTCCCCATCTGTAAAATGGGGATAATGATCCTGACCTCAGTAGAGTACTTTGAGATATACCAGTGAAAAATGCAATCAATGAAGTCGGTGTTGTTATATTATTAAAACACATTCCCTTCAGTTTGCATGTAAGTTATCCCGGTGCATAAAGCCAGCTCTCATGTCCAAGCCAACACAGGTCTTTTTTTTCCATCTGGGATATAAAGAGCCAAAGCATCTCAGCTCCTTTAATTATCCAGCAGGTTAAGGGAGCTGAGTCCCTTGCCGATGAGTCCATCTGCCTGTCTCACTTAATTAGCTGCCTCCCATCTTCCCTCGTCAGTCTCATAAATAATATCCCTTTGTCAGCTTCCTTTAAATCACTGAGATTTTTGGAGACAACCAAGGAAAAATAGTTGCCTTGTAAGCACTTGAGACCACACCACAAGGGGAAGACATCTTTGTCTTCAGCTCAGAGAAGAATCTGCACAGTGTGTGCATAGAGTCAAAGCCCAGCAGTGACCATTAAGATCATCCCATCTAACCTGCTGGGCAACACAGGCCAGAGAGGGTCCCTCCGGCCCCCCAGGACTGAGCCTAGTCACTTGTGTTTGACTCAAGCACCTGCCGGAAAGGCAGCCAGGTTGGATTTGAAGATGCCGAGAGATGGAGAATCCACCAGTTCTCTTGGGAGCTTGTTCCAATAATCACCATCACTGGTGCTTGATGCCTTGTTTCTCAGTGGCGCATGCCTAGCTTTAACTCCCAGCCACTGAGTCTTGTTCTGCCTCTCGCTGCTCTATTAAAGAGCCCTTTTGTACCTGGTGTTTTCTCCCCAGGAAGGTCCTTATGCTCCGGAACCAAGTCACCCCTTGATCCTTTTGAGAAGCTGAACCAATTGAGCTCCTTAAGTCTCTGACTGTACGACACATTTCATAGTCCTCAGATAGTTTCCGGGGCTCTTCTCTGCACTCGCCATAGATCCATAGATTTCAAGGCCACCAGGGACCATTGTCATCCAGTCTGATGTTCTGAGGCCTGAGAATTTCCCCCAGTCTTTCTGCCTCTGACCCAGATCAGGTGGTTGGGCCAGACTCTGTCTGATAGAGAGAACTCAAGTCTTGATTTGAAAACTCCAGCTGATGGAGAATCTACCCAGTACCTAGGTCAGCTGTTCAAAATCTACACCTTCTGTCTGGTCGCAATTTGTCCAGCTTCAGTTCCCAGCCGTTGGGCCTCATTTCCACCTTTGTCTGCCACATTGAAGAGCCCTCTGCTCTCCCAGATCACCCTATGGAGATGCTTATGGGCTGAGGTCAATAGCTAAACAGATCAAGCTCCCCAAAACTCAGATTTTTGTAGGTTCTCAGGCCAGAAGGGCCCACAGTGATCATTTAGTCTGATCTCCTGTATAACACAGCCCATAGGACAGCCCTGGATTAATTCCTGGCTGAACTAGAGCAGATATTTTAGAAAAAAATCCAACTTCAATTTAAGAATCACTAGTGATGGAGAATCCACCTCAGTCCTTGGTCAGTTGTTCCAATCGTCAGTTACCCTCATGGGTAAAAATGTACGTCTTATTTCCAGTCTGAATTTGTCCAGCTTCAATTTCCAGCCACTGGACTTTGTTAGACCTTTGACTGCCAGACTGAAGAGCCCCCTGTTATCACGTTTCTGTTCCCCATGCATGTACTTACAGTCTTAAGTTCCCTCTAAAGCTACGAAGGGCCATGCAGGTATGCAGCCATAGGGGCCTGGACTGGAGAGGCACCTCTCCCCCAGCCCCGCGGCTGCCACGGTGGGGAGAGGTGCTCTACTCCAGCCCCAGGCCCAGCCCCAAACCCCTCATCCTCGGCCCCACCCCAGAGCCTGCGCCTCCAGCCATAGCCCTCACCCCTCCGCATCCCAACCCTCTGCCCCAGCCCTGAGCCCCCTCCCACACTCTGAGCCCCTCATCCCCGGCCCCACCCCAGAGCCTGCACCCCCAGCCAGAGCCCTCACCCCCCACCGCATCCCAACCCTCTGCCCCAGCCCTGAGCCCCTTCCCACACTCTGAGCCCCTCATCCCCGGCCCCACCCCAGAGCCTGCACCCCCAGCCAGAGCCCTCACCCCTCTGCATCCCAACCCTCTGCTCCAGCCCTGAGCCCCCTCCCACACTCTGAGCCCCTCATCTCCGGCCCCACCCCAGAGCCTGCACCCTCAGCCAGAGCTCTCACCCCCCACCGCATCTCAACCCTCTGCCCCAGCCCTGAGCCCCCTCCCACACTCTGAACCCCTCATCCCCGGCCCCACCCCAGAGCCTGCACCCCCAGCCAGAACCCTCACCCCTCTGCATCCCAACCCTCTGCCCCAGCCCTGAGCCCCCTCCCACACTCTGAACCCCTCATCCCTGGCCCCACCCCAGAGCCTGCACCCCCAGCCAGAGCCCTCACCCCCCACCGCATCCCAACCTTCTGTCTTAGCCCTGAGCCCCCTCCCACACTCCAAACCCCTCATCCCTGGCCCACCCCTGTCACACGTCACCTCCATATTGGTGCATGTAATAAAATTCATTCTGCACATGGATGTATCAAATTAGAGGGAACATTGCTTACAAACTGGGATCAAGTCACCCTCATCCTTAAATAGAGTGAGCTCCTGAAGTCTCGTGCTATAAGGCATGTTTTCCAGTCCTGGAATCATTCTCATGGCTCTTCCCAATCAGACCTCTCTCAGTTTAGCAACCTCCTTCTTGAACTGGGGACACCAGAACTGGACACAGGATTCCAGTAGCAGTCACAGCAGACTTGTTCTAGACCTCGTCATTCTAGTGGCTTTTTGTCAGACCCCTTCTTCAATGTGTTGACACCAGAACAGGATACAGTATCCCAGTCGTGGTCTCCCAGCTGGCGTAGACACCTTTGGGGACCTGAGGAAGTCGCTGCCAGAGGGAAATCCCAGCAAATTCCTTTAGAGAGAGAAGCAGATGTGTTTCATGGTGGCTCTTCTTCTGGTGCATTTGTTTCATTGTGGGACATCGTGACAGGTGGATTCTCCATCCTGTGGAATTTCTAAAGCATGACCAGTCATCTGTCTAAAAGCTGCACTGTAGCTCGACCACCAGATCTGGGCTGGAGGCAGGACCGGCTGGAGCCTGATTCTCAGGCGGATGGTATGCAGAAGGTCAAACTGCATATGAGAATGTTTGGGATCTTCTGGAGTTACTTCAATGTCAACTTTCATACACAGATAGTGGGTCCTGGGGGTTTAACTGGGAGTGAGGGGATAAAATTGAGTCAGGAGAGGATTTAGGCTGGAAAACTTCCTCTCAGTCAGGATCTGTTCAGCACCCGGCCCAAGGGGGGCCCCCAGTCTCTGTTCAGGTCTGTGTAGAGCCCTGATCTCTGTTGGGGTCTGTGCAGCACCCAGAACAAGGGAGGCCCCAATCTCAGTTGATGTCTGTGTAACATCTTGCACAAATGGAGTCCTGATCTCTGTTGGGATCTGTGCAGTACCTGGCACAAATGGGGCCTCAGTCTTGGGGTCTGTGTAACACCCGGCACAAATAGGGTCCTGATCTCTGTTGGTGTCTGTGCAATGCACAGCACAGTGGGTCCTTGATCTTGATGGGGGCCTCTAAGTGCTACTGTAATACAGTGGTCTCCAAAGTGGGGTGCATAAGAGGATCCTTTGGGGTACGTGGCAGGAGGAGCGGCTCTTTTTTTGCTTGGGGCGGCAAAAATGGTAGAGCCGGCCCTGTGGCGCAGCAGGGGGTGCGTGCTCAACATTTTCTTACTGATAGGGCTGCACGATCCAAAAAGTTTGGAGACCACTGCTGTAATACTCCTAATAGCAGCAGGGTACATTTTCCCCATGAACTCATGGCTGTGGCTTTTAATAGTAGCTATTATAAGCGTCTAATTTTGATGAAAAACAGGTTTATGAGGAGACGAAGCCAAGCTCTTAGCTGAGGTTTCAGGTGATGGATCCCAGGCTGGAGCAGCCGTATTTATAGCCCAGTAACTAACCTATGCAGAGAGGGTTCCTGGCCAATTGACCATTAATCATTAAGGCACATTTGTAGTTTGCACACACACAGCTAGGTTAAGGTAAGGAGGGGCGTTAATAAATATCCATTACTTGGGAACACCATCACTGGAGCTCTGCAGGGCAGACTGTGAGTTCTAGTGCATTGAGCGCTGGGCAGGACACCTGAACTGTATTCCTGGCTGTTCCACTGATGTATTGTATTGGGGTGCAGGATGCCTGGGTTCCATTCCTGGCTGTGCCGCTGATCTGTGCCCCAATACAATAGGATGCCTGGGTTCCATTCCTGGCTGTGCCGCTGATCTATTGTATTGGGGCGCAGGATGCCTGGGTTCCATTCCTGGCTGTGCTGCTGATCTATTGTATTGGGGCGCAGGATGTCTGGATTCCATTCCTGGCTGTGCCGCTGATCTACTGTATTGGGGACGCAGGTCACCTGGGTTCCATTCCTGGCTGTGCCGCTGATCTGCACCCCAACACAATAGGACACCTGGGTTCCATGCCTGGCTGTGCTGCTGATCTATTGGGGCGCAGGACACCTGGGTTCCATTCCTGGCTGTGCCACTGATCTAGTATGTTGGGGCACAGGACGCCTGAGTTCCATTCCTGGCTGTGCTGCTGATCTAGTATGTTGGGGCGCAGGACGCCTGGGTTCCATTCTTGGCTGTGCCGCTGATCTAGTATTTTAGGGCGCAGGATGCCTGGGAAGGGACCTGCCAATACACTTGTTAACAATAAGCCAGTGGCAGAGCCAGAGATAGAGCCCAGGCATCCTGCAACCCACTGAAGTGCCCCCAGACCACACTGGCCACAGCCTCCCAGCAGGTTAAGCCAGAGCCGCTGTCTACCCCAGAAACACACTGTAACCTTTCCTGCCCCCACCCCTGCTGAACTGTGGGACCAGGGCTGTCTCATGCCATCATCCCAGCCTTCTGTTCGCACCCGGGGGCACCCTCCCTGCCCTGGCTCAGCGCCCAGCCCTCCCAGCTCCCTCGGAGCAGTGTGAACTGAGCACCGTCCTTGTGCATCTGTCTCCCTGCAATTCCCCAGCTCAGCTGCTCCTACAAATGAGGGTGCTACACCCCAGCCTGTTAGCTGTTGAGCAAGGGATGCTAGGCCTGGCTGGTAGCTTTAATCAGTCCTCCCCTCCACCCCCCAGGCCAGGAGAGAGTGCAGCAAAGAAACATGGAGGACCCCTGTAACCATGCCCCACACCTGGAGGGGAAAAGGGGTCTCCTGTCTCCTTCTGCCCCCCACAGCAGCAGAGATTCCCCCCAAGAGTCACTCTGGGCATTGAGGCACATGGATCCCCTGTGACTTCTACGCTCTTGCAACCTCCCTGTGCTGTGGCCATGGCCTCCTCCTGCCGGGGTCCTGTGGTAATCTAGCCGTCCAGTCCCAGACCTGGACTTTAGTGTCCACCAGTCTGGTCCTGTCCCAAACCTGGACTTTTGCGTCCAAAGTTTGGGGGCTTACCTGAAACTC